>NW_026647158.1:1580000-1880000 GCF_950295315.1 Erinaceus europaeus
AGTGCTCTGGCACTGATCAAAACAAGGCCAGAATTTCTGTACTCTTCAGTCACTGTCATTCTGTCTCTCTGACTGTCTCTATGTGCCTTTTTCCCTGGACCCTTCGTGGAAGTCAGTGCATGCATCATGAACTCGGTCTTCCTGGTGTTGAAATTTTCCTTTCTTTGCCCTTTAGATTACTTAGTCTTGTGCATATGGCGTAGTACAGAGGAGAACTTAGGAGACAGCGTTCCTGCTGCAGGTAATAGGCATATGTCCATCTCCAGCTGCAGCTGTCCAGGCCCTCTGTGCTTGACTCCAATTCTCCAGGGTCCTGTGGCTGACACTCAGCCTAATTGCAGCCCTCCTCCATTTCCTGCAGCAATCCTTGTCCTTATTCCATGAGAGCCCAGGTCAAGAGAAGTGAAACTCTACCACCCTGGCACACATTGTGTTTTCCTTCTAATGGGCCGAATGTAAAGGATCTGTGGTACTGATGGCCACACCAGTATCCAGATTTTCCATGCAAAACGGAAGCTTCCAGGGTTCAGAAAGTGGGTGTTTTGATGACTGTGAAATGTCTTTTAAAAGTGCCTCCTGGGGTTTCAAATCCTTTTGAAACCTAACGTTCGTTCTTTACCTAGGGAATATTCTCACCTCTGGCCCGAACGCCTCCTAACTAGGAACACAGCTATCCCGGGGTCAGGAGGTCTGCCAGCCTGCTAGCTCCTGGAGGGATTCCTCAGTATGTCATCAGGCCTCAAGTAGTAACAGGTGTTTCCAATTGCCTTTATTAGCAGCAGCCAGGACCTCAGGGGAGGGGTTGGGCTGTGATCTCCAATGGAAGCTCCTATTTCAGTCAATGGAGGCATCCATCTTCCTTTTGTCTCTACATAGCAAGGGCCTGGAGAGTTTGTGCTTCCTGCAAGCAGAGCGACTTTGTATGGGACACACATGCATGCCTACTTCTGGGAATCTCTCTGAGTGTGATGTGTTGACACCAGGACACCGTGATCAGGGATTGTGAGGCCACACGAGCAATTGCCTTAGCCGGACCCAAAGGGTAGGTGTAAGAGGCTGGGTTCATCCACTATTGTTTGGTAAAAAACAGTTCCCATCTATGTTGAAACACAGCTCTTTCTGGGGTCATTCTTGGCTTGTAATCTGCTGCCCTGAGCAGTGGACTGAGAGTCTGGAGGCTGAGTAGGTATCCAAACGTGAGTGGACAGGCTCCTACCCTTGAATTCTGATGGGTGCCCCAGCTTACCCTGTTGGAAGTGTTTGGATGATAGTGAGGCATGAGACTGAATCGGGAACTCAGGAGAGGAGACATGAGAGTCCCTTGGCATGTGCATTCTTGCTTAGCCAGAATCTGGGCTAGCTGGCTTGCCTGACCATCTAGTTTCTCTGTACATAAGTTGCAGGTGAGGCTGGCTACCTTCCCACCCATGCTCTGAGACTACTATAGGTGATCTGTGAACACTGAGCACACAAAGACACAGACAGACAGACAGACACACACAAACACATTACTGTCAGGTCTGGTAGTACAGCATATGATGAAGGCTGGGGCTGTCTGGGGTCTGTGGGCATGAGTGATGCTGCATTACAATCTCTACAAGCCAGCTTTGAACCTGTCATCTATGAACACAGTGTAGGCGGTTTTTGAATTCTCATCTTTCCAGCAGAAGTGGATGGTGGGGGGGCCTTCTAGAGGCTGCCCAATGAGCGTGCTGCAGAGCCGTGTGGGCGGTGCTCAAGGTTGCTGGCCAATAACTGACTAGGGGCCTTGACACTCCTGGGCGTGTCCTAGCACACTGGCCAATGATATTGCTGGCAGGGGTTCTGGACTTGGCCTAGGCCTCTGGCATATCAGAGCATGGCTGGTGCCCTGTCTGAGGGCCTTCTTCAGTAAGCCCGACAATGGGAGCTCAGAGCTGGCCTCAAAAGGCTTGGCGTGCTTCCAGGAAGTGCGAAGCAGGGTTCACCCAGGGCCCTGAATTGCAGAAGCTGTCCAGTATGCATGTGTATAACTCCATATGTGCCGGTGCCACTGTGGATGTGTGCGTGTGTGTAACTGTGAGAGGGTGTGTTTGTGTGTGTTTGAGGGAGGGAGAGAGAGAGAGAGAACAACAGAATCACTGTGGTACAGGTGATTTTGTGCAAAACACTTGGCACATTCTGATTTACAGCTCAATATTGACACCATTGGTCACTTTTATTATTTTCAGATGTAAAGACACTGAAGAGGGAGAGGTTTTTGCCTTTATTATCAGCAGCCAGGTCCTCAGGTTAGGGGCGGGGATGTGATCTCCTCTGGAAGCTCTGAATTCAGCCACTGTAGGCATCCATCTTAATTTTGTCTCTCCATAACAAGGGCCCAGGGAGTTTGTGTTTCCTGCAAGCAGAGCGACTTTGTTTGTGACACTCATGCATGCCTACTTCTGGGAATCTCTCTGAGTGTGATGTGTGGACACCAGGACACCATGATCAGGGATTGTGAGGCCACAGGAGCAATTGCCTTAGCCGGACCCAAAGGGTAGGTGTGAGGGTCCGGGTTCATCCACTATTGTTTGGTAAAAAACAGTTCCCTTCTATGTTGAAACACAGCCCTTCTGGGTTCATTCTGGGCTTGTAATCAGCTTCCAGGAGCAGTGGAATGAGAGTCTGGAGGCTGAGAAGGTAGCCAAACGTGACTGGACAGGCTCCTGCCTTGAATTCTGTGGGGTGCCCCAGCTTACCCTGTTGGCAGTGTTTGGATGATAGTGAGGCATGAGATTTAATCGGGAACTCAGGAGAGGGAGTCATGAGAGTCCCTTTGCATGTGCATTCTTGCTGAGCCAGAATTTGGGCTTCTGGCTTGCCCTGACGAGCTAGGTTCTCTGTACATAAGTTGAAGGTGAGGCTGGCTACCTTCCAACCATGCTCTGAGACTACTATAGGTGAGTTCTGAGCACACACAGACACACACAGACAGACAGACAGACACACACACACACACACATTATTGTCAGGTCTGGTAGTACAGCATATGGTGAAAGCTGGGGCTGTCTGCAGTCTGTGGGCATGAGAGCTGCTGCCTTTAAATCTCTACAAGCCAGCTTTGAACCTGTCATCAATGAACACAGTGTAGGAGGTTTTTGAATTCTTATCTCTTTCCAGCAGAAGTGGCTGGATGGAGGGCCTTCCAGAGGCTGCCAAATGAGCGTGCTGCAGGGCCGGGTGGGGGGTGCTCAAGGTTGCTGGCCAATCACTGACTAGGGGCCTTGACACACCTGTGCGTGTCCTAGAACACATGCCAATGATATTGCTGTCAGGGTTTCTGGCCGTGGCCTAGGCCTCTGGCATATCAGAGCATGGCTGGTGCCCTGTCTGTGAGCCTTCTGAAGTATGACCGAAAATGGGAGCTCAGAGCTGGACTTAAAAGGCTGGGCGTGCTTCCAGGAAGTGCGAAGCAGGGTTCACTGAGGGTCCTGCCTTGCAGAAGCTGTCCAGTGTGCATGTGTATAACTCCCTTTGTGCCTGTGCCTCTGTGGATGTGTGCGTGTGTGTAACTGTGAGAGTGTGTGTTTGTGTGTGTGTGGGAGGGAGGGAGAGAGAGAGAACAATAGAATCACTGTGGCACAGGTGATTTTGTGCAAAACACTTGGCACATTCTGATTTATAGCTCAATATTGACACCATTGTAGCTCTCCTTGGCCCTTGGTCACTTTTCTTATTTTCAGATGTAAAGACACTGAAGAGGGAGAGGTTTCTGCCCTGATGATTGCACTGGGAATTAGCAGCTGCCTTGTGTGTTTTGCCAGACTAGGAAACTTGTGGTGCCTGTCCATGTGGAGAGTGTCCTGGACGAATTCCTTCTCGAGCCTTTTTCGCTAGGTCCCGTTGGAGCTGCATATAGCTAGTGATTTGGAGATTTTACTCCTTTGGACAATTCTTTTCCTGATGCACAGTTTGTCTCCAGGTTTTAGCAATCAATTGTCTGAATGTCATATCGCATCCATTGTAGAAAATGTCTACATCAGTGTCTTGCTCTCTCTCTCCCTCTCTCTCTCTCTCTCTCTCTCTCTCTCTCTCTATATATATATATATATATATATATATATATATGTAACATGTAGAGATCTGAAAATATTTTTAGCTAGAGACCTGCACAGCTCTGCATTAGGGTATTAATGCGGATACACCTGGCCCTTATGAACCACAGTCATGAGAGACATCTCACAGAGCCATTTGTATACCTCTTATCATACTACAAATCTCAGCACAAACTACCGCTGCCAAATCATCTACTTCCATCTTGCTTTTTTGTCCACCGACACCTATCCCAAAACTGTAAATCAAAGAAGAAATAGACATAGTGCAGTTCCCTGTACAGAGGACAGTCTGAGGCTGGACTAGGGAGATGCAATACGCCTGCCTGCATCTTGGGTGGAGCATCACTAAGACTAATTCTAAATTAGAGAGGCGAGGGCAGTTTTGGAGAGTGGCATGCAGACCAAGTGTTGCTTCTCAGAGTGGGCTAAGACCTAGATGTTCTAAGTGTAACCTTTCCTCACAAACATAAAATAACTAAGCCCCTTGTAAGAAGTATGCATGGGCATGGAGGGTTTATCTTCAGTGCTCTGGCACTGATCAACACAGGGCCAGAATTTCAGTCCTTTTCTATCACTGTCATTCTGTCTCTCTGACTGTCTCTACATGCCTACTTCACTGGGCCCTGTTCAAGGCCGCTGGCCAATCACTGACTAGGGGCCTGGAACCTCCTGGGCATGTCCAAGCACACTGGCCAATAAGATTTCTGTCAGGGTTTCTGGGCGAGGCCTAGGCTTCTGGCCTATCAATGCATGGCTTGTGCCCTGTGGGTGGGCCATTTGAGGGAAGCCCTACTATGGGAGCTCAGAGCTGGCCTTAAAGGCTGGGCGTGCTTGAGGAAGTGTGAAGCAGGGTTCAGCCCATGGCCCTGCCTTGCAGAAGCTGTCCAGTGAGCATGTGTAGAACTCCATTTGTGCCTGTGCCTCTGTGGATGTGTGTGTGTGTAACTGCGACAGTGTGTGTTTGTGTGTGTGTGTGAGGGAGGGAGAGAGAGAGAGAACAACAGAATCACTGTGGCACAGGTGATTTTGTGCAAAACACTTGGCACATTCTGATTTACAGCTCAATATTGACACCATTGTAGCTCTCCTAGGCCCTTGGTCACTTTTCTTATTTTATGATGTAAAGACACTGAAGAGGGAGAGGTTTTTGCCCTGAGGCTTACACTGGGAACTAGCAGCTGCCCTGTGTGTGTTGCCAGATGAGGAAACTTGTGGTGCCTGTCCATGAGGAGAGTCTCCTGGTTGAGTTCCTTCTAGAGCCTATTTCACTCAGTACAGTTGAAGCTGCATATAGCTAATGATTTTGAGATTTTACTCCTTTGGACAGTTCTTTTCCTGATGCACACTTCCTCTCCAGGTTTTAGCAATCAATTATTTGAATGTCATATTGAATCCATTGTAGAAAATGACTACATCAGTGTCTCTCTCTCTCTCACTAAATATATATGTAAAATGTAGAGGTCTGAAAATATTTTTTTAGCTAGAGACATGAACAGCTCTGGATTATTGTAGTAATGCGAATACACCTGGCCCTTCTGAGCCACAGTTATGAGAGACATCTCACAGAGCCATTCCTATACCTCTTGTCACTCTACAAATCTCTCTCAGCACAAACTACCGCTGCCAAATGATCTACTTCCCTCTCGCTCTTTTTCTCCACCGAATCCTATCCCAAAACTGTAAATCAAAGAATAAATAAACATAGTGAAGTTCCCTGCACACAGGACAGGCTATGCTGGACCAGGGAGATGCAATCCGCCAGCCTGCATCTTCGTTGGAGCATCACTAACACTACTTCCAAATTGGAGAGGCAAGGGCAGTTTTGGAGAGTGGGCTGCTGGTCAAGGGGTGCTTCTCAGAGTGTGGTAAGACCTAGATGTTCTAAGTGTAACCTTTTTTCACAAACATAAAATAACAATGCCACTTGTAAGAAGTATGCATGGGCATGAAGGATTTGTCTTCAGTGCTCTGGCACTGATCAACACAGGTCCAGAATTTCTGTACTTTACGGTCACTGTCATTCTGTCTATCTGACTGTCTCTACGTGCCTTCTTCACTGGGCCCTTACTGGAAGTCAGTGCATGCATTGTTAACTCGGTCTTCCTGGTGTTGAAATTTTCCTTTCTTTGCCCTTTGGATTATTTAATCTCGTGCATATGGCATAGTACAGTGGGAACTGAGGAGGCAGCGATCCTACTGCAGGTAACAGGCATATGTCCATCTCCAGCTGCAGCTGTCCAGGCCCTCTGTGCTTGACTCCCATTCAACAGGGCCCTGAGGCTGACACTCAGCCTAAATGCAGGCCTCCTCACCTTCCTGCACAGCATCCTAGTCCTTATTCCATGAGAGCCCAGGTCAAGAGAAGTGAAACTCTATCCCCCTGGCACACACATTGTGCATTCCCTCTATTGGGCCGAATGTAAAGGATCTGTGGTACTGATGGCCACACCAGTGTCCAGATTTTCTATGTAAAATGGAAGCTTCCAGGGTTCAGAAAGAGGGTGTCTTGATGGCTGTGCAATGACTTTTCCAAGTGCCTCATGGGGATTCAAATCCTTTTGAAACCTGAAGTTTTTTCTTGTATCTAGGGAATATTCTCAACTCTGGCCAGAAGGCCTTCCCAACTAGGAGAACACCTATCCTGGGGTCAGGAGGTCTGCCAGTCTGCTAGCTCCTGGAGGGATTCCTGAGTATGTCCTCAGGTCCCAAGTGGTAACAGGTGTTTCCAATTGCCTTTTTTAGCAGCAGCCAGGACCTCAGGTGAGGGGCGGGACTGTGATCTCCACTGGAAGCTCCTAACTCAGTCAATGGAGGCATCCATCTTCCTTTTGTCTCTCCATAGCAAGGGCCCGGGGAGTTTGTGCTTCCTGCAAGCGGAGAGACTTTGTATGGGACACTCATGCATGCCTACTTCTGGGAATCTCTCTGAGTGTGAAGAGTGGACACCAGTACACCATGATCAGGGATTGTGAAGCCACAGGAGCAATTGCCTTAGCCAGACCCAAAGGGTAGGTGTAAGTGGCCGGGTTCATCCACTATTGTTTGGTCAAACACAGTTCCCATCTATGTTGAAACACAGCTCTCTCTGGGTTCTTTCTGGGCTTGTAATCTGATGCCCTGAGAAGTGGACTGGGAGCCTGGAGGCTGAGTAGGCAGCCAAACATGAATGGACAGGATCATGCCCCTGAATTCTGAAGGTTCGCCACGTTTCCCCATTCGCAATGTTTGGATGATAGTGAGGTATAGGATTGAATGGGGAACTCAGGAGAGCGAGACATGAGAGTCCCTTTGCATATGTATTCTTGCTTAGCCAGAATCTGGGCTAGCTGGCTTGCCCTGACCAGCTAGGTTATCTATACATAAGTTGCAGTTGAGGCTGGCTACCTTCCACCCATGCTCTGAGAATACTATAGGTGAGCTCTCAGCACACACAGACACAGACAGACAGACAGACACACACACACATATTACTGTCAGGTCTGGTAGTACAGTATATGCTGAAGGCTGTGGCTGTCTGTGGTCTGTGGGCATGAGAGCTGCTGCCTTACAATCTCTACAAGCCAGCTTTGAACCTGTCATCAATGAACACCTTGTAGGAGGTTTTTGAACTCTGGTCTCTTTTCAACTCATGTATTTCTCTTCTCGCCTTCTCTGTCTCTAACTCTCATATGCTCTCATACACTCTGTCTTCACTCATTTATATTTTACTTATATACTTATTTTACTGACAGGCCCAGATATACAAAGAGAGTTACCAGAGCACTGCTGAGCTCTGGTTTGTTGTGTTGGCGATTTCACCTAGGCTACTTGAGCATCAGTTTGTAAGTCTTTCTGACAGAAGCCATATTCTGTCTCCTCATTTCCATGCCAGTATCACTCAGAGTTTATAATAAAGAGATACATACATATATAAACATATATATTTATATATCTGTCAATTTTTGAGTTGTCGACCTATGTATTTGACCTTAATTCAGAATTACCACATTTATAACAGCCTAGTTTTTCAGAAATAATTGGACATATAGTTGGAGAAGAATTCAATACAGTTATAAATAATAGAACCTTCCAGTAGCATTTATAATCGTGTTTCTATCAGCATCCTTATTGTAATTATCATAGCCCAGAATTTCCCTCCTTTTTCTAGTGTAAGCTTCAATATGTATGTGTTTGTTTCCTTTTTCCGGAAATCTTAATTTCCTTGGACCCTGAAGTGTTAGGGAGTTTTTGAAGCAGCCCTCTGTTTCTCAGCAGATGGTTTCTTTGTTTCTGCTGTAATCAGGTCTTCTTGTGGTTTTTGTTTTCATTATTTTTTATTTTTTCAAGTCCTCCTAAATCATCTTCATTTATTTGCATATTTATTTATTTAGTCAGGTATCACATGAGGGTCATTTCTTCTGCTTGATACATTTTCTCTTATAATTGAAGGGAACTCTTGACTCACAATGCATTTCCTTGGTCAAATACTACACACATATGGTGAAGGCTTGGGTAGTCTGGGGTCTGTGGGCATTAGAGCTTCTGCCTTACAATCTCTACAACCCAGGTTAGAACCTGTCATGAATGAACAGAGTCTATGGGGTTTTTGACTTCTGGTCTATTTCCAACTCCTCTATTTCTTTTCTCTCCTTCTCCGTCTCTGACTCTCACAGGATCTCACTCACTCTGTCTGCACTCAGTAATAGTTTACTTATATCCTTATTTTATTGACAGGCCAAGATATACAAAGAGAGTTGCCAGAGCACTGCTGAGCTCTGGCTTGTTTTGTTCCTGATTTCACGTAGGCTTCTGGAGCCTCAGCTTTGTAAGTCTCTCTGACACAAGCCATATTCTGTCTCCTCATATCCATGGCAGTATCTCTCAGACTTTATAATAAAGATATACATTCTTATACATATATAAATATACATATATATATATATATATATAGCTGTCATTTTTAGAATTGTCGACCTATGGTCTTCCTGTGTTTTTTATTTTTTCAAATCCTCCTAGATCATCCCCATATATTTGCATATTTATTTATATATTTAGTCCTATATCACATGAGGGGTCATTTATTCTGTCTGATAGATTTTCTCTTATAATTGAAGGGAACTTTGGACACACAATACATTTCCTTTTGCAGATACTACACACTACTATAACTACTACTGCACTGTTTTTGAGAGTGGTATCCAGTGCACAATGGATTAGTATTGCATGGCTCTAAAGAATGTTCACTATTTAACCTACCATTTTTTTAACCTAACAAATATTTATTCTGTTCTTTCTTGGTGGATGAAAGTTTTACAGTCAATAGTTACATGTAATAGTGGCTATGGGGGTAATTTTTCCCACCTTCCCTATATTTCTGTACATCATTTGTAACTTTCCTATTGAGGAGAAGGAAACAGTCATAAATTGAGAGAGCAGGGCCCAAGCAGGAAAAGAGTCAGTGAGAAAGCTCAAGCTCTGATTTGCCACTAGCCCAGCTTTTACCTAATTCGGTAAGTGGTGATCAGAGGCTCAAAATGGGGTCTTGGGCTTCCACATAGTTCTCTGGCATTCTTTCTTAGGCAGATTCTGGCCTAGCTGGCTTGCCCTGACCAGCTAGGTTCTCTGTACATAAGTTGCAGGTGAGGCTGGCTACCTTGACACCCATGCTCTGAGACTACTATAGGTGAGTTCTGAGCACACACAGACACACACAGACAGACAGACAGACACACACACACACATACACATTACTGTCAGGTCTGGTAGTACAGCATATGGTGAAGACTGGGGCTGTCTGGGGTCTGTGAGCATGAGAGCTGCTGCCTTACAATCTCTGAAAGCCAGGTTTGATCCTGTCATCAATGAACACAGTGTAGGAGGTTTTTGAATTCTGAGATACTGAAGAGGGAGAGGTTTTTGCCCTGAGGCTTGCACTTGGAACTAGCAGCTGCCCTGTGTGTGTTGCCAGACTAGGAAACTTGTGGTGCCTGTCCATATGGAGAGTCTCCTGGATGAGTTCCTTCTGGAGCCTTTTTGATCGGTCCCGATGGAGCTGCATATAGCTAATGATTTGGAGATTTTACTCCTTTGGACAATTCTTTCCTGGATGCACAGTTTCCCTCCTGGTTTTATCAATCAATTGTCTGAATGTAATATCGAATCCATTGTAGAAAATGACTACATCAGTCTCTCTCTCTCTCTCTCCATATATATATATATATATATATATATATATATATATAACATGTAGAGGTCTGAAAGTATTTTTTAGCTAGATACCTGCACAGCTCTGGATTAGGGTAGTAAAGTGGATACACCTGGCCCTTCTGAGCCACAGTCATGAGAGACATCTCACAGAGCCATATCATTTATCACTCTACATATCTCTCTCAGCACAAACTATAGCTGCCAAATCATCTACTTCCCTCTTGCTCATTTTGTCTACCGAGTCCTATACCAAAACAGTAAATCAAAGAAGAAATATACATAGCGCAGTTCCCTGCACACAAGAGAGGCTTAGGCTGGCCCAGGGAGATGCAATAAGCCAGCCTGCATCTTGACTGGAGCATCACTAAGACTACTTCCAATTTGGAGAGGCGGGGGCAGTTTTGGAGAGTGGGCTGCCGGCCAAGTGTTGCTTCAGAGTGCCTAAGACCTAGATGTTCTAAGTGTTACCTTTCCTCAAAAACATAAAATAGCAATGCCACTCATAAGAAGTATGCATGTGCATGAAGGCTTTGTCTTCAGTGCTCTGGCACTGATCAACAGAGGGCCAGAATTTCAGTCCTTTTCTGTCTCTGTCATTCTGTCTCTCTGACTGTCTCTATGTGCCTTTTTCCCTGGGTACTTACTGGAAGTCAGTGCATGCATCTTGAACTCAGTCATCCTGGTATTGAAATTTTCATTTCTTTGCCCTTTGGATTATTTAGTCTCCTGCACATGGTGTAGTACAGAGGGGAACTGCGGAGACAGCATTGCTGCTGCAGGTAACAGGCATATGTCCATATCCAGCTGCAGCTGTCCAGACCCTCTGTGCTTGACTCCCATTCTCCAGGGCCCTGAGGCTGACACTCAGCCTAAATGCAGCCCTCCTCACCTTCCTGCACAGCGTCCTTGTCCTTATTCCATGAGAGCCCAGGTGAAGAGAAGTCAAACTCTATCCCCCTGGCACACACATTGTGCTTTCCCTCTATTGGGCCGAATGTAAAGGATCTGTGGTACTGATGGCCACACCAGTGTCCAGATTTTCCACCCATAACGGAAGCTTCCAGGGTTCTGAAAGACGGTGTTTTGATGGCTGTGAAATGTCTTTTCTAAGTGTCTCATGGGGTTTTCAAATCCTTTTGAAACCTGAAGTTCTTTCTTGTATCTAGGGAATATTCTCACCTCTGGCCAGAAGGGCCGCCCAACTAGGAGCACAGCTATCCCGGGGTCAGGAGGTCTGCCAGCCAGCTAGCTCCTGGAGGGATTCCTGAGTATGTCCTCAGGGCCCAAGTGGTAACAGGTGTTTCCAATTGACTTTATTAGAAGCAGCCAGGCCCTCAGGTGAGGGGCGGGGCTGTGATCTCCACTGGAAGCTCCGAATTCAGCCAATGGAGGCATCCATCATTATTTTGTCTGTCCATAGTAAGGGCCCAGGGAGTTTATACTTCCTGAAAGCAGTGTGACTTTGAATGGGGCTCTCATGCATGCCTACTTCTGGGAATCTCTCTGAGTGTGATGTGTGGACACCAGGACACCATATCAGGGATGTGAGGGCACAGCAGCAATTGCCTTAGCCGGACCCAAAGGGTAGGTGTAAGAGACCGGGTTCATCCACTATTGTTTGGTCGAACACAGTTCCCATCTATATTGAAACACAGCTCTTTCTGGGTACTTTCTTTACTTGTAATCTGCTGCCCTGAGCAGTGGACTGAGAGCTTGGAGGCTGAGTAGGCAGCCAAATGTGACTGGACAGGCTCATGCCCCTGAATTCCGAGGGTTGTCCCAGCTTCCCCTGGATGATAGATAGTGAGGCATTGGATTGAATAGAGAACTCAGGAGATTTAGACTTGAGAGTCCCTTTGCATATGCATTCTTGCTTAGCCAGAATCTAGGCTAGCTGGCTTCCCTGACCAGCTAGGTTCACTATACATAAGTTGCAGGTGAGGCTGGTTACCTTGCCACCCGTGCTCTGAGACTACTACAGGTGAGCGCTGAGCACACACACAGTCAGACAGACAGACAGACACACACACACACACATTACTGTCAGGTCTGCTGGACAGCATATGCTGAATGCTGGTGCTGTCTGGGGTCTGTGGGCATGAGAACTGCTGCCTTACAATATCTACAACACAGGTTTGATCCTGTTATCAATGAACACAGTGTAGGAGGTTTTTGAATTCTGAGACACTGAAGACAGTGAGGTTTTTGCACTGAGGCTTGCACTTGGAACTAGCAGCTGCCCTGTGTGTGTTGCCAGACTAGGAAACTTGTGGAGCCTGTCCTTGTGGAGAGTCTCCTGGATGAGTTCCTTCTCCAGCCTTTTTCGATCGGTCCCGATGGAGCTGCATATAGTTAATGATTTGGAGATTTTACTCCTTTGGACAATTATTTCCCTGATGCACAGTTTCTCTCCAGGTTTTAGCAATCAATTGTCTGAATGTCATATCGAATCCATTGTAGAAAATGACTATATCAGTGTCTCTCTCTCTAAAACTCTTCTATTTCTCTTCTTGCCTTCTCTGTCTCTGACACTCACAGGCTCTCACTCTGTCTGCACTAATTAATATTTTACCTATTTATCATTTTACTGACAGGCCCAGATATACAGGAGAGTCAGCAGGGCACTGCTGAGCTCTGGATTGTTTTGTTGGTGATTTCACTGAGATTTCTGGAGCCTCATCTTTGTAAGACTCTCTGGCACAAGCCATACTCTGTCTCCTCATAGCCATCCCAGTATCCCTCATAGTTCATAATAAAGATACACATACATATATGTACATATATATATCAGTTCTTTTTAGAATTGTTGAACTTTTTATATCATCTCAATGCAGAATTACCACATTTATAACAGCCTCCTTATTCATAAATAATTGGTCACATAGGTGGAGCAGGATTCACTACAATTATAAATTATAAACCTTCCAGGAGCATTTCCAGTAGCCTTTCTTTCAGTATCCTTATTGTAGTATCATAGCACAGAACTTGCCTCCATTTTCAAGTGTAAGCTTCAATATATATGGTCTTTCTTTTCATTCTTGGGAATTCTTAATTTGCTTGGAACCTGAAGTGTCAGAAAATTTTTAAAGCAGCCCTCTGTTTCTAAGCAGACGTTTTCTATATTTCTGCTGTAATCAGGTCTTCCTGTGGTTTTTGTTTTAATATTTATTTTTTTCAAATCCTCCTAGATCACCCCATATATTTGTATATTTATTTATATATTTACTCACATAAGACATGAGGGGTCATTTCTTCTGCCTGATAGATTTTCTCTTATAATTGAAGGGAACTTTGGACACACAATACATTTCTTTTTGCAGATACTACACATTACTACAACTACTACTGCACTGTTTTTGACAGTAACATCCAATGCACAATGGATTAGTATTGCATTTTCCTTTTTTTGCCCTTTAGATTATTCAGTATCCTGCTTATGGCGTAGTACAGAGGGGAACTGAGGAGACAGTGTTCCTGCTGCAGGTAACAGGCATATGTCCATCTCCAGCTGCAGCTGTCCAGGCCCTCTATGCTTGACTCCCAATCTCCAGGGACCTGTGGCTGACACTCAGCCTAAATGCAGCCTCCTCAATTTCCTGCACCGCATCCTTGTCCTTATTCCATGAGAGCCCAGGTAAAGAGAAGTGAAACTCTATCCCCCTGGCACACACATTGTGCTTTCCCTCTACTGGGACGAATGTAAAGTATCTGTGGTACTGATGGCCATATCAGTGTCCAGATTTCCAGGCAAAACGGAAGCTTCCAGGGTTCAGAAAGAGGGTGTTTTGATGGCTGTGCAATGTTTTTTCCAATTGCCTCCTGGGGTTTCAAATCCTTTTGAAACCTGAAGTTCGTTCTTGTATCTAGGGAATTTTCTCATCTCTGGCCCGAAGGCCCTCCCAACTGGGAGCACACCTATGTCGGGATCAGGAGGTCTGCCAGCCTGGTAGCTCCTGGAGGGATTCCTGAGTCTGTCCTCAGGGCCCAAGTGTAAAAGGTGTTTCCAATTGCATTTATTAGCATCAGCCAGGTGGTCAGGTGATGGGCAGTGCTTGATCTTCACTTGAAGCTCCTAATTCAGCCAATAGAGGCATCCATCTTCCTTTTGTCTCTCCATAGCAAGGGCCCGGGGAGTTTGTGCTTCCTGCAAGCAGAGCGACTTTGTATGGGACACTCATGCAGGCCTACTTCTGGGAATCTCTGAGTGTGATGTGTGGACACCAGGGCACCATGATCAGGGATTGTGAGGCCACAGGAACAATTGCCTGAGCCGGACCCAAAGGGTAGGTGTGAGGGGCTGGGTTCATCCACTATTGTTTGGTCAAACACATTTCCCATCTATGTTGAAAGACAGCTCTTTCTGGGTTCATTCTGGGCTTGTAATCTGCTGCCCTGAGCAGTGTACTGAGAGTCTGGAGGCTGAGTAGGCTGCCAAACGTGACTGGACAGGCTCCTGCCCCTGAATTCTGAGGGGTGCCCCAGCTTATGCCATTGGCAGTGTTTGGATGATAGTGAGGCATGAGATTAAATCGGGAACTCGGGAGAGGGAGACATAAGAGTCCCTTTGCATGTGCATTCTTGCTTAGCCAGAATCTGGGCTAGCTGGCTTGCCCTGACCAGCTAGGTTCTCTGAACCTAAGTTGCAGGTGAGGCTGGCTACCTTGACACCCATGCTCTGAGACTACTACAAGTGAGCTCTGAGTACACACAGACACACACAGACAGACAGACAGACACACACACAGACATATTAGTGTCAGGTCTGGTAATACACCATATGGTGAAGGCTGGGGCTGTCTGGGGTCTGTGGGCATGAGAGCTGCTACCTTACAATCTCTACAAGCCAGGTTTGAACCTGTCATTAATGAACACATTATAGGAGGTTTTTGAATTCTGGTCTCTTTTCAACTCTTCTATTTCACTTCTCGACTTCTCTGTCTCTGACACTCACAGGCTCTCACTCACTCTGTCTGCACTCAGTAATATTTTACTTATATCCTTACTGACAGGCCCAGATATACAAAGAGAGTTGCCAGAGAACTGCTGAGCTCTGGCTTTTTTGTTGGTGTTTTCACCTAGGCTACTTGAGCCTCAGCTTTGTAAGTCTCTTTGACTCAAGTCATATTCTGTCTCCTCATATCCATGGCAGTATCTCTCAGACTTTATAATAAAGATATACATCCATATACATATATAAATGTACATATATAAATATACATATATATATATCTGTCATTTTTGGAATTGCCAACCTATGTAATTAATCTTAATCAGAATTAACACATTTATAACAGCTTCTTTTTCATGAATAATTGGCCACATAGCTGGAGCAGGATTCAATACAATTATAAATAATAGAACCTTCCAGTAGCATTTCTAATAGCATTTCTATCAGCATCCTTATTAAAATTATCATAGTACAGAACTTGCCTCCTTTCTCTAGTGTAAGCTTCAAGAAATATGAGTTTCTTTTCATCTCCTGAAATCTTAATTTCCCTGGACTCTGAAGTGTCTCAGAATTTTTGAAGCAGCCCTCTGTTTCTCAGCAGATGGTTTCTATGTTTCTGCTGTAATCAGGTATTTCTGTGTTTTTTTTAATTTTTTTAAATGCTCCTCGATTATCCCCATTTATTTGCATATTTATTGATTTATTTAGTCCTATATTCCATGAGAGGTCATTTCTTATGCTTGATAGATTTTTCTCTTATATTTGAAGGGAAGTTTACACTCACAATACATTTCCTGTCATAAATACTACACACATATGGTGAAGTCTGGGGTTGTCTGGGGTCTGTGGACAAGAGACTGCTACCTTACAATCTCTACAACCCAGGATTGAAACTGTCATGTCTGAATACAGTGTGGAAGGGTTTTGCCTTCTAGTCTCTTTACATCTCTTCTGTTTCTCTTCTTGCCTTCTCTGTCTCTGACTCTCACAGGCTCTCCCTCACTCTGTCTGCACTCATTAATATTTTACTTATATATTATCTTACTGACAGGCCCAGATATACAAAGAGAGTCACCAGGCCACTGCTGAGCTCTGGCTTGTTTCCGTGGCGATTTCACTTAGGTTTCTGGAGCCTCAGCTTTGTAAGTCTCTCTGGCACAAGCCAAACTCTGTCTCCTCATAGCCATGCCAGTATACCTCATAGTTTATAATAAAGAAACACATACATATATGTACATATATACACACACACACACACACATATATATATATATATATATATATATCAGTCATTATATATATATCATGCCTGTGCCTCGATGGATGTATGTGTGTGTGTGACTGTGACAGTCTGTGTGTGTGTGTGTGAGGGAGGGAGAGAGGGAAAGAACAACAGAATCACTGTGGCACAGGTGATTTTTTGCAAAACACAAGGCACATTCTGATTTACAGCTCAATATTGACACCCTTGTACCTCTCCGTGGCCCTTGGTTGCTTTTCTTTTTTTCAGATCTAAAGACACTGAAGAGGGAGAGGTTTTTGCCCTGAGGCTTTTTCTGGGAACTAGCAGCTACCCTGTGTGTTGCCTGACTAGGAAACTTGTGGTGCCTGTCCATGTGGAGAGTCTCCTGGATGAGTTCATTCTCGAGCCTTTTTCACTCGGTCCCGTTGGAGCTGCATATAGCTAATGATTTGGAGATTTTACTCCTTTGGACAATTCTTTCCCTGATGGACAGCTTCTCTCCAGGTTTTAGCAATCAATAGTTTGAATGTAATATCAAATCCATTGTAGAAAATGACTACATCAGTCTCTCTCTCTCTCTCTCTCTCTCTCTCTATATATATATATATATATATATATATATATATATGTAACATGTAGAGGTCTGAAAATAATTTTTAGCTAGAGACCTGAACAGCTCTGGATTAGGGTACTAATGCGGATACACCTGCCCCTTCTGAGCCACAGTCATGAGAGACATCTCACAGAGCCATTCCTTTACCTCTTATCACTCTACACATCTCTCTCAGCACAAACTACCACTGCCAAATCATCTACTTCCCTCATGCTCTTGTTGTCCACCAAGTCCTATCCCAAAACTGGAAATCAATGAAGAAATAGACATACTGCAGTTCCCTGCACACAGGACAGTCTGAGGCTGGGCCAGGGAGATGCAATACGCCAGCCTGCATTTTGGCTAGAGCATCACTACATCTACTTCCAAATTGGAGAGGCGAGGGCAGTTTTGGAGAGTGGGCTGCAGGCCAAGTGTTGCTTCTCAGAGTGGGCTAAGACCTACATCTTTTAAGTGTAACCTTTCCTCACAAACATAAAATAACAAAGCCACTTGTAATAAGTATGCATGGGCATGGAGGGTTTGTCTTCAGTGCTCTGGCACTGATCAACACAGGGCCAGAATTTCAGTCCTTTTCTATCACTGTCCTTCTGTCTCTCTGACTGTCTCTACATGCCTTCTTCACTGTGCCCTTATTGGTAGTCATGCATCTTGATCTTGGACTTCCTGGTGTTGAAATTTTCTTTCTTTGCCCTTTGGATTATTTAGTCTGCATATGGCGTAGTACATTGGGGAACTGAGGAGACAGCGATCCTGCTGCAGGTAACAGGCATATATCCATCTCCAGCTTCAGCTGTCCAGGCCCTCTGTGCTTGACTCCCATTCTCCAGGGCCCTGAGGCTGACACTCAGCCTAAATGCACCCCTCCTCAATTTCCTGCACTGCATCCTTGTCCTTATTCCATTAGAACCCAGGTCAAGAGAAGTGAAACTCTATCCCCATGGCACACACATTGTGCTTTCCCTCTATTAAGCCGAATGTAAAGGATCTGTGGTACTGATGGCCACACCAGTGTCCAGATTTTTTACGCAAAACAGAAGCTTCCAGGGATCTGAAAGATGGTGTTTTGATGGCTTTGAAATGTCTTTTCCAAGTGCCTCATGGGGTTTTCAAATCCTTCTGAAACCTGAAGTTCTTTCTTGTATCTAGGGAATATTCTCACTTTTGGCCAAAAGAGCGGCCCAACTGGGAGCACAGCTATACCGGGGTCAGGAGGTCTGCCAGCCTGCTAGCTCCTGGAGGGATTCCTGAGTATGTCCTCAGGGCCCAAGTGGTAACAGGTGTTTCCAATTGCCTTTATTAGCAACAGCCAGGACCTCAGTTGAGGTGTGGGGCTGTGATCTCCACTGGAAGATCCGAATTCAGCCAATGGAGGCATCCATCTTCCTTTTGTCAGTCCATAGCAAGGGCCCGGTGACTTTGTGCTTCCTGCAAGCAGAGCGACTTTGTATGGGACACTGATGCATGCCTACTTCTGGGAATCTCTCTGAGTGTGATGTCTGTACACTAGGACACCATGAACAGGAATGTGAGGCCATAGGAGGAATTGCCTCAGCTGGACCCAAAGGGTTTGTGTAAGGGGTTCATCCACTATTGTTTGGTCGAACACACTTCCCATCTTTGTTGAAACATAGCTCTTTCTGTGTACTTTCTGTGCTTGTAATCTACTTCGCTGAGCAGTGGACTGAGAGCTTGGAGGCTGAGTAGGCAGCCAAATATGACTGGACAGGCTCATGCCCCTGAATTCTGAGGGGTTCCCCAGCTTCCCCCATTGGCAGTGTTTGGATGATAGATAGTGAGGCATGGGATTGAATAGGTAATTCAGGAGATTTAGACATGAGAGTCCTTTTGCATATGCATTCTTGCTTAGCCAGAATCTGGGCTATCTGGCTTGCCCTGACCAGCTAGGTTTTCTATAAATAAGTTGCAACTGAGGCTGGCTACTTTCCACCCATGCTCTGACTACTACAGGTAAGCTCTGAGCACACACAGACACACACAGTCAGACAGACAGACAGACAAACACACACACACACACATTACTGTCAGGTCTGGTAGTACAGCATATGGTGAAGGCTGGGGATATCTGGGGTCTCTGGGCATGATAGCTGCTGCCTTACAATCTCTAAAAGCCATGTTTGATCCTGTCATCAATGAACACAGTGTAGGAGGTTTTTGAATTCTGAGACACTGAAGATGGAGAGGTTTTTGCCCTGAGGCTTGCACTGGGAACTAGCAGCTGCCCTGTGTGTGTTGCCAGACTAGGAAACTTGTGGTGCCAGTCCATGTGGAGAGTCTCCTGGATGAGTTCCTGTCGTATGCTTTACATTGGCTTGTTCTAGCCCTCCGCCTCCAAGAGAATTGGATGAGTCCTGTTAATTTCGCGGGCCTGCTTGGCCCCGCCCCAAGGGACCCTGGGAGAGGGTTCCGGAGTCCGATAGTTCCTGAGTTCCTGAGTTCGAAAGAAAAGAGAGTTCCTGAGTTCGAGAGTTTCAGGGTTACAGAGTAAGAGAGAGTGCCAGAGAGACAGAGTTCCTGAGTTCCAGAGAAAAAGAGAGAGTTCTTGCGCCGCTGCAAAGAGACAGCAGAGTTCTGTTTGGTGATTAGTTTGTCTTAGTTTATGAATCGTTGTTCCTGAATAAAGAAATACAGCTTCCCTGCCCAGCCGTTGTCTCCGCGTCTCTGTTACCCACCGTGAAGCAAGCCAACCCGGCCGGCAAGAGCATCCGAAATTTTAACAACAAATGGTGCCCAACGTGGGGCTGACCTGCGCATCTCTCAGATAAGTAAAGACAATTTGGCTACCTATGCACGATGGCCTTCTCTTCTGCTTGTGAAAAGATCTCCAAAGGCCTCTGCTCTTTCTTCACGAGACTGTTTTGCTGTTTCTGGAACATTTATCTCTGGACCACTCTGTGGTTTCCACTCGCTCGAGCGAACTCAGAACAGCCAGCGGGAAGAGCCAGTGGGCGGGAGGCAAGGCGCGGAGCTGCTGTTTCCACCTGGCCAAACAGCCAGCCAGCCGGCTGCGCCCAGACAACCCCGCGCACCGCGCCAGCAACCCCGCAGCCCCGCAGCCCGCAGGAGGCCTACGCCACCATGCAAGAGCCCGATGCCAGCACGCTAGAGCCCGATGCCAACATGCTAGAGCCTGATGCCAACATGCTGGAGCCTGAGGCCAACATGCTGGAGCCCGATGCCAACATGCTGGAGCCTGAGGCCAGCCCACAGGAGCCGGCTCTCCACCGCGTGGTGCAGGGCACTGGACGCTTGATCCCTCCACGCTGCTCGGCCACTGCGAACAGGGCAGCAGACATGGCAGGGCCATGGGGCAGGGCCGCGGCGTTCTATCATGGTCGCCACCCCTGGGCACCTAGGCTCACGCCTTCTACAAAGATGGCCTGCCTGCCCTCTTTCTATGAATTCTGGAACCATCCCGGGCCTCCCGGACTCCCGGGCTCCCTGCCAAAACTAGGCACACGAGATCTCCAGCCGCCAGTCCGGTCTGAAGACAGACAAGCTGGAGTACGCAGAGATTTGTGCAGAGATCGCAACCTGCAATTCCTAGAAGTGGAGCTGCGCGAGAAGCCACCTCCGGATGGTGAACCCCCCCCAACAACTAAGACAATATAGATTTAAATTCGTGTTTAAAATGACATGTCTTCGTAACAAAGGTTTCTCTCCTCGTGTATTAATGACTATGTTTATGTGTATGTTTAAAGTTTGGTAAACAGTAGCTTTAAGGCTAAATTCTTACTAGTCAAAGATAAATGAAAAAGGTTTTCAACGTAATTCTCATAAAGATAAAAATTAACTTACATTTAAAGTCTGAGGTAAAAATTAGTTAACAATCAATATATTTCAACTAAGTTGGTCTAAACAAAAGGTTAAATAGACTTGTTGATATGTAAAACACTACCTTCTCTATTAGAAATGGTAGATCGCACAATGGCTATGCTAATTATTCTCATGCCTGAGGTTTCCTCTCCGGCCCACACCTAGGGTGTGTCTCCATCTTGAATGGGTGTAACAAAAGGTTAAAAGACGTTGTTGATATGTAAAAGTCTCAAATTCCTTCTCTATTAGAAATGTTAGATCGTGCAGTAGATATGCTAATAACAAGTTTTGTTTCATAGTAAGTAAGTTGCAGCCAGCTGCCTTTGGGACCCTAGGCCATTCCCCGCCCCCATGCAAATGCCCGTCAAGGCAAGTAGCCCCCCAGAGGCAAGAAATTTTTTTTTTTCAGATATGGCCCCCTCAGGCCTTCCCTTGGCAACATGCTGGTTTTGGTTATATATGTTTCTGTTCACCCCACACCCTTGATACTATAGTCATTTAGTTAAAAAGAAAAGGGGGAATTGTCGTATGCTTTACATTGGCTTGTTCTAGCCCTAGCCCTCCAAGAGAATTGGATGAGTCCTGTTAATTTCGCGGGCCTGCTTGGCCCCGCCCCAAGGGACCCTGGGAGAGGGTTCCAGAGTCCGAGAGTTCCTGAGTTCCCGAGTGACAGAGTTCCTGAGTTCCGGAGTTCGAGAGTGCGAGAGTGCGAGAGTTTCTGAGTTCGAGAGTAAGGGAGAGGGTTCCTGAGGTCCAGAGAAAAAGAGAGAGTGCCAGAGAGACAGAGTTCCTGAGTTCCTGAGTTCGAAAGAAAAGAGAGTTCCTGAGTTCGAGAGTTTCAGGGTTACAGAGTAAGAGAGAGTGCCAGAGAGACAGAGTTCCTGGGTTCCTGAGTTCCAGAGAAAAAGAGAGAGTGCTTGCGCCACCGCAAAGAGACAGCAGAGTTCTGTTTGGTGATTAGTTTGTCTTAGTTTATGAATCGTTGTTCCTGAATAAAGAAATACAGCTTCCCTGCCCAGCCGTTGTCTCCGCGTCTCTGTTACCCACCGTGAAGCAAGCCAACCCGGCCGGCAAGAGCATCCGAAATTTTAACAACAAGTTCCTTCTCAAGCCTTTTTCGATCGGTACCGATGGAGCTGCATATTGCTAATGATTTTACTCATTTGAACAATTATTTTCCTGATGCACATTCTCTCCAGGTTTTAGCAATCAATTTTCTGAATGTCATATCGAATCCATTTTAGAAAATGACTACATCAGTGTCTCTCTCTCTCTGTCTCTCTCTCTATATATATGTAACATGTAGAGGTCTGAAAATATTTTTTAGCTAGAGACCTGCACAGCTCTGGATTAGGGTAGTAAAGTGGATACACCTGGCCCACAGTCATGTGAGACATCTCACAGAGCCATATCTTTTATCACTCTACAAATCTCTCTCAGCACAAACTACCGATGCCAAATCATCTACTTCCCTGTTGCTCATTTTGTCCACCGAGTCCTATCCCAAAACTGTAAATCAAAGAAGAAATAGACATAGTGCAGTTCCCTGCACACAGGACAGGCTGAGGATGGACCAGGGAGATGAGATACTCCAGCCTGATCTTGTCTGGAACATCACTAAGACTACTTCCAATTTGGAGAGGGGAGGGCAGTTTTGGAGAGTGGGCTGCAGGCCACGTTGTTTCTCAGAGTGGGCTAAGACCTAGATGTTCTAAGTGTAGCCTTTCCTCACAAACATAAAATAACAATGCCACTTGTAAGAAGTATGCATGGGCATGGAGGGTTTGTTTTCAGTGCTCTGGCACTGATCAAAAGAGGGCCATAATTTCAGTCCTTTTCTGCCTCTGTCATTCTGTCTCTCTGACTGTCTCTTCGTGCCTTCCTCACTGGGCCCTTACTGAAAGTCAGTGCATGCATTGTAGACTAGGTCTTCCTGGAGTTGAAATTTTCCTTTCTTTGCTCTTTGGATTATTTAGTCTCATGCATATGGCGTAGTACAGAGGGGAACTGAAAAGAAAGCGATCCTGCTGCAGCTAACAGGCATATGTCCATCATAAGGTGCAGCTGTCCAGGCCCTCTGTGCTTGACTCCCTTTCTCCAGGGCCCTGTGTCTGACACTCAGCCTAAATGCAGCCCTCCTTAATTTCCTGCACCACACTTGTCCTTACTCCATGAGAGCCCAGGTCAAGAGAAGTGAAACTCTATCTCCCTGGCACACACATTGTGCTTTCCCTCTATTAAGCCGAATGTAAAGGATCTGTGTTACTGATGGCCACACCAGTGTCGAGATTTTCCACGCAAACAGAAGCTTCCAGGGTTCTGAAAGATGGTGTTTTGATGGCTGTGAAATGTCTTTTCCAAGTGCCTCATGGGTTTTCAAATCTTTTTGAAACCTGAAGTTCTTTCTTGTATCTAGGGAATATTCTCACCTCTGGCCAGAAGGCCCTCCCAACTAGGAGCACAGCTATCCCGGGGTCAGGAGGTCTGCCAGCCTTCTAGCTACTGGAGGGGTTCCTGAGTATGTCCTCAGGGCCCAAGTGGTAACAGGTGTTTCCAATTGCCTTTATTAGCAGCAGCCAGGCCCTCAGGTGAGTTGCTGGGCTGTGATCTCCACTGGAAGCTCCGAATTCAGCCAATGGAGGCATCCATATTTCTTTTGTCTGTCCATAGCAAGGGCCCGGGGAGTTTGTGCTTCCTGCAAGCAGAGCGACTTTGTATGGGACACTCATGCATGCCTACTTCTGGGAATCTCTCTGAGTTTGATGTGTGGACACCAAGACACCATGATCAGGGATGTGAGGCCACAGGAGCAATTGCCTTAGCCAGAGCCAAAGGGTAGGTGTGAGGGACCGGGTTCATCCACTATTTTTTTTGTCTAACACAGTTCCCATCTATTTTGGACAAAGCACTTCTGGGTTCTTTCTGGCCTTGTAATCTGCTGTCCACTGAGAAGTGGATTGGGAGCCTGGAGGCTGAGTATGCAGCCGAACGTGACTGGACAGGGTCCTCCCCCTGATTTCTGAGGGGTTCCCCAGCTTCCCACGTTGGCAGTGTTTGGATGATAGTGAGGCATGAGATTGAATAGGGAACTCAGGGTATTGAGACATGAGAGTCCCTTTGCATATGCATTCTTGATTAGCCAGAATCTGGGCTAGCTGGCTTTCGGTAACCAGCTAGGTTCTCTATACATAAGTTGCAGGTGAGGCTGGCTACCTTGCCACCCATGCTCTGAGACTACTATAGGTGAGTTCTGAGCACACACAGACAAACACTGACAGACAGAGAGATAGACAGACAGACAGACAGACACACACACATTCATATCATGTCTGGTAGTAAAGCATATTGTGAAAGCTGGGGCTGTCTGGGGTCTGTGGGCATGACAGCTGCTACCTTACCATCTCTACAAGCCAGGTTTGAACCTGTCATCAATGAACACATTGTAGGAGGTTTTTGAATTCTGGTCTCTTTCCAACTCATCTATTCCTCTTCTCGCCTTCTCTGTCTATAACTCTCACATGCTCTCACACACTCTGTCTTCACTCATTAATATTTTACTTATATACTTATTTTACTGACAGGCCCAGATATACAAAGAGAGTTACCAGAGCACTGCTGAACTCTGGCTTGTTGTGTTGGCGATTTCCCATAGGCTACTGGAGCCTCATTTTGTAAGTCTTTCTGACACAAGCCATATTCTGTCTCCTCATTTCCATGCCAGTATCACCCACAGTTTATTATAAAGTGATTTTTTTTGCAAAACACTTGGTACATTCTGATTTACAGATCAATATTGACACCATTGTAGCTCTTTTTGGCCCTGGGTGACTTTTCTACTTTTCAGATGTAAAAACACTGAAGAGTAGAGGTTTTTCCCTGAGTCTTACATTAGGAACTACCAGAGGACTGTGTTTGTTGCCAGACTAGGAAACTTGTAGTGCCTGTCCATGTGTAGAGTCTCCTTTATGAGTTCCTTCTCGAGCCTTTTTCGCTCTGTCCCGTTGGAGCTGCATATAACTAATGATTTTGAGATTTTACTCCTTTGGACAATTCTTTTCCTGATGCAGTTTCTCTCCAGGTTGTAGCAATCAATTGTCTGTATGTCATATCGAATCCATTGTAGAAAATGACTACATCGTTCTCTCTCTCTCTGTATATATATATATATATATATATATGTGTGTGTGTGTGTGTGTGTGTGTGTGTATGTATATATATATGTAACATGTAGAGATCTGAAAATATTTTTTAGCTAGAGACCTGCACAGTTCTGGATTAGGGTAGTAATGTGGATAAACCTGGCCCTTCTGAGCCATAGTCATGAGAGACATCTCACAGAGCCATTCCTATACCTCTTATCACTCTAAAAATCTCTCTCAGTACAAACTACCACTGCCAAATCATCTACGTCCCTCTTGCTATTTTTGTCCACCGAGTCCTATCCCAAAACTGTAAATCAAAGAAGAAATAGACATAGTGCAGTTCCCTGCACACAGGATAGTGTGAGGCTGGACCAGAGAGTGCAATACGACAGCCTGCATCTTGGGTGGAGCATCACTAAGACTACTTCCAAATTGGAGAGGTGAGGGCAGTTTTAGAGAGTGAGCTGCAGGCCAAGTGTTGCTTCTCAGAGTGGGCTAAGACCTAGATGTTCTAAGTGTAACCTTACAAACATAAAATAACAATGCCACATGTAAGAAGTATGCATGGGCTGGAGGGTTTGTCTTCAGTGCTCTGGCATTGATCAACACAGGGCTAGAATTTTAGTCCTTTTCTGTCACTGTCATTCTGTCTCTCTGACTGTCTCTATCTGCCTTCTAACTGGGCCTTTATGGAAGTCAGTGCATGCATCGTGATTTTGGACTTCCTGGTGTTGAAATTTTCCTTTCTTTGCCCTTTGGATTATTTATTCACCTGCATATGGCATAATACATTAGGGAACTTAGAAGACAGCAATTCCGCTGCAGGTAACAGGCATAGGTCCATCTCCAGCTGCAGCTGTCCAGGCCCTCAGTGCTTGACTCCCATTCTCCATGGCCCTTTGGCTGACACTCAGCCTAAATGCAGCCTCCTCAATTTCCTGCACCGCATCCTTGTCCTTATTCCATGAGAGCCCTGGTCAAGAGAAGTGAAACTCTATCCCCCTGGCACACACATTGTGCTTTCCCTCTATTGGGCCGAATGTAAAGGATCTGTGGTACCGATGGCCACAGCAGTGTCCAGATTTTCCACGCAAAACGGAAGCTTCCAGGGTTCAGAAAGAGGGTGTTTTGATGGCTGTGAAAAGTCTTTTCCAAGTGCCACATTGGGTTTCAAATCATTTTGAAACCAGAAGTTCTTTCTTTTATCTAGGGAATATTCTCACCTCTGGTCAGAATGCCCTACCAACTAGGAGCACAGCTATCCAGTGGTCAGGAGGTCTGCCAGCCTGCTAGCTCCTGGAGGGATTCCTGAGTATTTCCCCAGGTCCCAAGTCGTAACAGGTGTTTCCAATTGCCTTTATTAGCAGCAGCCAGGCCCTCAGGTGAGGGGCGGGGCTGTGATCTCCACTGGAAACTCCTAATTCAGCCAATGGAGGCATCCATCTTCCTTTTGTCTCTCCATAGCAAGGGCCCGGGGAGTTTCTGCTTCCTGCAAGCAGAGCGACTTTGTATGGGACACTCATGGATGCCTAATTCTGGGAATCTCTCTGAGTGTGATGTGTGGACACCAGGACACCATGTTCAGGGTTTGTGAGGCCACAGGAGCAATTGCCATAGCCAGACCCAAAAGGGAGGTGTAAGGGGCCGGATTCATCCACTATTGTTTGGGCAAACAAAGTTCCCATCTATGTTGGAACTATTTCTGGGTTCTATCTGTGCTTGTAATCTGCTGCCCTTAGCAGTGGACTGAGAGCTTGGAGGCTGAGTAGGCAGCCAAACGTGACTGGAAGGGATGTGCCCATGAATTCTGAGGGGTGCTCCAGCTTCCCCCATTGGCAGTGTTTGGATGATAGTGAGGCATGAGATTGAATGGGGAACTCAGGAGAGCAAGACATGAGAGTCCCTTTGCATATGCATTCTTGCTGAGCCACTATCTGTGCTAGCTGGCTTTCCCTAACTAGCTAGGTTCTCTGTACATAAGTTGCAGGTGATGCTGGCTACCTTGCCACCCATGCTCTGAGACTTCTATATGTCAGTTCTGAGCACACACAGACACACACTGACAGACAGACAGACAGACAGACACACACATTACTGTCAGGTCTGGTAGTAGAGCATATGGTGAAGTCTGGGGCTGTCTGGGATTTGTGGGCATGAGAGCTGCTGCCTTACAATCTCTAAAGCCAGGTTTAAACCTGTCATCAATGAACACAGTGTAGGAGGTTTTTAAATTCTGGTCTCTTTCCAACTCATCTATTCCTCTTCTCGCCTTCTCTGTCTCTAACTCTCACATGCTCTCACACACTGTCTTCACTCATTAATATTTTACTTATATACTTATTTTACTGACAGGCCCAGATATACAAAGAGAGTTCCCAGAGTACTGCTGACCTCTGTCTTGTTGTGTTGGTGATTTCACCTAGGCTACTGGAGCCTCAGTTTGTAAGTCTTTCTGACACAAACCATATTATTTCTCCTCATTTCCATGCCAGTATCACTCACAGTTTATAATAAAGTGATTTTATTTGCAAAACACTTGGTACATTCTGATTTACAGTTTAATATTTGTGAGAGGCAGTAACTCTAGAATAGTTATAAGTATAGTTGCTTTTTGAGTTTGCGTTTTAAGAATAGTTTAAATATAGTTGCTTTTTGCCCTCCTGCCCAGTGAGGTGGAAAATTCCTTGCCCTTTTCCCCACGACAGAACCTAAGAGGCCATCAATTATTTTGACAGACCCTGCAGCGAGCAGGACTCATCATGACCTCTGCAACAGAATACTGTTACCATACAGTTAAAAATGGCCTGACAAATGATGACCTGATAGATTGCAAACAGATGGTCGGTGGTCCCAATAAAGAACAAAAAAATGTGGTGACCCCCCACTTTGGCTGGGACCTATTGGTCTGGTGTGATGTCTAAAACTAGCCCATGCTTTGCTCTGAATAGATCAGGCTTTTGCTAAGTTTGAAATGATTGGATATAGGCTGGTAAGGTGATGTGTTCCCCCTCCCTGAGTGTAGTCTGAATTCCTATAAATTGTATGGTTTGAGCTTTGTTCAGGGTCGAGCTTGGTAGACTAACACCAGTCACCATCTCGGCCCGGATTGCAATTCGTGAATAAACATCTTTTGCTTCCTTGCAGTGGATGGTGGTTTGATTTCGCTCTTTAACATTTGGAGGCCCCAGCGAGATCTCCTCGGACAAGAGATTCCCGAGGACACCCCATCCCAGGTCCGGACCCCAGGAGGCCTTGGAAGCTTTGCCCGGTGCCGATAAGTCAGGCCTGATTTTTCTTTTTGAGTACGGTACCGTCTGTGTGTCCCTGCAGGGCTTGGGGGTCTGTGGATTGCGGGACGCTGCATTGAAATCCCAGACCGCAGCACTGGGAAGTGACGACTTCCAGGCTGCTTGGGTTGGGTGATAACTGGATCTGAAACAGGGTCCGCACCCTAAGGATCTGGAACAGGGTCCGACAGCCCAGGGTTGGGTGATAACTGGATCTGAAACAGGGTCCGCACCCTAAGGATCTGGAATAGGGTCCGACAGCCCAGAATATTAGTTCTGTCTCTTGTGGCCACTCTTTGTGTCTGTTCTCTCCCACTCTCAATGTGGAATCCAGGGTGTTAGATATTGTCTAGACATTTGTTAATATCAGATTGATTAAGCGCGCTTGTCTGTCTGTGTGTGTCTTGTCTGTTTGTCAGTCTGTGTTTTGTGTTCACTCACTTTCACTTTGCAGGAATGGGCCAGGCAGCAGCTCTAGTGCAGGGACAACACCCCCGCCTTGCCTAGGCACGGCCCGTGAGTGCTCCCTCCCCGCCTGCTGTTCGAGTCCCAGCTGCAGGGGCATGCCTGGCCGGCTTGTGAGCCCCTCAACATTTAAAGCTTTCTGCCCACTCATGGCAGCTGAATTTCCCTGTTGTCTGTTATCCTAATGATTGTTGAACTAGATATTCTCATTGCTCTCCTCTTCCATTAGGGTTTGGTTTCTGATACTCCCCAGCTGGGAGAACAGGCTCCTGGTAATTTTAGTTTTTCTCTTTGGAGTACCTAATTCCTGGACTTTTGTCGTTTTGGTCTGGACCTAACCTGATCTTCAGCACTGCCTGACAAGCTATGTTTTGTGAGTGAGTGTTTCAAATGACTGACTTCTTGGGTGTGTGACCCATTTTGGAAGAAACTTGGTCAGGGTAACTCTTAAGATGGGCACAGCAAGAGTTTTGTGAAGATGAGCTGAATAGAGATGTCTGGAAACTGTCCTTGGTCCTCTTGGGCTTCTCGTGGAAAGAAGCAGAAAGAATTTGTTTATTCCTCTTGTTTTTTCTAGGGCTAGTTAAGGTCGTCCTAGGAGCTGTTAGTTTAAAAAAAAAATCTTAGTGTATAAATGTGAGATGTTTCATCTTGAAAAACTGTGTGAGTGCAGATCTAAATTTGTGTTTGACTAGGTATGTTGCTAAGATGTGTCTGTACTGGTTAAAAGCTGCTCTTTTCCCTTAAACAAACAGCCCAGATATATAAATGATAAAAAGGTGACTATGATGCGTCTTACATGTTTATATGCGTGTTTTAGGTTTGTTTTTGTGGCCTGAAAAACATTAATCTTAAGGTTAAAAGTGTAAGTGACTTTAAAGCTGTATTCTTATCAGAGTTCTTTAAAAAAGGAGTTTTCAGTACAGTTCTTATGTGTTAATATAAGGGTAAAAATTAATTTGCTAAGGCAGCTAAAGATTTAAAGTATTAAGTATTTAATGTGACAATTCTTCTTCTCCAAATTGATATTAAATTATCTATGTATTTAACTGATATTGGTCCACAGCAAATTTGGCATTTGTCTGACACTGGAGATGTTTTGAGAAGTCACTAGTATGTGTTAACTCTCTAAGTAATTAAAGCTCATTTAAAGTTTAAAAAAAAATTAGTTAAACTGAATTTGGTTTAGAGATCCTGGTTATGGGAATTGCTACAGGAGGTTAAAAAGATAACTTTTAAATGTATGTTCTTTAAAATTCAAACAGAGCTTCTCAAGTTAGGTATCACACACTGAAGATGTGTCTCTATCTCCTGTGTAAAAAATGGCAGAAAAGGTTATTGACATGTAAGAGTTTTAAAATACCTTCCCAACTAAAGAAGTAGAACTGGCTTAGGTGAGTGAAAAATAACACAGTGGTTATACAAATTATTTTCTAGCCTAAGGCTTTTGCTCTGGTTTTCCTCTTTATTATCTTTCTGCTTTTAAAAATTATCTGGTTTGTTTTAAGATGCTGTCAGAGATTTATTCTTGGCAAATGGTGTTTTTGGTCTGATAGAAGACTTGTTTTGGCAAATCCTGATTTAACAAAATTATTGTTTTGAATATTAATTTATGAGGTTTATTTTAGCCTTTTAAATTGCCATATTAGAGCTCTAAGGGGTAAAATCTATTAAGAGTTTTATATCTATGCCTACTCATGATAGCTTTGTGATGAGTAAAGATCTTAACAAAAACTGTTTTAATATTGTGCTTAAATTGTTTAAGCAGTTTTAAATAATGCTAAAGAAATGGTAATCATTTTATCATGTCAACACATTGGGTATTGACTTTATATACTGTACTGGTATATTTGTTTGTTAAAAAGGCCTTCTAAAATTATATAGAGATGTATAGGCCAATTCTGGTCATTAGATTGTCAATTTTGGTAAGCTCTTAATCTGGTTTTGTGTATGTCTTAGTGGTTACAAATGTACAAGTACAGCAGTGATACCCCTTCAATCATACTGCCAGACTCTCTTAGGGGGTCTCCAAGGGGCAGTAAAATGGCCCACAAATCTCTCTAAGGTAAATAAAATGGCATTAAATTTGGCCTTTTGTTGCTCAAATCTGCCCCAGGTGTTAAAAGAAAGTTACAGAAGACAGAAAGATTTTTTTAAAAAAAAGCTGAGAGATTGCTCAGAAGGTTTTTTAAAAAGTTGGCAAATGTTTTGACATTAGACTTAAAAAAAAAAAAAAAGAAAGTCAAAAAGATGGGTCTAGGGGTAGAGAAAGACCAGTGATGCTACTGAAAAGAAAAAAGACACTAGAAAAAAAGGCTGTTTTACCAACAAGCCATTTAGACTGCTTGTGGATGAACTTAAAGGCATAAGCCAGGGAGTGCTGACCCAAAAAAAAACTTGGGCCATGGCACAACATTGCTTATTTGTCAAATATTGGACCCAGTAGCTGCTGGATGGACAAAATGCCTGAGGACAATAGCACCTGTGGCACAGCTGGTAAGGAAAGCAGACAAGCCATCACTGGGGCAAGTCCAATGCCCACCTAACCTGCTACCAAGTTCTGTTCCTAGACCAGCCGTGAGTGAAATTCAGTGCTGCCACCGGCCTGAACCCTGCCACCCTGATGTTAGAGACGGATCCTGAGGCTCCCCGCAAAAACATGACTACCAAGAGGTATGCCTTTGCTACATGGCGTGTGCATGGAGCACGTGGAGAGGGAAGATTCCTGACTCCCGCTGGGAAGATGACCCAGCACAAAAAAAACCTACTGGAGGCCACATGAACCCTGCAAGAAGCAGCCGTGACCCATTGTTCCGGACATCAGAAAAGAAACTAGAGGGCAGATGAAGCAGCTTGTGCAGCTACACAGCAAGCAGGGCCAGCCTTGGCATTGATTCCACTAGACTCCCTGCTTCCAAAGGACCCTGGATACAGTAAGGAGAAAGATAAGATGGGCGAGAGATTAGGACTAGAGACTAAATAGATTTTACAGAAGTAAAATCAGAGACTTTTGGGTATAAGTACTTGCTGATATTTATAGACACATTTTCAGGTTGGGTAGAGGTTTACCCAATAAAGTCGGAGGGGGCATAGATGGTGAGCAAGAAAATTTTAGATTAAAAACAGTGCCCAGGTGGAGAGTTCCCTCTCACCATTGGTTCTGGTAAACAGACTTTCACTGTTTTTGTGCCTCAGTTAGTGGCCCGAGAAATGGGAACAAATTGGAAATTTCATTGTGCTAATGAGCCCCATATTTCTGGGCAGGTAGAGAGGTAAATTAGATCCTAAAGGAGATTTTAACTAAATTAACCCTTGAAACTGGCAGGGGATGGGTATCGCTCCTGGCTCAGGCCCTTCTGAGAGTGCACTATTTCCCATTTGTAAACAAACTGTCTCCCTTTGAAATGGCTTTTTGCAGACTGCTGCTGTCATGATCTGTAATTCTCTTGTCTCTGATCCATTCCACAACTGTTATCAAGTTCTTACAGATCTCCAGCCTATATTGCAGGACAAAGTAGAGTGTTGTGCTACGAGTCTTTGGGAAAGACCTTATATTGTGATCCTGAATACACCAACTGCTGCAAAGGTTGCCGGAAAGTGCCACTAGATTCATCACACTCGTTTAAAGAGGACAGTTGCGGAGCCCACTGAAACAGAAGACTCTTAAGATAATGGTTCTTAGAACCGGGTATGCTGAGGCTTCAACAGAAAGAGAAGATGAAGATGAATCAAGGATTTGATTCCCAGCTAAGACGGGTGGGGAATGTGAGAGGCAGTAACTCTAGAATAGTTATAAGTATAGTTGCTTTTTGAGTTTGCGTTTTAAGAATAGTTTAAATATAGTTGCTTTTTGCCCTCCTGCCCAGTGAGGTGGAAAATTCCTTGCCCTTTTCCCCACGACAGAACCTAAGAGGCCATCAATTATTTTGACAGACCCTGCAGCGAGCAGGACTCATCATGACCTCTGCAACAGAATACTGTTACCAGACAGTTAAAAATGGCCTGACAAATGATGACCTGATAGATTGCAAACAGATGGTCGGTGGTCCCAATAAAGAACAAAAAAATGTGGTGACCCCCACTTTGGCTGGGACCTATTGGTCTGGTGTAATGTCTAAAACTAGCCCATGCTTTGCTCTGAATAGATCAGGCTTTTGCTAAGTTTGAAATGATTGGATATAGGCTGGTAAGGTGATGTGTTCCCCCTCCCTGAGTGTAGTCTGAATTCCTATAAATTGAATGGTTTGAGCTTTGTTCAGGGTCGAGCTTGGTAGACTAACACCAGTCACCATCTCGGCCCGGATTGCAATTCGTGAATAAACATCTTTTACTTCCTTGCAGTGGATGGTGGTTTGATTTCGCTCTTTAACAATATTGACACCAATGTAGCTCTATTTGGCCCTTGGTATCTTTTCTTCTTTTCAGATGTAAAAACACTTAAGAGGGAGAGGTTTTTGCCCTGAGGCTTGCACTGGAAACTACCAGATGCACTGTGTCTGTTGCCAGACTAGGAAACTTGTGGTGCCTGTCCATGTGAAGAGTTTCCTGGATGAGTTCCTTCTCATGCCTTTTTCGCTCTGTCCCGTTGGAGCTGCATATTGCTAATGATTTTGAGATTTTACTCCTTTGGACAATTCTTTTCCTGATGCACAGTTTCTCTCCAGGTTTTAGCAATAAGTTGTCTGAATGTCATATCGAATCCATTGTAGAAAATGACTACATCAGTGTCCCTCTCTCTCTCTCTCTCTCTCTCTCTCTCTCTCTATATATATATATATATATATATATATACATATATATATGTAACATGTAGAGGTCTGAAAAAATTTTTAGCTAGAGACCTGCACAGCTCTGGATAGGGTAAGAATGTGGATACACTTGGCCCTTCTGATCCACAGTCATGGGAGATATCTCACAGAGCCATTCATGTACCTCTTATCACTCTACAAATCTCTCTCAGCACAAACTACCACTGCCAAATCATCTACTTACCTCTTGCTCTTTTTGTGCACCGAGTCCTATCCCAAAACTCTAAATCAATGACAAAATAGACATAGTGCAGTTCCCTGTACAGAGGACAGTCTGAGGCTGGACCAGGGAGATGCAATACACCAGCCTGCATCTTGGCTGGAGCATCACTAAGTCTACTTCCAAATGGAGAGGCGAGGGCAGTTTTGGAGAGTGGGCTGGAGGCCAAGTGTTGCTTCTCAGAGTGGGCTAAGACCTAGATGTTCTAAGTGTAACCTTTGCTCACAAACATAAAATAACAATGCCACTTGTAAGAAGTATGCATGGGCATGGAGGGTTTGTCCTCAGTGCTCTGGCACTCATCAACACAGGGCCAGAATTTCAGTCCTTTTCTGTCTCTGCCATCCTGTATCTCTGACTATCTCTATGTGCCTTCTTCCCTGGGCCCTTACTGGAAGTCAGTGCATGCATCATGGTTTGGACTTCCTAGTGTTGAAATTATCCTTTCTTTGCCCTTTGGATTATTTGGTCTGTATTAGCAGCAGCCAAGCCCTCAGGTGAGGGGAGAGGCTGTGATCTCCACTGGAAGCTCATGCAGGGTTTCTCTTCAGTGCTCTGGCACTGATCAACACAGGGCCAGAATTTCAGTCCATTTCTGTCACTGTCATTGTGTCTCTCTGAATGTCTCTACATGCCTTCTTCACTCGGCCCTTATTGGAAGTCAGTGCATGCATCGTGATCTCGGACTTCCGGGTGTTGAAATTTTCCTTTCTTTGCCCTTTGGATTATTTAGTCTCCTGCATATGGCATTGTACATTGGAGAGCTGAGGAGACAGTGATCCTACACTTCCCAACTTTGTTGAAACATAGCTATTTCTAGGTACTTTCTGTGCTTGTAATCTGCTGCCCTGAGCAGTGGACTGAGAGCCTGGAAGCTGAGTATGCAGCCAAACGTGATGGGACAGGGTCCTGTCCCTGAATTCTGAGGGGTTCCCCAGCTTTCCCCATTGGCAGTGTTTGGATGACAGTGAGGCATGAGATTGAATGGGGAACTCAGGAGAGTGAGACATGAGAGTCCCTTTGCATATGCATTCTTGCTTAGCCAGAATCTGGGCTAGCTGGCTTGCCCTGACCAGCTAGGTTCTCTGTACATAAGTTGCAGGTGAGGCTGGCTACCTTGCTACCCATGCTCTGAGACTACTATAGGTGAGTTCTGACCTCACACAGACACACACTGACAGACAGACAGACAGACAGACAGACAGACACACACACACACACACACACACACACACACACACATTACTGTTAGGTCTGGTAGTACAGCATATGGTGAAGGCTGGGGCTTTCTGGGGTCTGTGGGCATGAGAGCTTCTGCCTTACAATCTCTGCAAGCCAGGTTTAAACCTGTCATCAATGAACACAGTGTAGGAGGTTTTTGAATTCTGGTCTTTTTCCAACTCATCTATTTCTCTTCTCACCTTCTCTGTCTCTAACTCTCACATGCTCTCACACACTCTGTCTTCACTCATTAATATTTTACTTATATACTTATTTTACTGACAGGCCCAGATATACAAAGAGAGTTACCAGAGCACTGCTGAGCTCTGCCTTGTTGTGTTGGCTATTTCACCTAGGCTACCGGAGCCTCAGTTTGTAAGTCTTTCTGACACAAGCCATATTCTGTCTCCTCATTTCCATGCCAGTATCACTCAGAGTTTATATTAAAGATATACATACATATATAAATATATATACATATATATTTATATATCTGTCATTTTTAGAATTGTTGACATGTGTATTAGACATTAATTCAGAAATACCACATTTATAACAGCCTAGTTTTCATAGATATTTGGCCATATAGTTGGAGCAGCATTCAATACAAATATAAATAATAGAACCTGCCCGTAGCATTTCTAATAGTGTTTCTATCAGCATCCTTATTGTAATTATCATAGCCCAGAACTTCCCTTCTTTTTCTAGTGTAAGCCTCAATACGTATGTGTTTGTTTTCTTTTTCTGGAAATCTTAATTTCCCTGGATCCTGAAGTGTTAGGGAATTTTTGAAGCAGCCCTCTGTTTCTCAACAGATGGTTTCTATGTTTCTGCTGTAATCAGGTCTTCTTGTAGTTTTTGTTTTTATTTTTCTTTATTTTTTCAAGTCCTCCTAGATCATCCCCATTTATTTGCATATTTATTTATTTAGTCAGGTATCACATGAGGGGTCATTTCTTCTGCTTGATAGATTTTCTCTTATAATTGAAGGGAACTTTTGACACACAATAAATTTCCTGTGGAAAATACTACACACATATGGTGAAGGCATGGGTTTACTGGGGTCTGTGGGCATTAGAGCTACTGCCTTACAATCTCTACAACCCAGGTTTGAACCTGTCATGAATGAACACAGTCTAGGGGGGGTTGTCTTCTGGTCTATTTCCAACTCTTCTATTTCTCTTCTCGCCTTCTATGTCTCTGACTCTCACAGGCTCTCACTCGCTCTGTCTGCACTCAGTAATATTTTACTTATATCCTTATTTTATTGACAGACCCGGATATACAAAGAGAGTTTCCAGAGCACTGCTGAGCTCTGGCTTGTTTTGCTGGTGATTTCACCTAGGCTACTGGAGCCTCAGCTTTGTAAGTCTCTCTGACACAAGCCATATTCTGTCTCCTCATATCCATGGCAGTATGTCTCAGACTTTATAGTAAAGATATAAATCCATATACATATATATACACATATATAAATATACATATATATATATATATATATATCTGTCATTTTTGGAATTGTCAACCTATGCAATTGATCTTAATCAGAATTAACACATTTATAAGAGATACTTTTTCATTAATATTTGGCCACATAGTTGGAGCAGGATTCAATAGAATTATAAATAATAGAACCTTCCAGTAGCATTTCTAATAGCATTTCTATCAGCATCCTTATTGTAATTATTATAGTATAGAACTTACCTTCTTTCTCTAGTGTAAGCTTCAATACATATGAGTTTCTTTTCAATCTCCTGAAATCTTAATTTCCCTGGACTCTGAAGTGTCTCAGAATTTTTGAATCAGCCCTCTGTTTCTCAGCAGATGGTTTCTATGTTTCTGCTGTAATCAGGTCTTCTTGTGCTTTTTGTTTTTATTTTTCATTTTTGTCGAATCCTCCTAGATCATCCAAATTTATTTGCATATTTATTTATTTATTTACTCCTATATTACTTGAGGGGTCATTTCTTCTGCTTGATAGATTTTTCTCTTATAATTGAAGGGAAGTTTACACTCACAATACATTTCCTGTGGTAAATGCTACACACATATGGTGAAGGCTGGGGTTGTCTGGGTTCTGTGGACATGAGACTGCTGCTTCACAATCTCTACAACCCAGGATTGAACCTATCATGTATGAACACAGTGTGGGAGGTTTTGGACTTCTGGTCTCTTTCCAACTCTTCTATTTCTCTTCTTGCCTTCTCTGTCTCTGACTCTCACAGGCTCTCACTCACTCTGTCTGCACTCATTAATATTTTACTTATATATTATTTTACTGACATGCCCAGATATACAAAGAGAGTCACCAGGGCACTGCTGAGCTCTGGCTTGTTTTGTTGGCGATTTCACCTAGGTTTCTGGAGCCTCAGCTTTGTAAGTCTCTCTGGCACAAGCCATACTCTGTCTCCTCGTTTCCATGCCAGTATCCCTCATAGTTGATAATAAAGATACACATACATATATGTACATATATATACATATATATATATAAGTTATTTTTAGAATTGTTGACCTTTATATTTGATCTTAATGCAGAATTACCGCATTTATAACAGCCTTCTTATTCATAAATAATTGGTCACATAGTTGGAGCATGATTCACTACAATTTAAATTAGAAACCTTCCAGGAGCATTTCCAATAGCCTTTCTATCAATATCCTTATTGTAATTATCATAGCACACAACTTGCCTCCATTTTCTAGTGTAAGCTTCAATACCTATGCGTTTCTTTTCATTCTCCAGAATTCTTAATTTGCCTGGACCCTGAAGTGTCAGGGAATATTTGAAGTAGCCCTCTGTTTCTCACCAGACGTTTTCTATATTTCTGCTGTAATCAGGTCTTCCTGTGGTCTTTGTTTTTATTTTTTATTTTTTTCAAATCCTCCTAGATCATCCCCAATTATTTGAATATTTATTTATTTATTTAGTCCAATATCACATGAGGGGTCATTTCTTCTGCCTGATAGACTTTCTCTTATAATTGAAGGGAACTTTGGACACACAATACATTTCCTTTTGCAGATACTACACACTACTACAACTACTACTGCACTGTTTTTGACAGTGACATCCAATGCACAATGGATTAGTATTGCAAGGCTCTAGAGAATGCTCACTATTTAACCTACAATGTTTCTAACCTCCCAAATATTTATTCTGTTCTTTCTTGGGAATGAATGGTTTACAGTCAACAGTTACATGTAATAGTGGGCAAGGGGGTAATTTTTCCCACTTTTCCTGTATTTATGTACATCACTTGTAACTTTCTTATTGAGGAGAAGGAAACAGACATAAATTGATAGAGCAGGGCCCAAGCAGGAAGAGAGACAGAGAGACAGCTGCAGCTCTGATTTGCCACTAGCCCAGCTTTTCCCTAATTGGGTAAGTGGTGACCAGGGACTCAAAATGGGGACTTGGGCTTCCACATAGTTCTCTGGCATTCTTGCTTAGCCAGAATCTGGGATAGCTGGCTTGCCCTGACCAGCTAGGTTCTCTGTACATAAGTTGGAGTTGAGGCTGGTTACCTTGACACCCATGCTCTGAGACTACTACAGATGAGCTCTGAGCACACACAAACACACACAGACAGACAGACACACACACACACACACATTACTGTCAGGTCTGATAATCCAGCATATGGTGAAGACTGGGGCTGTCTGGGGTCTGTGGGCATGAGAGCTGCTGCTTTACAATCTCTACAAGCCAGGTTTGAACCTGTCATCAATGAACACAGTTTAGGAGGTTTTTGAATTCTGGTCTCTTTCCAACTCATATATTTCTCTACTCGCCTTCTCTAACTCTCATATTCTCTGGCTGGCTGGGGGCGTGTCCCAGGGACAACAGGCCAATCAGAGTCGAGCTGATGTGGCTGGTGCGTGGGCCTTCCAGAGGCTGCCCAATAAGCGTGCTCCAAGGCCTTGTTGACAGCTCTCAAGGCCGCTGGCCAGTCACTGACTAGGGGACCAGACCCTCCTGGGCGTGTCCAAGCAACCTGGCCAATGAGAGTGCTGGCAGGGGTTCTGGGCGTACCCTAGGCCTCTGTCCTATCAGAGCATGGCTGGCGCCCTGTGGGCAGGCCTTTTGAAGGAAGCCCGACTATGGGAGCTCAGAGCTGGTCTTAAAAGGCTGGGCATGCTTCCAGGAAGTGTGAAGCAGGGTTCAGCCCAGGCCCTGCCTTGCAGAAGCTGTCCAGTGCGCATGTGTATAACTCCGTTTGTGCCTGGGCCTCTGTGGATGTGTGCGTGTGTGTGACTGTGAGAGTGTGTGTTTGTGTGTATGAGTGTGTGAGAGAGAACAGAGAGAACAACAGAATCACTGTGGCACAGGTGATTTTGTGCAAAACACTGGCACATTCTGATTTACAGCTCAATATTGACACCATTGTAGCTCTCCTTGGCCCTTGGTCACTTTTCATCTTTCCAGATGTAAAGACAATGAAGAGGGAGAGGTTTTGCCCTGAGGCTTGCACTGGGAACTAGCAGTGCCCTGTGTGTGTTGCCATACTAGGAAACTTGTGGTGCCTGTCCATGTGGAGAGACTCCTGGATTAGTTCCTTCTCGGGCCTTTTTTGCTAGGTCCACTTAGAGCTGCATATAGCTAATGATTTGGAGATTTTACTCCTTTGGACAATTCTTTTCCTGATGCATAGGTTCTCTCCAGGTTTTAGCAATCAATTGTCTGAATGTCATATCGCATCCATTGTAGAAAATGACTATATCAGTGTCTTTCTCTCTCTCTCTCTCTCTCTCTCTATATATATATATATATATATATATATATATATATATATATATATCATGTTTAGGTCTCACAGAGCCATTTGTTTACCTCTTGTCACTCTAGAAATCTCAGCACAAACTAAAGCTGCCAAATCATCTACTTCACTCTTGCTCTTTTTGTCCACCGAGTCCTATCCTAAAACTGTAAATCAAAGATGATATAGACATATTGCAGTTCCCTGCACACAGGAGAGGCTGAGGCTGGAACAGGGAGATGAAATACGCCAGCCTGCATTTGGCTGGAGCATCACTAAATACTTCCAATTTGGAGATGCAAGGGCAGTTTTGGAGAGTGGGCTGCAGGCCAAGTTTTGCTTCTCAGAGTGGGCTAGACCTAGATGTTCTAAGTGTAACCTTTACTCACAAACATAAAATAACAATGTCACTTGTAAGAAGTATGCATGGGCAGGGAGGATTTGTCATCAGTGCTCTGGCACAGAACAACACAGGGCCAGAAATTCTGTCCTTTTCAGTCACTGTCATTCTGTCTCTCTGACGGTCTCTGCATGACTTCTTCCCTGGACCCTTCGTGGAAATCATTGCATGCATCGTGAACTCAGTATTCCTGGTGTTGAAATTTTCCTTTCTTCGCCCTTTGGATTACTTAGCCTCGGGCATATGGCGTAGTACAGAGGGGAACTGAGGATACAGCGTTCCTGCTGCAGGTAACAGGCATATGTCCAACTCCAGCTGCAGCTGTCCAGGCTTCTGTGCTTGACTCCCATTCTCCAGGGCCCTGTGGCTGACACTCAGTCTAAATGCAGCCCTCCTCAATTTCCTACACCGCATCCTTGTCCTTATTCCATGAGAGCCAAGGTCAAGAGAAGTGAAACTCTATCACCCTGGCACACACATTGTGCTTTCCCTCTATTGGGCCGAAGGTAAAGGATCTGTGGTACTGATGGCCACACCAGTGTCCCGATTTTCAACGCAAAATGGAAGCTTCCAGGTTTCTGAAAGAGGGTGTTTTGATGGCTGTGTAATGTCTTTTCCACGTGCCTCCTGGGGTTTCAAATCCTTTTGAAACCTGAAGATTGTTCTTGTATCTAGGGAATATTCTCACCTCTGTCCCGAAGGCCCTCCCAAATAGGAGCACATCTATCCCAGGGTCAGGAGGTCTGCCAGCCTGCTAGCTCCTGGAGGGATTCCTGAGTATGTCCTCAGGTCCCAAGTGGTAACAGTTGTGTTTACAATTGCCTTTATTAGCAGCAGCCAGGCCCTCAGGTGAGGGGCGGGGCTGTGATCTCAACTGGAAGCTCCTAGTTCAGCCAATGGAGGCATCCATCTTCCTTTTGTCTTCCATAGCAATGGCCCGGGGAGTTTGTGCTTCCTGCAAGCAGAGCGACTTTTTATGGGACACTCATGCATGCCTACTTCTGGGAATCTCTCTGAGTGTGATGTGTGGACACCAGGACACCATGATCAGGGTTTGTGAGGCCACAGGAACAACTGCCTTAGCGGGACCCAAAGGGTAGGTGTGAGGGGCTGGGTTCATCCACTATTGTTTGGTCAAACACATTTCCCATCTATGTTGAAACACAGCTCTTTCTGGGTTAATTTTGGGCTTGTAATCTGCTGCCCTGAGCAGTGTACTGAGAGTCTGGAGGCTTAGTAGGCAGCCAAACGTGACTGGACAGGCTCTAGCACCTGAATTCTGAGGGGTGCCCCAGCTTACCCCGTTGGCAGTGTTTGGATGATAGTGAGTCATGAGATTGAATCGGGAACATAGGAGAGGGAGACATTAGAGTCCCTTTGCATATGAATTCTTGCTTAGCCAGAATCTGGGCTAGCTGGCTTGCCCTGACCAGCTAGGTTCTCTATACATAAGTTGCAGGTGAGGCTGGCTACCTTACCCCCATGCTCTGAGACTACTATAGGTGAGCTCTGAGCACACACAGACACAGACAGACAGACTGACAGACACACACACACATTACTGTCAGGTCTGGTAGTACAGCATATGGTGAAGGCTGGGGCTGTCTGGGGTCTGTGGGCATGAGAGCTGCGGCCTTAGATTCTCTACAAGCCAACTTTGAACGTGTCATCAATTAACACAGAGTAGGAGGTTTTTGAATTCTCATCTCTTTCCAGCAGATGTGGCTGGTGGGCGGGCCTTCCAGAGGCTGCACAATGAGAGTGCTGCAGGGCTGTGTTGGCGGTGCTCAAGGTTGCTGGCCAATCACTGACTTTGGGCCTTGACACCCCTGGGCGTGTCCTAGCACACTGGCCAATGATATTGCTGGCAGGTGTTCTGGGCGTGGCCTAAGCCTGTGGCATATCAGAGCATGGCAGGTGCCCTTTCTGCGGGCCTTCTGAAGTAAGCCCGACAAGGGGAGCTCAGAGATGGCCTTAAAAGGCTGGGCGTGCTTCCAGGAAGTGCGAAGGAGGGTTTACCCAGGTCCGGGCCTTGCAGAAGCTCTCCAGTGTGCATGTGTATAACTCCATTTGTGCCTGTGCCTCTGTGGATGTGTGCTTGTGTAGCAGTGAGAGTGTGTGTTTGTGTGTGAGAGTGAGGGAGAGAGTGAGAGAACAACATAATCACTGTGGCACAGGTAATTTTGTGCAAAACACTTGGCACATTCTGATTTACAGCTCAATATTGACACCATTGTAGCTCTCCTTGGCCCTTGGTCACTTTTCTTATTTTCAGATGTAAAGACAATTAAGAGGGAGAGGTTTTTTCCCTGAGGCTTGCACTGGGAAATAGCAGCTGCCTTGTGTGTGTTGCCAGACTAGGAAACTTGTGGTGCCTGTCCATGTGGAGAGGCTCCTGGATGAGTTCCTCCTCGAGCGTTTTTCGATCGGTCCCGTTGGAGCTAAATATAGCTAATGATTTGGAGATTTTACTCCTTTGGACAATTCTTTTCCTGATGCACAGTTTCTCTCCAGGTTTTTGCAATTAATTGTCTGAATGTCATATCGCATCCATTATAGAAAATGACTACATCAGTGTCTTGCTCTCTCTCTCTCCCTCTCTCTCTCTCTCTCCATATATATATATATAAAACATGTAGAGGTCTGAAAATGTATTTTAGCTGCACAGCTCTGCATTCGGGTAGTAATGCAGAAACACCTGGCCCTTCTGAGACACAGTCATGAGAGACATCTCACAGAACTATTTGTTTACCTCTTGTCACTCTACAAATCACTTTCAGCACAAACTACAGCTGCCAAATCATCTACTTCCCTCTTGCTCTTTTTGTTCACCGAGTCCTATCCCAAACTGTAAATCAAAAAGAAAGAGACATAGTGCAGTTTCCTGCACACAGGACAGGCTGTGGCTGGACAGGGAGATCAAATATGCCAAGCTGCATTTGGCTGGATCATCACTAAAACTTCTTCCAATTTGGAGAGGCAAGGGCAGTTTTGGAGAGTGGGCTGCAGGCCAATTGTTGCTTCTCAGAGTGGGCTAAGACCTAGATGTTCTCATTGCAACCTTTCCTCACAAACATAAAATAACAATGCCACTTGTAAGAAGTATGCATGTCAATGGAGGGTTTGTCTTCAGTGCTCTGGCACTGATCAACACAGTGTCAGAATTTGTCTTATTCAGTCACTGTCTTTCTGTCTCTCTGACTGTCTCTACATTCCTTCTTCCCTGGACCCTTCGTGGAAGTCAGTGCATGCATCATGAACTTGGTTTTCCTGGTGTTGAAATTTTCCTTTCTATGCACTTTGGATTTCTTAGTCTCCTGCATATGGCATAGTACAGAGGAGAATTTAGGAGACAGCGTTCCTGCTACAGTAACAGGCATATGTCCATCTCCAGGTGCAGCTGTCCAGGCCCTCTGTGCCTGACTCCCATTCTCCAGGGCCCTGTGGCTGATGCTCAGCCTAAATGCAGCCCTCCTCAATTTCCTGCACCACATCCTTGTCCTTATTCCATGAGTGCCCAGGTCAAGAGAAGTGAAACTCTATCCCACTGGCACACACATTGTGCTTTCCCTCTATTGGGCCGAATGTAAAGGATCTGTGGTACTGATGGCCACACCAGTGTCTAGATTTTCCATGCAAAACGGAATCTTCCAGGATTCAGAAAGAGGGTGTTTTGATGGCTTTGAATGTCTTTTCCAAGTGCCTCCTGGGGTTTCAAATCCTTTTGAAACCTGAAGCTCTTTCTTGTATATAGGGAATATTCTCACCTCTGGCCATACGGCCTTCCCTACTATGAGCACACCTATCCCAGGTTCAGGAGGTCTGCCAGCCTGCTAACACCTGGAGGGATTCCTGAGTATGTCCTCAGGGCACAAGTAGTAACAGCTGCTTCCAATTGCCTTTATTAGCAGCAGCCAGGCCCTCAGGTCAGGGGCGGGAGTGTGATCTCCACGTACTAGCTGACTTGCCTTGACCAACTAAGTTCTCTGTACATAGGTTGCAGGTGAGGCTGGCTACCTTGCCACCCATGCTCTGAGACTACGACAGGTGAGCTCTGAGCACACACAGACACACAGTAAGACAGATAGACACAAACAAACACATTACTGTCAGGTCTGGTAGTACAGCATATGGTGAAGGCTGGGGCTGTCTGGGTTCTGCGGGCATGAGACCTGCTGCCTTACAATCTCTACAAGCCAGGTTTGATCCTGTCATCAATGTAGGAGGTTGTGTACACATAGTGTAGGAGGTTTTTGAATTCTGAGACACTGAAGAGGGAGAGGTTTTTGCCCTGAGGCTTGCACTGGGATCTAGCAGCTGCCCTGTGTGTGTTGCCAGACTAGGAAACTTGTGGTTCCTGTCCATGTGGAGAGTCTCCTGTATGAGTTCCTTCTCAAACATTTTTCAATCGGTACCGATGGAGCTGCATATAACTAATGATTTGGATATTTTACTCCTTTGGACAATTCTTTTCCTAATGCACAGTTTCTCTCCAGGTTTTACCAATCAATTGTCTGAATGTCATATCGAATCCATTGTAGAAAATGACTACATCAGTGTCTCTCTCTCCCTCTCTCTCTCTCTCTCTCTCTCTCTCTCTCTATATATATATATATATATATATATATATATATATATATGTAACATGTAGAGATCTGAAAATATTTTTTATCTAGAGACCTGCACACCTCTGGATTAGGGTAGTAATGCGGATACACGTGGCCCTTCAGAGCCACAGTCATGAGAGACATCTCACAGAGTCATTCGTTTACCTCTTGTCACTTTACAAATCTCTCTCAGCACAAACTACTCCTGCCAAATCATCTACTTCCCTCTTTCTCTTTTTGTCCACCGAGTCCTATCCCAAAACTGTAAATCAAAGAAGAAATAGACATAGTGCAGTTCCCTGCACACAGGACAGTCTGAGGCTGGACCAGGGAGATGCAATACGCCAGCCTCCATCGTGGCTGGAGCATCATTAAGACTACTTCCAAATTGGAGAGGCAAGGGCAGTTTTGGAGAGTGGGCTGCAGGCCAAGTGTTGCTTCTCAGAATGGGATAAGACCTAGATGTACTAAGTGTAACCTTTCCTCACAAACATAAAATAACAATGCCACTTGTAAGAAGTATCATGGGCATGGAGGGTTTGTCTTCAGTGCTCTGGCACTGATCAACTCAGGGCCAGAATTTCAGTCCTTTTCTGTCTCTGTCATCCAGTATCTCTGACTGTCTCTACATGCCTTCTTCTCTGGGCCCTTATAGAAGTCAGTGTATGCACCGTTAACTCGGCCTTCCAGGTGTTGAAATTTTCATTTCATGCCCTTTGGATTATTCAGTCTCCTGCATATGGTATAGTACATTGGGGAACTGAGGAGACAGCGGTCCTGCTGCAGGTAACAGAAATATGTTGATCTTCAGCTACAGCTGTCCAGGCCCCCTGTGCTTGACTCCCATTCTCCAGGGCCCTGAGGCTAACACTCAGCATAACTGCAGCCCTCCTCAATTTCCTGCAACGCATCCATGTCCTTATTACATGAGAGCCCAGGTCAAAAGATGTGAAACTCTATCCCCCTGGAACACACATTGTGCTTTCCCTCTATTGGGCCGAATGTAAAGGGTCTGTGGTACTGATGTCCACACTAGTGTCCAGATTTTCCACGCAAAATGGAAGCATCCAGGGTTCTGAAAGAGGGTGTTTTGATGGCTTTGAATGTCTTTTGCAAGTGCCTCCTGGGGTTTCAAATCCTTTTGAAACCTGAAGTTCTTTCTTGTATCTAGGGAATATTCTCACCTCTGGCCAGAATGCCCTCCCAACTAGGAGCACAGCTATCCTGGGGTCAGGAGGTCTGCCAGCATGCTAGCTCCTGGAGGATTTCCAGAGTATTATGTCCTCAGGTCCCAAGTGGTAACAGGTGTTTCCAATTGCCTTTATTAGCAGCAACCAGGCCAGGCCCTCAGGTGAGAAGCGGGGCTGTGATCTCCACTGGAAACTCCTAATTCAGCCAATGGAGGCATCCATCTTCCTTTTGTCTCTCCATAGCAAGGGCCCAGGGAGTTTGTGCTTCCAGCAAACAGAGCGACTTTGTATGGGACACTCATGGATGCCTAATTCTGGGAATCTCTCTGAGTGTGATGTGTGGACACCAGGACACCATGATCAGGGATTGTGAGGCCACAGGAGCAATTGCCTTAGCAGGACCCAAAGCGGAGATGTAAGGGGCCGGGTTCATCCACAATTGTTTGGTCAAACACAGTTCCCATACATGTTGAGACACAGCTCTTTCTGGGTTCTTTCTGGCCTTGTAATCTGCTGTCCACTGAGAAGTGGACTGAGAGCCTGGAGGCTCAGTATGCAGCCAAACGTGAATGGACACGGTCCTTGCCATGAATTCTGATGGCTTCCCCAGCTTCCCCCATTGGCAGTGTTTATATGAGAGATATTGAGGCATGGGATTGAATGGAGAACTCAGGAGAGCGAGACATGAGAGTCCCTTTGCATATGCATTCTTGATTAGCCAGAATCTGGGCTAGCTGGCTTGCCCTAACCAGCTAGGTTCTCTGTACATAAGTTGCAGGTGAGGCTGGCTACCTTGCCACCCATGCTCTGAGACTACTATAGGTGAGTTCTGAGCACTCACAGTCACACACACACACAGACAGACAGACAGACACACACACACACATTACTGTGAGGTCTGGTAGTACAGCATATTGTGAAGGCTGTGGCTGTCTGGGGTCTGTGGGCATGAGAGCTGCTGCCTTACAATCTCTACAAGCCAGGTTTGAACCTGTCATAAATGAACACAGTGTAGGAGGTTTTTGAATTCTGGTCTCTTTCCAACTCATCTACTTCTCTTCTCGCTTTCTCTGTTTCTAACTCTCACATGCTCTCACACACTCTGTCTTCACTCATTAATATTTTACTTATATACTCATTTTACTGACAGGCCCAGATATACAAAGAGAGTTACCAGAGCACTGCTGAGCTCTGCCTTGTTGTGTTTGCGATTTCACCTAGGCTACTGGAGCCTCAGTTTGTAATTCTTTCTGACACAAGCCATATTCTGTCTCCTCATTTCCATGCCAGTGTCACTCAGAGTTTATAATAAAGTGATTTTTTTCAAAACACTTGGTACATTCTGATTTCCAGCTCAATATTGACACCATTGTAGCTGTCTTTGGCCCTTGGTCACTTTTCTATTTCTCAGATGTAAAAACACTGTAGAGGGATAGGTTTTTGCCCTGAGGCTTGCACTGGGAACTCCCAGATGAACTGTGTCTGTTGCCAGACTAGGAAACTTCTGGTGCCTCTCCATGTGGAGAGTCTCCTTGATGAGTTCCTTCTTGAGCCTTTTTCGCTCTGTCCCGTTGGAGCTGCATATAGCTAATGATTTTGAGATTCTAATCCTTTGGACAATTCTTTTCCTGATGCACAGTTTCTCTCCAGGTTTTAGCATTCAAATGTCTGAATGCCATATCGAATCCATTGTAGAAAATTCCTACATCAGTGTCTCTCTCTCTCTCTCTCTCTATATATATATATATATATATGTATATGTATATATATATATATATATATATATATATATATATATATGCAACATGTAGAGATCTGAAAATATTGTTAGCTAGAGACCTGCACAGCTCTGGATTAGGGTAGTAAAGTGGATACACCTGGCCTTTCTGAACCACAGTCATGAGAGACTTCTCACAGAGCCATATCGTTTATCACTCTACAAATCTCTCTCAACACAAACTACCTCTGCCAAATCATCTACTTCCCTCTTGCTCATTTTGTCCCCCGAGTCCTATCCCAAAACTGTAAATCAAAGAAGAAATAGACATAGTGCAGTTCCCTGCACTCAAGTCAGGCTGTGGCTGGACCAGAAAGATGCAATATGCCAGCCTGTATCTTAGCTGGAGCATCACTAAGACTACTTCCAATTTGGAGAGGCGGGGGCAGTTTTGGAGAGTGGGCTGCAGGCCAAGTGTTGCTTCTCAGAGTGCCTAAGACCTAGATGTTCTAAGTGCAACCTTTCCTCAAAAACATAAAATAGCAATGCCACTTGTAAGAAGTATGCATGGGCATGGAGGGTTTGTCTTCAGTGCTCTGGCACTGATTAACACAGGGCCAGAATTTCAGTCCTTTTTTGTCTCTGTCATTCTGTCTCTCTGACTGTCTCTTCGTGCCTTCTTCCCTGGGCCCTTACTGGAAGTCAGTGCATGCATCGTGAACTCAGTCATCCTGGTGTTGAAATTTTCCTTTCTTTGCCCTTTGCATTATTTAGTCTACTGCACATGGTGTAGTACAGAGGGGAAATGAGGAGACAGCGTTGCTGCTGCAGGTTCCAGGCATATGTCCATTTGCAGCTGCCGCTGTCCAGGCCCTCTGTGCTTGACTTCCATTCTCCTGGGCCCTGAGGCTGACACTCAGCCTAAAGGAAGCCCTCCTCACCTTCCTGCACAGGTCCTTGTCCTTATTTCATGAGAGCCCAGGTGAAGAGAAGTGAAACTCTATCCCCCTGACACACACATCGTGCTTTCCCTCTATTAAGCTGAATGTAAAGGATCTGTGGTACTGTTGGCCACACCAGTGTCCAGATTTTCCACGCAAAACGGAAGCTTCCAGGGTTCAGAAAGAGCGTGTTTTGTTGGCTGAAAATGTCTTTTCCAAGTGCCTCATGGGGTTTCAAATCCTTTTGAAACCTATAGTTCTTTCTTGTATCTAGGGAATATTCTAACCTCTGGCTAGAAGGGCCGCCCAACTAGGTGCACAGCTATCCCGGTGTCAGGAGGTCTGCCAGCCTGCTAGCTCATGGAGGGATTCCTGAGTATGTCCTCAGGGCCCATGTGGTAACCGGTGTTTCCAATTGCCTTTATTAGCAGCAGCCAGACCCTCAGGTGAGGGGCGGGGCTGTGATCTCCACTGGAAGCTCCGAATTCAGCCAATGGAGGCATACATCTTTCTTTTGTCTGTCCATAGCAAGGGCCTGGGGAGTTTGTGATTCCTGCAAGCAGAGCGACTTTGTATGGGATACTCATGCATGCCTACTTCTGGGAATCTCTCTGAGTGTGATGAGTGGACACCAGTACACCATGATCAGGGATTGTGAGGCCACAGGAGCAATTGCCTTAGCAGGACCCAAAGGGTAGGTGTAAGGGACCGGGTTCATTCACTATTGTTTGCTTGATCACAGTTCCCATCGATGTTGAAACACAGCTCTTTCTGTGTACTTTCTGTGCTTGTTATTTGCTGCCCTGAGCAGTGGATGAGAGCCTGGAGGCTGAGTATGCAGCCAAACGTGACTGGACAGGGTCCTGCCCCTGAATTCTGAGGGGTGCCCCAGCATCCCCCGTTGGCAGTGTTTGGATGATAGATAGTGAGGCATGGGATTGAATAGGGAACTCAGGAGATTTAGACATGAGAGTCCCTTTGCATATGCATTCTTGCTTAGCCAGAATCTGGGCTAGCTGGCTTGCCTTGACCATCTAGGTTCTCTGTACATAAGTTGCAGGTGAGGCTGGCTACCTTGCCACCCATGGTCTGAGACTACTACAGGTGAGCTCTGAGCACACACAGACACACAGTCAGACAGACAGACAGACACACACACATTACTGTCAGGTCTGGTAGTACAGCATATGCTGAAGGCTGTGGCTGTCTGGGGCCTGTGGGCATGAGAGCTGCTGCCTTACAATCTCTACAAGCCAGGTTTGATCTTGTCACATATGAACACAGTGTAGAAGGTTTTTGAATTCTGAGACACTGAAGAGGGAGAGTTTTTTGCCCTGAGGCTTGCACTGGGATCTAGCAGATGCCCTGTGTGTGTTGCCAGACTGGGAAACTTGTGGTGCCTGTACATGTGGAGAGTCTCCTTGATGAGTTCTTTCTCAAGCCTTTTTCGCTATGTCCCGTTGGAGCTGCATATAGCTAATGATTTTGAGATTCTAATCCTTTGGGCAATTCTTTTCCTGATGCACAGTTTCTCTCCAGGTTTTAGCATTCAAATGTCTGAATGCCATATCGAATCCATTGTAGAAAATTCCTACATCAGTCTCTCTCTCTCTCTCTCCATATATATATATATATATATATATATATATATATATATATATATATATATATATATATGTGTGTGTAACATGTAGAGATCTGAAAATATTTTTAGCTAGAGACCTGCAGAGCTCTGGATTAGGGTAGTAAAGTGGATACTCTTGGCCCTTCTGAGCCACAGTCATGAGAGACATCTCACAGAGCCATATCGTTTATCACTCTACAAATCTCTCTCAGCACAAACTACCTCTGCCAAATCATCTACTTCCCTCTTGCTCATTTTGTCCACCGAGTCCTATCCCAAAACTGTAAATCAAAGAAGAAATAGACATAGTGCAGTTCCCTGCACACAGGACAGGGTGAGGCTGGACCGGGGAGATGAAATATGCCAGCCTGCATCTTGGCTGGAGCATCACTAAGATTGCTTCCAATTTGGAGAGGGGAGGGAAGTTTTGGAGAGTGGGCTGCATCCGAGTTGTTTCTCATAGTGGGCTAAGACCTAGATGTTCTAAGTGTAACCTTTCCTCACAAACATAAAATAACAATGCCACTTGTAAGAAGTATGCATGGGCATGGAGGGTTTGTCTTCAGTGCTCTGGCACAGATCATAAACGGGCCAGAATTTCAGTCCTTTTCTGTCTTTGTCATTCTGTCTCTCTGACTGTCTCTACGTGCCTTCCTCACTGGGCCCTTACTGGAAGTCAGTGCATGCATTGTAGACTCAGTCATCCTGGTGTTGAAATTTTCCATTCTTTGCCATTTGGATTATTTTGTCTCATGGATATGGCGTAGTACAGAGAGGAACTGAGAAGAAAGCGATCCTACTGCAGGTAATTGGCATATGTCCATCTCAAGCTGCAGCTGTCCAGGCCCTCTGTGCTTGACTCCCATTCTCCAGGGCCCTGATGCTGACACTCAGCCTAAATATAGCCCTCCTCAATTGCCTGCACCACACTTGTCCTTATTCCAAGAGAGCCCAGGACAAGAGAAGTGAAACTCTATCCACCTGGCACACACATTGTGCTTATCCCTCTATTGGACCGAATGTAAAGGATCTGTGGTACTGATGGCCACACCAGTGTCCATATTTCCACGCAAAACTGAAGCTTTTAGGGTTCAGAAAGAGGGTATTTTGATGGCTGTGCAATGTCTTTTCCAAGTTCCTCATGGGGTTTCAAATCCTTTTGAAACCTGAAGTTCTTTCTTGAATCTAGGGAATAGTCTCACCTCTGTCCCGAAGGCCTTCCCAACTAGGAGCACATCTATCCCGGGGTCAGGAGGTCTGCCAGCCTGCTAGCTCCTGGAGGGATTCCTGAGTATGTCCTCAGGTCCCAAGTGGTAACAACTGTTTCCAATTGTCTTTATTAGCAGCAGCCAGACCCTCAGGTGAGGGGCGGGACTGTGATCTCCACTGGAAGCTCCTAATTCAGCCAATGGAGGCATCCATCTTCCTTTTGTCTCTCCATAGCAAGGGCCCGGGGAGTTTGTGCTTCCTGCAACCAGATCGACTTTGTATGGGACACTCATGCATGCCTACTTGGGAATCTCTCTGAGTGTGACGAGTGGACACCAGTACACCATGATCAGGGATTGTGAAGCCACACGAGCAATTGCCTTAGCCGGACCTAAAGGGTAGTTGTAAGGGACCGGGTTCATTCACTATTGTTTGGTCGAACACAGTTCCCATCTATGTTGAAACACAGCTATTTCTGGGTACTTTCTGTGATTGTAATCTGCTGCCCTGAGCAGTGGACTGAGACCCTGGAGGCTGAGTAGGCAGCCAAACGTGACTGGACAGGCTCATGCCCCTGAATTCTGAGGGGTGCCTGTCGTATGCTTTACATTGGTTTGTCCTAGACCTCCACCCACCAAGAGAATTGGATCAGTCCAATTAATTTCGCGGGCCTGCTTGGCCCCGCCCAAAGGAACCCCGAGAGAGGGTTCCTGAGTCCGAGTGTTCCTGAGTTCGAGAGTTTCAGGGTTACAGAGTAAGAGAGAGTTCTACAGTTGAAGAGTTGCAGAGTGCCAGAGTTCCTGGGTTCCTGAGTTCCCGAGTGACAGAGTTCCTGAGTTCCTGAGTTAGACAGAGTTCCTGAGTTCCTGAGTTCGAGAGTTTCAGGGTTTCAGAGTAAGGGAGAGGGTTCCTGAGTTCCAGAATTGCAGAGAGAGAGTGCTTGCGCCGCCGCAAAGAGACAGCAGAGTTCTGTTTGGTGATTAGTTTGTCTTAGTTTATGAATCATGAATCGTTGTTCCTGAATAAAGAAATACAGCTTCCCTGCCCAGCCGTTGTCTCCGCGTCTCTGTTACCCAACCATGAAGCAAGCCAGCCCTGCCAGAGCCTCCGAAATTTTAACAACAAATGGCGCCCACGTAGACCTGACCTGCGCATCTCTCAGATAAGTAAAGACAATTTGGCTACCTATGCACTATGGCCTTCTCTTCTGCTTGTGAAGAGATCTCCAAAGGCCTCTGCTCTTTCTTCACGAGACTGTTTTGCTGTTTCTGGAACATTTATCTCTGGACCACTCTGTGGTTTCCACTCGCTCGGGCGAACTCAGAACAGCCAGCGGGAAGAGTCAGCGGGTGGGAGGCAAGGCATGGAGCTGCCGTTTCCACCTGGTTAAACAGCCGGCCAGCTGGCTGCGCCCAGACAACCCCGCACACTGCGCCCGCAGCCCTGCAGCCCCACAGCCCGCAGGAGGCCTACGCCAGCACACAAAAGCCCCAAGAGCCCAATGCCAACATGCTAGAGCCCTATGCCAACACACAAGAGCCCGAGGCCAGCCCACAGGAGCCGGATCTCCACCGCGTGCCGCAGGGCACTGGATGCGTGATCCCTCCACGCTGCTCGGCCACTGTGAACAGGGCAGCAGACATGGCAGGGCCATGGGGCAGGGCCACGGCGGACTATCATGGCCGCCACCCCTGGGCACCTAGGCCGACGCCTTCTACAAAGATGGCCTTCCTGCCCTCTTTCTATAAATTCTGGAACCATCCCAGGCCTCCCGGAACCCCGGACTCCCTGCCGAAACTGGGCACAGGAGATCTCCAGCCGCCGGTCCGGTCTGAAGGCAGACAAGCTGTAGTACGCAGAGACTTGTGCAGAGATCGCAACCTGCAATTCCTAGAAGTGGAGCTGCTCAGGAAGCCACCTCCGGATGGTGAACACCCCCCCAACAACTAAGACAGTACAGACTTAAATTCATGTTTAAAATGACATGTCTTCGTAACAAAGGTTTCTCTCCTTGTGTATTAATGACCATGTTTATGTGTATGTTTAAAGTTTGGTAAACAGTAGCTTTAAGGCTAAATTCTTACTAGTCAAAGTTAAATGAAAAAGGTTTTCAATGTAATTCTCATAAAGATAAAATTAACTTACATATAAAGTCTGAGGTAAAAATTAGTTAACAATCAATATATTTTAACTAAGTTGGTCTAAACAAAAGGTTAAATAGACTTGTTGATATGTAAAACACTACCTTCTCTATTAGAAATGGTAGATTGCACAATGGCTATGCTAATTATTCTCATGCCTGAGGTTTCCTCTCCGGCCCACACCTAGGGTGTGTCTCCATCTTGAATGGGTGTAACAAAAGATTAAAAGACGTTGTTGATATGTAAAAGTCTCAAATTCCTTCTCTATTAGAAACATTGGATCGTGCAGTAGATATGCTAATAACAAGTTTTGTTTCATAGTAAGTAAGTTGCAGCCAGCTGCCTGTGGGACTCTAGGCCATTCCCGCCCCCATGCAATTGCCCGTCTAGGCAAGTAGCCCCCCAGAGGCAAGAAATTTTTTTTTCAGATATGACCCCCTCAGGCCTTCCCTTGGCAACATGCTGGTTTTTGTTATATATGTTTCTGTTCACCCCACACCCTTGATACTATAGTCATTTAGTTAAAAAGAAAAGGGGGAATTGTCGTATGCTTTACATTGGTTTGTCCTAGCCCTCCACCCGCCAAGAGAATTGGATCAGTCCAATTAATTTCGAGGCCCTGCTTGGCCCCGCCCAAAGGAACCCCGAGAGAGGGTTCCTGAGTCCCAGTGTTCCTGAGTTCAAGAGTGCAAGAGTTCCGGAGTTCCTGAGTTCGAGAGTTTCAGGGTTACAGAGTAAGAGAGAGTTCTACAGTTGAAGAGTTGCAGAGTGCCAGAGTTCCTGGGTTCCTGAGTTCCCGAGTGACAGAGTTCCTGAGTTCCTGAGTTAGACAGAGTTCCTGAGTTCCTGAGTTCGAGAGTTTCAGGGTTTCAGAGTAAGGGAGAGGGTTCCTGAGTTCCAGAATTGCAGAGAGAGAGTGCTTGCGCCGCCGCAAAGAGACAGCAGAGTTCTGTTTGGTGATTAGTTTGTCTTAGTTTATGAATCGTTGTTCCTGAATAAAGAAATACAGCTTCCCTGCCCAGCCGTTGTCTCCGCGTCTCTGTTACCCACCCGTGAAGCAAGCCAGCCCAGCAAGAGCCTCCGAAATTTTAACAACAGGTGCCCCAGCTTCCCCCATTGGCAGTGTTTGGATGATAGTGAGGCATGGGATTGAATGGGGAACTCAGGAGAACGAGACATGAATTTCCCTTGCATATGCATTCTTGCTTAGCCAGAGTCTGGGCTAGCTGGCTTGCCCTGTCCAGCTAGGTTCTCTGTACATAAGTTGCAGGTGAGGCTGGCTACCTTGACACCTATGCTCTGAGACTACTATAGGTGAGCTCTGAGCACACACAGACACACACAGATAGACAGACAGACACACACACACATTACTGTCAGGTTTGGTAGTACAACATATGGTGAAGGCTGTGGCTGTCTGGGGTCTGTGGGCATGAGAGCTGCTTCCTTACAATCTAAAAGCCAGCTTTGAACCTGTCATCAATAACACGGTGTAGGAGGTTTTTGAATTTGGTCTGTTTCCAAATCATGTATTTATCTTCTCGCCTTCTCTAACTCTCACATGCTGTCATACACTCTGTCTTCACTCATTTATATTTAATTATATACTTATTTTACTGACAGGCCCAGATATACAAAGAGAGTTACCAGAGCACTGCTGAGCTCTGGTTTGTTGTGTTGGCGATTTCATCTAGGCTACTGGAACATCAGTTTGTAATTCTTTCTGACACAAGCCATATTCTGTCTCCTCATTTCCATGCCAGTATCACACAGAGTTTATAATAAAGAGAAAAATACATATATATAAACAGATATATTTATATATCTGTCTTTTTTAATTATCGACCTATGTATTTGACCTTAATTCAGAATTACCACATTTATAACAGCCTAGTTTTTCAGAAATAATTGGCCATATAGTTTGAGCAGGATTCAATACAATTATAAATAATAGAACCTTCCAGTAGCATTTCTAATCGTGTTTCTATCAGCATCCTTATTGTAATTATCATAGCCCAGAACTTTGCTCCTTTTTCTAGTGTAAACTTCAATACGTATGTGTTTGTTTTCTTTTTCCGGAAATCTTAATTTCCTTGGACCCTGAAGTGTTAGGGAATTTTTGAAGGAGCCCTCTGTTTATCAGCAGATGGTTTCTATGTTTCTGCTGTAATCAAGTCTTCTTGTGGTTTTTGTTTTCATTATTTTTTATTTTTTCAAGTCCTCCTAAATCATCTCCATTTATTTGCATATTTATTTATTTAGTCAGGTATCACATATGGGGTCATTTCTTCTGCTTGATATTTTTTCTCTTTTAATTGAAGGGAATTTTGACGCACGATACATTTCCTGGGGCAAATACTACACACATATGGTGAAGGCTTGGTTTGTCTGGGGTCTGTGGGCATTAGAGCTGCTGCCTTACAATCTCTACAACCCAGGTTTGAACCTATCGTGAATGAACACAGTCTAGGGGGTTTTTGACTTCTGGTCTATTTCCAACTCCTCTATTTCTTTTCTCGCCTTCTCTGTCTCTGACTCTCACAGGCTCTCACTCACTCTGTCTGCACTCAGTAATATTTTACTTATACCCTTATTTTACTGACTGGCCCAGATATACAAGGAGAGTTACCATAGCACTGCTGAGCTCTGGCTTGTTTTGTTTTTGATTTTACCTAGGCTACTGGAGACTCAGCTTTGTAACTCTCTGACACAAGCCATATTCTGTCTCCTCATATCCATGGCAGTATCTCTCAGACTTTATAATAAAGATATACATCCAGATACATATATAAATATACATATATATCTGTCATTATTAGAATTGTCGACCTATGACCTATGGTCTTCCTGTGGTTTTTATTATTTTTTTATGTTTTCAAATCCTCCTAGATCATCCCCATATATTTGCATATTTATTTATATATTTATTCCAATATCACAAGAGGGGTCATTTCTTCTGCCTGATAGATTTTCTATTATAATTGAAGGGAACTTTGGACACACAATACATTTCCTTTTGCAGATAATACACAATATTACAACAACTACTGCACTGTTTTTGACAGTGACATCCAATGCACAATGGATTAGTATTGCATGGCTCTAAAGGATGTTTCCTATTTAACCTACAAAGTTTTTACCTCACAAATATTTATTCTGTTCTTTCATGGGGGATGAATGGTTTACAGTCAACAGTTACATGTAATAGTGGATACGGTGGTAATTTTTACCACTGTCCCTGTATTTCTTTACATCATTTGTAACTTTCCTATTGAGGAGAAGGAAACAGTCATAAATTGAGAGAGCAGGGCCCAAGAAGGAAGAGAGACAGAGAGACAGCTGAACCTCTGATTTGGCACTAGCCCAGCTTTTCCCTAATTGGGTAAGTGGTGACCAGGGGCTCAAAATGTGGTCTTGGGCTTCCACATAGTTCTCTGGCATTGTTGCTTAGTCAGAACTGGGCTAGCTGGCTTGCCCTGACCAGATAGGTTCTCTGAACCTAAGTTGCAGGTGAGGCTGGCTACCTTGACACCCATGCTCTGAGACTACTACAGGTGAGCTCTGAGCACACACAGACACACACAGACAGACACACACACACACACACATTACTGTCAGGTCTGGTAGTACAGCATGTGGTGAAGACTGGGGCTGTCTGGGGTCTGTGGGCATGAGAGCTGCTGCCTTACAATCTCTACAAGACGGGTTTGAACCTGTCATCTATGAACACAGTGTAGGAGGTTTTTGACTCCTGGGGTTTCAAATCCTTTAGAAACCTGAAGTTCATTTTTCTATCTAGGGAATATTCTCACCTCTGGCCTAAGGCCCTCCCAACTAGGAGCACAGCTATCCCTGGATCAGGAGGTCTGCCAGCCTGCTAGCTCCTGGAGGGATTCCTGAGTATGTCCTCAGGCCCCAAGTGGTAACAGGTGTTTCCAATTGACTTTATTAGCAGCAGCCAGGCCCTCAGGTGAGGGGCTGGGCTGTGATCTTCACTGGAAGCTCCTAATTCAGCCAATGGAGGCATCCATCTTCCATTTGTCTCTCCATAGCAAGGGCCCGGGGAGTTTGTGCTTCCTGCAAGAAGAGCGACTTTGTATGGGAGACTCATGCATGCCTACATCTGGGAATCTCTCTGAGTGTGATGTGTGGACACCAGGACACCATGATCAGGGATTGAGGCCACAGGAGCAATTGCTTTAGCCGTACCCAAAGGGTAGGTGTAAGGGGCTGGGTTCATCCACTATTGTTTGGTCAAACACATTTCCCATCTCTGTTGAAACACAGCTCTTTCTGGGCTTATAATCTGCTGTCGTGAGCAGTATACTGAGAGTCTGGAGGCTCAGTAGGCAGCCAAACATGACTGTACAGGGTCCTGACCCTGAACTCTGAGGGGTGCCCCAGCTTCTCCCATTGGCAGTGTTTGCATGATAGTGAGGCATGAGATTGAATCGGGATCAGGAGACTGAGACTTGAGAGTCCCTTTGCATATGCATTCTTGCATAGCCAGAATCTGGGCTAGCTGGCTTTCCCTAACCAGCTAGGTTCTCTGGATATAAGTTGCAGGTGAGGCTGGCTACCTTGCCACCCATGCACTGAGACTACTATGGGTGAGTTCTGAGCACACACAGACACACACTGACAGACAGACACACACACACACACACATTACTGTCAGGTCTGGTAGTACAGCATATGATGAATGCTGTTGTTAAAATTTTCGGAAGGCTCTGGCCGGCTGGGCTGGCTTCACGGGCAGGTATCAGAGATGCGGAGACAAAGGCTGGGCAGGGAAGCTGTATTTCTTTATTCAGGAACAACGATTCATAAACTAAGACAAACTAATCACCAAACAGAACTCTGCTGTCTCTTTGCGGCGGCGCAAGCACTCTTTCTTTTACTCTGGAACTCAGGAACCCAGGAACTCTGTCTCTCTGGGACTCTCTCTTACTCTGTAACCCTGAAACTCTCGAAGTCAGGAATTCTCGCACTCTCGAACTCAGGAACTCAGGAACTCTGGCACTCTCGAACTCAGGAACCCTCTCCCGGGGTTCCTTGGGGCGGGGCCAAGCAGGCCCATGAAATTAACAGGACTCATCCAATACTCTTGGTGGGGGAGGGCTAGAACAAACCAATGTAAAGCATATGACAATTCCCCCTTTTCTTTTTAACTAAATGACTATAGTATCAAGGGTGTGGGGTGAACAGAAACATATATAACAAAAACCAGTATGTTGCCAAGGGAAGGCCTGAGGGGGCCATATCTGAAAAAAAAAAAATTTCTTGCCTCTGGGGGGCTACTTGCCTCGATGGGCAATTGCATGGGGGCGGGGAACGGCCTAGGGTCCCAAAGGCAGATGGCTGCAACTTACTTACTATGAAACAAAACTTGTTATTAGCATATCTACTGCACCTTCCAACGTTTCTAATAGAGAAGGAATTTGAGACTTTTACATATCAACAACGTCTTTTAACCTTTTGTTACACCCATCCAAGATGGAGACACACCCTAGGTGTGGGCCGGAGAGGAAACCTCAGGCATGAGAATAATTAGCATAGCCATTGTGCGATCTACCATTTCTAATAGAGAAGGTAGTGTTTTACATATCAATAAGTCTATGTAAACTTTTGTTTAGACCAACTTAGTTAAAATATATTGATTGTTAACTAATTTTTACCTTAGACTTTAAATGTAAGTTAATTTTATCTTTATGAGAATTATATTGAAAACCTTTTTCATTTAACTTTGACTAGTAAGAATTTAGCCTTAAAGCTGCTGTTTACCAAACTTTAAACATACACATAAACATGGTCATTAATACTCAAGGAGAGAAACCTTTGTTATGAAGACATGTCATTTTAAACACGAATTTAAGTCTGTACTGTCTTAGTTGTTGGGGGGGTTCACCATCCGGAGGTGGCTTCCCTCACAGCTCCATTCCCGAGCAGCTCTACTTCTAGGAATTGCAGGTTGCGATCTCTGCACAAATCTCTGCGTACTCCAGCTTGTCTGCCTTCAGACCGGACCGGCGGCTGGAGATCTCGTGTGTCCAGTTTCGGCAGGGAGCCCGGGGGTCTGGGAGGCCCGGGATGGTTCCAGAATTCATAGAAAGAGGGCAGGCAGGCCAGCTTTGCAGAAGGCGTGGGCCTAGGTGCCCAGGGGTGGCAGCCATGATGGGCCGCCGCGGCCCTGACCCATGGCCCTGTCATGTCTGCTGCCCTGTTCACAGTGGCCGAGCAGCGTGGAGGGATCACGCGTCCAGTGACCTGTGCCACGCGGTGGAGAGCTGGCTCCTGTGGGCTGGCCTCGGGCTCTTGCGTGTTGCCATAGGGCTCCAGCATGTTGGCATTGGGCTCCTGGGGCTTTTGTGTGCTGGCGTAGGCCTCCTGCGGGCTGCCGTGCTGCGGGGCTGCGGACGCAGTGTGTGGGGTTGTCTGGGCGCAGCCGGCTGGCTGGCTGTTCCACCAGGTGGAAACAGCAGCTCCGTGCCTTGCCTCCCTCCCGCTGGCACTTCCCGACTCTTCTGGCTGTTCCACCAGGTGGAAACAGCAGCTCCGTGCCTTGCCTCCCTCCCGCTGGCACTTCCCGACTCTTCTGGCTGTTTTGAGTTCGCCCAAGCGAGTGGGAACCACAGAGTGGTCCAGAGATAAATGTTCCAGAAACAGCAAAACAGTTTCGTGAAGAAAGAGCAGAGGCCTTTGGAGATCTCTTCACAAGCAGAAGAGAAGGCCATCGTGCATAGGTAGCCAAATTGTCTTTACTTATCTGAGAGATGCCCAGGTCAGGTCCACGTGGGCGCCATTTGTTGTTAAAATTTTCGGAAGGCTCTGGCCAGCCAGGCTGGCTTCACGGGCAGGTATCAGAGATGCGGAGACAACGGCTGGGCAGGGAAGCTGTATTTCTTTATTCAGGAACAACGATTCATAAACTAAGACAAACTAATCACCAAACAGAACTCTGCTGTCTCTTTGCGACGGCGCAAGCACTCTTTCTTTTACTCTGGAACTCAGGAACCCAGGAACTCTGTCTCTCTGGGACTCTCTCTGACTCTGTAACCCTGAAACTCTCGAACTCAGGAACTCTGGCACTCTCGAACTCAGGAACCCTCTCCCGGGGTTCCTTGGGGCGGGGCCAGCAGGCCCGCGAAATTAACAGGACTCATCCAATACTCTTGGCGGGGGAGGGCTAGAACAAACCAATGTAAAGCATACGACAGAAGGCTGGGGTTGTCTGGGGTCCGTGGGCATGAGAGCTGCTGCCTTACAATCTCTACAAGCCAGGTTTGAACCAGTCATCAATGAACACAATGTAGGAGGTTTTTGAATTCTGGTCTCTTTCCAACTCATCTATTCCTCTTCTCGCCTTCTCTGTCTCTAACTCTCACATGCTCTCACACACTCTGTCTTCACTCATTAATATTTTACTTATATACTTATTTTACTGACAGGCCCAGATATACAAAGAGAGTTACCAGTGCACTGCTGAGCTCTGGCTTGTTGTGTTGGCGAATTCACATAGGCTACTGGAGCCTCAGTTTGTAATTCTTTCTGACACAAGCCATATTCTGTCTCCTCATTTCCATGCCAGTATCACTCAGAGTTTATATTAAAGATATATATACATATATATATTTATATATCTGTCATTTTTAGAATTGTTGACATATGTATTTGACCTTAATTCAGAAATACCACATTTATAATAGCCTAGTTTTTCAGAAATAATTGGCCATATAGTTGGAGCTGCATTCAATACAAATATAAATAATAGAACCTTCCAGTAGTATTTCTAATAGTGTTTCTATCAGCATCCTTATTGTAATTATCATAGCCCAGAACTTCCCTTCTTTTTCTAGTGTAAGCCACAATACATATGTGTTTGTTTTCTTTTTCTGGAAATCTTAATTTCCCTGGATCCTGAAGTGTTAGGGAATTTTTGAAGCAGCCCTCTGTTTCTCAACAGATGGTTTCTATGTTTCTGCTGTAATCAGGTCTTCTTGTGGTTTTTGTTTTCATTTTTTTTTTATTTTTTGAAGTCCTCCTAGATCATCCCCATTTATTTGCATATTTATTTATTTGGTCAGGTATCACATGAGGGGTCATTTCTTCTGCTTGATAGATTTTCTCTTATAATTGAAGGGAAGTTTTGACGCACAATACATTTCCTGGGGAAAATACTACACACATATGGTGAAGGCATGGGTTGTCTGGGGTCTGTGGTCATTAGAGCTGCTGCCTTACAATTTCTACAACCCAGGTTTGAACCTGTCATGAATGAACACAGTCAGGGGGGTTTTGTCTTCTGGTCTATTTCCAACTCTTCTATTTCTCTTCTCGCCATCTCTGTCTCTGACACTCACAGGCTCTCTCTCACTCTGTCTGCACTCAGTAGTATTTTACTTATATCCTTATTTTATTGACAGGCCCAGATATACAAAGAGAGTTGCCAGAGCACTGCTGAGCTCTGGCTTGTTTTGTTGGTGATTTCACCTAGGCTACTGGAGCCTCAGCTTTGTAAGTCTCTCTGACACAAGCCATATTCTGTCTCCTCATATCAATGGCAGTATGTCTCAGACTTTATAATAAAGATATAAATCCATATACATATATATACATATATAAATATACATATATATATCTGTCATTTTTGGAATTGTCAACCTATGTAATTGGTCTTAATCCGAATTAACACATTTATAACAGCTTCCTTTTTAATTAATAATTGGCCACATAGTTGAAGCAGGATTCAATACAATTATAAATAATAGAACCTTCCAGTAGCATTTCTAATAGAATTTCTATCAGCATCCTTATTATACTTATTATAGTACAGAACTTGCCTCCTTTCTCTAGTGTAAGCTTCAATACATATGAGTTTCTTTTCAATCTCCTGAAGTCTTAATTTCCCTGGACTCTGAAGTGTCTCGAAATTTTTGAAGCAGCCCTCTGTTTCTCAGCAGATGGTTTCTATGTTTCTGCTCTAATCAGGTCTTCTTGTGCTTTTTGTATTTATTTTTCATTTTTGTCGAATCCTCCTAGATCATTCAAATTTATTTGCATATTTATTTATTTTGTGTTATATTACATGAGGGGTCATTTATTCTGCTTGATAGATTTTTCTCCTATAATTGAAGGGAAGTTTACACTCACAATACATTTCCTGTGGTAAATACTACACACATATGGTGAAGGATGGGGTTGTCTGGGGTCTGTGGACATGAGACTGCTACCTTACAATCTCTACAACCCAGGTTTGAACTTGTCATGTATGAACACAGTGTGGGAGGTATTGGACTTCTGGTCTCTTTCCAACTCTTCTATTTCTCTTCTTGCCTTCTCTGTCTCTGACGCTTACAGGCTCTCACTCACTCTGTCTGCACTCATTAATATTTTACTAATATATTATTTTACTGACAGGCCCAGATATACAAAGAGAGTCACCAGGGCACTGATGAGCTCTGGCTTGTTTTGTTGTCGATTTCACCTAGGTTTCTGGAGTCTCAGCTTTGTAAGTCTCTCTGGCACAAGCCCTACTCTGTCTCCTCATAGCCATGCCATTATACCTCATAGTTTATAATAAAGAAACACATACATATATGTACATATATATATATATATATATATATATATATATATATCAGTCATTTTTAGAATTGTTGACCTTTTTATTTGATCTTAATGCAGAATTACCACATTTATAACAGCCTCTTTATTCATAAATAATTGGTCACATAGTTGGAGCAGGTTTCAATACAATTATAAATTATAAACCTTCCAGGAGCATTTCCAATAGCCTTTCTATCAGTATCCTTATTGTAATTATCATAGCACAGAACTTGCCTCCAATTCCTAGTGTAAGTTTCAATATGTATGTGTTTCTTTTCATTCACGGGAATTCTTAATTTGCCTGGACCCTGAATTGTCAGGGAATTTTTGAAGCAGCTCTCTGTTTCTCAGCAGACGTTTTCTATATTTCTGCTGTAATCAGGTCTTCTTGTGGTTTTTGTTTTTATTTTTTATTTTTTTCAAATACTCCTAGATCATCCCCATATATTTTCATATTTATTTATATATTTATTCCAATATCACATGAGGGGTCATTTCTTCTGCCTGATAGATTTTCTCTTATAATTGAAGGGAACTTTGGACACACAATACATTTCCTTTTGCAGATACTACACACTATTACAACTACTACTGCACTTTTTTTGACAGTGACATCCAATGCACAATGGATTAGTATTGCATGGCTCTAAAGAATGTTCCGTATTTAACCTACAAAGTTTTTAACCTCACAAATACTTATTCTGTTCTTTCTTCGGGGATGAATGGTTTACAGTCAACAGTTACACGTAATTGTGGCTACGGGGTGATTTTTCCCAATTTCCCTGTATTTCTGTACATCATTTGTAACTTTCCTATTGAGGAGAAGGAAGCAGTCATAAATTGAGAGAGCAGAGCCCAAGCAGGAAGAGAGACAGAGAGACAGCTGCAGCTCTGATTTGCCACTAGCCCAGCTTTTCCCTAGCTGGGTAAGTCGTGACCAGGGGCTCAAAAAGGGGTCCTGGGCTTCCACATAGTTCTCTGGCATTCTTGCTTAGCCAGAATCTGGGCTAGCTGGCTTGCCCTGACCAGCTAGGTTCTCTGTACATAAGTTGCAGGTGAGGCTGGCTACCTTGACACCCATGCTCTGAGAATACTACATTGTAAGTGAGCTCTGAGCACACACAGACACACACACACACACACACACACAGAGACACACACACACACACACACACACACACACACATACACACATTAGTGTCAGGTCTTATAGTACAGCATATGGTGAAGGCTGGGGCTGTCCGGGGTCTGTGGGCATGAGAGCTGCTACCTTACAATCTCTACAAGCCAGGTTTGAACCTGTCATTAATGAACACAGTGTAGGAGGTTTTTGAATTCTGGTCTCTTTTCAACCCTTCTCTTTCTCTTCTCGCCTTCTCTGTCTCTGACTCTCACAGGCTCTCACTCACTCTGTCTGCACTCAGTCATATTTTACTTATATCCTTATTTTATTGACAGGCCTAGATATACAAAGAGAGTTGCCAGAGCACTGCTTAGCTCTGGCTTTTTTGTTGGTGTTTTCTCCTAGGCTACTTGAGCCTCAGCTTTGTAAGTCTCTTTGACTCAAGCCATATTCTGTTTCCTCAGATCCATGGCAGTATGTCTCAGACTTTATAATAAAGATATACATCCATATACATATATAAATATACATATATAAATATACATATATATCTGTCATTTTTGGAATTGCCAACCTATGTAATTGATCTTAATCCCAATTAACACATTTATAACAGCTTCTTTTTCATGAATATATTGATATATCTGTCATTTTTAGAATTGTCGAACTATGTGTTTGACCTTAATTCAGAATTACCACATTTATAACAGCCTAGTTTTTCAGAAATAATGGCCATATAGTTGGAGCAGCATTCAATACAAATATAAATAATAGAACCTTCCAGTAGCATTTCTAATCGTGTTTCCATCAGCATCCTTATTGTAATTATCATATCCCAGAACTTCCCTTCTTTTTCTAGTGTAAGCTTCAATATATATGTGTTTGTTTTCTTTCTCTGGAAATCTTCATTTCCCTGGACCCTGATGTGTTAGGGGATTTTTGAAACAGCCCTCTGTTTCTCAGCAGATGGTTTCTATGTTTCTGCTGTAATCAGGTCTTCTTGTGGTTTTTGTTTTTATTTATTTTTTTATTTTTTCAAGTCTTCGTAGATCTTCCCCATTTATTTGCATATTTATTTATTTAGTCAGGTATCACATATGGGGTCATTTCTTCTGCTTGATAGATTTTCTCGTATAATTGAAGGGAACTTTCGAAGCACAATACATTTCCTGGGGCAAATACTACACACATATGCAGAAGGCCTGGGTTCTCTGGGGTCTATAGGCATTAGAGCTGCTGTCATACAATCTCTACAACCCACGTTTGAACCTGTCATGAATGAACAAAATCTGGGGGGGTTTGACTTCTGGTTTATTTCCAACTTCTATTTCTCTTCTCACCTTCTCTGTCTCTGACTCTCGCAGGCTCTCACTCACTCTGTCTGCATTCAATCATATTTTACTTATATCCTTATTTTATTGACAGGCCCAGATATACAGAGTGAGTTGCCAGAGCACTTCTGAGCTCTGGCTTTTTTGTTGGTGTTTTCACCTAGGCTACTTGAGCCTCAGCTTTATAAGTCTCTTTGACTCAAGCCATATTCTGTCTCCTCATATCCATGGCAGTATCTCTCAGACTTTATAATAAAGATATACATCCTTATACATATATAAATATACATATATATATATATATATCTGTCATTTTTGGAATTGTCAACCTATGTAATTGATCTTAATCAGAATTCACACATTTATAACAGCTTCCTTTTTCATTAATAATTGGCCACATAGCTGGAGCAGGATTCAATACAATTACAAATAATAGAACCTTCCAGTAGCATTTCTAATAGCATTTCTATCAGCATCCTTATTGAAATTATCATAGTACAGAACTTGCCTCCTTTCTCTAGTGTAAGCTTTAAGACATATGAGTTTCTTTTCATTCTCCTGAAATCTTAATTTCCCTGGACTCTGAAGTGTCTCGGAATTTTTGAAGCAGCCATCTGTTTCTCAGCAGATGGTTTCTATGTTTCTACTGTAATCAGGTCTTCTTGTGCTTTTTGTTTTTATTTTTCATATTTTTCAATTCCTCCTAGATCATCCCCATTTGTTTGCATATTTATTTATTTAGTCCTATATAACATGAGGGGTCATTTCTTCTGCTTGATAGATATTTCTCTTATAATTGAAGGGAAGTTTTCACTCACAATACATTTCCTGTCGTAAATAGTACACACATATGGTGAAGGCTGGGGTTGTCTGGGGTCTGTGGACATGAGACTGCTGCCTTACAATCTCTACAACCCAGGATTGAAACTGTCATGTATGAATACAGTGAGGGAGTTTTTTGACTTCTGGTCTCTTTCCAACTCTTCTTTTTCTCTTCCTGTATTTTCTGTCTCTGACTCTCACAGGCTCTACCTCACTCTGTTTGCACTCATTAATATTTTACTTATATATTATTTTACTGACAGGCCCAGATATACAAAGTGAGTCACCAGGCCACCACTGAGCTCTGGCTTGTTTTGTTGGCGATTTCACCTAGGTTTCTGGAGCCTAAGCTTTGTAAGTCTCTCTGGCACAAGCCATACTCTGTCTCCTCGTAGCCATGCCAGTATACCTCATAGTTTTTAATAAAGAAACACATACATATATGTACATATATATAAACATAAATATATATATCAGTCATTATATATATATATATATCATGCCAGTGCCTCGATGGATGTTTCTGTGACTGTGACAGTGTGTGTTTGTGTGTGTTTGTGTGTGTGTGAGTGTGTGAGGGAGGGAGAGAGGGAAAGAACAACAGAATCACTGTGGCACAGGTGATTTTGTACAAAACACATGGCACATTCTGATTTACAGCTCAATATTGACACCATTGTAGCCCTCCTTGGCCCTTGGTCACTTTTCTTCTTTTCAGATCTAAAGACACTGAAGAGGCAGAGGTTTTTGCCCCGAGGCTTGAACTGGGAACTACCAGCTACCCTGTGTGTGTTGCCTGACTAGGAAACTCGTGGTGCCTGTCCATGTGGAGAGTCTCCTGGCTGAGTTCCTTCTAGAGCCTTTTTCCCTCGGTCTTGTTGGAGCTGCATATAGCTAATGATTTGGAGATTTTACTCCTTTGGACAATTCTTTCCCTGATGCACAGCTTCTCTCCAGGTTTTAGCAATCAATTGTTTGAATGTCATATCGAATCCATGGTAGAAAATGACTACATCAGTGTGTCTCTTTCTCTCTCTCTCTCTCTCTCTCTCTATATATATATATATATAACATGTAGAGGTCTTAAAATATTTTTAGCTAGAGACCTGAACAGCGCTGGATTAGGGTAGTAATGTGGATACACCTGGCCCTTCTGAGTCACAGTCATGAGAGACATCTCACAGAGTCATTGGTATACCTCTTATCACTCTACAAATCTCTCTTAGCAAAAACTATCGCTGCCAAATCATCTACTTCCCTCTTGCTCTTATTGTCCACCAAGTCCTATCCCAAAACTGTAAATCAATGAAGAAATAGACATAGTGCAGTTCCCTGCACACAGGACAGTGTGAGGCTGGGCCAGGGAGATGCAATACACCAGCCTGCATCTTGGCTGGAGCATCACTAAGACTACTTCCAAATTGGTGAGGCGAGGGTAGTTTTGGAGAGTGGGCTGCAGGCCAAGTGTTGCTTCTCAGAGTGGGCTAAGACCTAGATGTTCTAAGTGTAACCTTTCCTCACAAACATAAAATCACAATGCCACTTGTAAGAAGTATGCATGGGCATGGTGGGTTTGTCTTCAGTGCTCTGGCACTGATCAACACAGGGCCAGAATGTGTCCTTTTCAGTCACTGTCATTCTGTCTCTCTGACTGTCTCTATGTGCCTTCTTCCCTGGACCCTTCGTGGAAGTCAGTGCATGCATCGTGAACTCGGTCTTCCTGGTGTTGAAATTTTCCTTTCTTTGCCCTTTGGATTACTTAGTCTCCTGCATATGGCGTAGTACAGAGGAGAACTTAGGAGACAGCGTTCCTGCTGCAGGTAATAGGCATATGTCCAACTCCAGCTGCAGCTGTCCAGGCCCTCTGTGCTTGACTCCCATTCTCCAGGGTCCTGTGGCTGACACTCAGCCTAAATGCAGCCCCCGTCCATTTCCTGCACCACATCCTTGTCCTTAATCCATGAGAGCCCAGGTCAAGAGAAGTGAAAGTCTACCACCCTGGCACACACATTGTGCTTTCCCTCTATTGGGCCGAATGTAAAGGATCTGTGGTACTGATGGCCACACCAGTGTCCAGATTTTCCATGCAAAACGGAAGATTCCAGGGTTCAGAAATAGGGTGTCTTGATGGCTGTGATGTCTTTTCCAAGTGACTCCTGGGGTTTCAAATCCTTTTGATACCTGAAGTTCATTCTTGTATCTAGGGAATATTCTCACCTCTGGCCTGAAGGCCTTCCCAACTAGGAGCACAGCTATCCCGGGATCAGGAGGTCTGCCAGCCTGCTAGCTCCTGGAGGGATTCCTGAGTATGTCCTCAGGCCCCAAGTGGTAACAGGTGTTTCCAATTGCCTTTATTAGCAGCAGCCAGGCCCTCAGGTGAGGGGCGGGGCTGTGATCTCCACTGGAAGCTCCTAATTCAGCCAATGGAGGCATCCATCTTCCTATTGTCTCTCCATAGCAAGGGCCCGGGGAGTTTGTGCTTCCTGCAAGCAAAGCGACTTTTTATGGGACACTCATGCATGCCTACATCTGGGAATCTCTCTGAGTGTGATGTGTGGACACCAGGACACCATGATCAGTGATTGTGAGGCCACAGGAGCAATTGCCTTAGCCGGACCCAAAGGGTAGGAGTAAGAGGCCGGGTTATCCACTATTTTTTGGTCAAACACAGTTCCCATCTATGTTGAAACACAGCTCTTTCTGGGTTCATTCTGGGCTTGTAATCTGCTGCCCTGAGCAGTGGACTGAGAGTCTGGAGGCTGAGTAGGCAGCCAAACGTGACTGGACAGGCTCCTGCCCCTGAATTCTGAGGCGTGCCCCAGCTTACCCCGTTGACAGTGTTTGGATGATAGTGAGGCATGAGATTGAATTGGGAACTCAGGAGAGGGAGACATGAGAGTCCCTTTGCATGTGCCTTCTTACTTAGCCAGAATCTGGGCTAGCTGGCTTGCCCTGACCAGCTAGGTTCTCTGTACATAAGTTGCAGGTGAGGCTGGCTACCTTCCCACCCATGCTCTGAGACTACTATAGGTGAGCTCTGAGCACACACAGACACAGACAGACAGACACAGACACTCACATTACTGTCAGGTCTGGTAGTAGAGCATATGGTGAAGACTGGGGCTGTCTGGGGTCTGTGGGCATGAGAGCTGCTGCCTTACAATCTCTACAAGCCAGCTTTGAACCTGTCATCAATGAACACAGTGTAGGAGGTTTTTGAATTCTCAACTCTTTCCAGTAGAACTGGCTGGTGGGAGGCCTTCCAGAGACTGACAATTAGTGTGCTGCAGGGCCCTGTGGGCAGTGCTCAAGGTTGCTGGCCAATCACTGACTAGGGGTCTTGACAATCCTGGGTGTGTCCTAGCACACTGGCCAATGATATTGCTGGCAGGGTTTCTGGGCGTGGCCTAGGCTTCTGGCATATCAGAGCATGGCTGGTGCCCTGTCTCTAGGCCTTCTGCAGTAAGCCCGACAATGGGAGCTCAGAGCTGGCCTTAAAAGGCTGTTCGTACTTCCAGAAATTGCGAAGCAGGGTTCACCCAGGGTCCTGACTTCCAGAAGCTGTCCAGTGTGCATGTATATAACTCCGTTTGTGCCTGTGCCTCTGTGGATGTGTGCGTGTAACTGTGAGAGTGTGTGTTTCTGTGTGTGTGAGGGAGGGAGAGAGAGAGAGAAGAACAGAATCACTGTGGCACTGGTGATTTTGTGCAAAACACTTGACATGATATATATATCATGTAGAGGTCTGAAAAAACATATTTTAGCTAGAGACCTGCACAGCTCTGGATTAGGGTAGTAATGCGGATACACCTGGCCCTTCTGAGCCAGAGTCATGAGAGACATCTCACAGAGCCATTCGTTTACCTCTTGTCACTCTACAAACCTCTCTCAGCACAAACTACAGCTGTCAAATTATCTCCTTCACTCTTGTTCTTTTTGTCCACTGAGTCCTATCCCAAAACTGTAAATCAAAGAAGAAATAGACATAGTTCAGTACCCTGCACACAGGACAGGGTGAGGCTGGACCAGGGAGATGAAATACGCCAGCCTGCACTTGGCTGGAGCATCACTAAAACTACTAAAACTACTTCCAATTTGGATAGGCAAGGGAAGTTTTGGAGAGTGGGCTGCAGGCCAAGTGTTGCTTCTCAGAGTGGACTAAGACCTAGATGTTCTAAGTGTGACCTTTCCTCAGAAACATAAAATCACAATGCCACTTGTAAGAAGTATGCATGGGCATGGAGGGTTTGTCTTCAGTGCTCTGGCACTGATCAACACAGGGCCAGCATTTCAGTCCTTTTCTGTCACTGTCATTCTCTCTGACTGTCTCTATGTGCCTTCTTCTCTGGACCCTTCGTGGAAGTCAGTGCATGCATCGTGTACTCGGTCTTCCTGATGTTGAAATTTTCCTTTCTTTGCCGTTTGGATTACTTAGTCTCGTGCATATGGCGTAGTACAGAGGAGAACTTAGGATACAGCGTTCCTGCTGCAGTTAATAGGCATATGTCCAACTCCAGCTGCAGCTGTCCAGGCCCTCTGTGCTTGACTCCCATTCTCCAGGGTCCTGTGGCTGACACTCAGCCTAAATGCAGCCCTCGTCCATTTCCTGCACCACATCCTTATCCTTATTCCATGAGAGCCCAGGTCAAGAGAAGTGAAACTCTACCACCCTGGCACACACATTGTGCTTTCCCTCTATTGGGCCGAATGTAAAGGATCTGTGGTACTGATGGCCACACCAGTGTCCAGATTTTCCATGCAAAACGGAAGCTTCCAGGGTTCAGAAATAGGGTGTCTTGATGGCTGTGAAATGTCTTTTACAAGTGACTCCTGGGGTTTCAAGTCCTTTTGAAACCTGAAGTTTGTTCTTGTATCTAGGGAATATTCTCACCTCTGGCCCAAAGTCCCTCCCAACTAGGAGCACAGCTATCCTGGGATCAGGAGGTCTGCCAGCCTGCTAGCTCCTGGAGGGATTCCTGAGTATGTCCTCAGGCCCCAAGTGGTAACAGGTGTTTCCAATTGCCTTTATTAGCAGCAGCCAGGCCCTCAGGTGAGGGGCGGGGCTGTGATCTCCACTGGAAGCTCCTAATTCAGCCAATGGAGGCATCCATCTTCCTATTGTCTCTCCATAGCAAGGGCCCGGGGAGTTTGTGCTTCCTGCAAGCAAAGCGACTTTTTATGGGACACTCATGCATGCCTACATCTGGTAATCTCCCTGAGTGTGATGTGTGGACACCAGGACACCATGATCAGGGATTGTGAGGCCACAGGAGCAATTACCTTAGCTGGACCCAAAGGGTAGGTGTAAGGGGCCGGGTTCATCCACTATTGTTTGGATAAACACAGTTTCCATCTATGTTGAAACACAGCTCTTTCTGGGTTCATTCTGGGCTTGTAATCTGCTGCCCTGAGCAGTGGACTGAGATTCTGGAGGCTGAGTAGGCAGCCAAACGTGACTGGACAGGCTCTTGCCCCTGAATTCTGAGGGGTGCCCCAGCTTACCCCGTTGACAGTTTTTGGATGATAGTGAGGCATGAGATTGAATCGGGAACTCAGGAGAGGGAGACATGAGAATCTCTTTGCATGTGCCTTCTTGCTTAGCCAGAATCTGGGCTAGCTGGCTTGCCCTGACCAGCTAGGTTCTCTGTACATAAGTTGCAGGTGGGGCTGGCTACCTTCCCACCCATGCCATGAGAGTACTATAGGTGAGCTCTGAGCACACAGACACAGACAGACAGACACACACACACACACACACACATTACTGTCAGGTCTGGTAGTACAGCCTATGTTGAAGGCTGGGGCTGTCTGGGGTCTGTGGGCATGAGAGCTGCTGCCTTACAATCTCTACAAGCCAGCTTTGAACTTGTCATCAATGAACACAGTGTAGGAGGTTTTTGAATTCTGGTGTCTTTCCAGCTCATCTATTTCTTTTCTCGCCTTCTCTGTCTCTAACTCTCACATGCTATCACACACTCTGTTTTCAATCATTAATATTTTACTTATATACTTATTTTACTGACTTCTGGATGAAGTCCGCCTTGGCACCCCCGGACCCCGGACCGCCTTCGTTGTGGAGCCGGTGGGTCGACCAGCAATACCTTGGGACTTGGTCGCTGGCGGAGTGGCTCGCGGGTCGACTGGGCGTCTGGATGAAGTCCGCCATGACACCCCTGGACCCCGGATCCTGAATCTCACACTGCCTTCATTGTGGAGCCGGCGGTTCGACCAGAACTCCTTTGGGACTTAATCGCTGGATGAAGTCCACCATGGCATCTCTGGATCCCAGCACCCCACCACCCCGCCACCCAGCTGTTTCCTGGACTGCCACCTTGTGGAGCAGGCGGGTCGACCAGCTCTCCCCTGTGACTTAGTCTCTGGCAGAAGAATTTGCGAGTTGGAAGGGAAGTCTGAATGATTTTGCACTCTGCCTCCTTGAATAGCTGCAGGCTTCTTGGCTGTGGTTGTGGAGCCTCAGGAATGAGGGTCTCTTAGCATAACCATTATCCTCTCTACCCCTGCTTGGCAACACTTTGTATCTTCCTGGCCAGAAATTTGCATTGTAAATGAGTCGGTGGGTTGGGGTGGAGTGGAGTGAAGTGAAGGGTGAAGGGTGGTGGTGAGCAGAGTGTTGGGGATTCCTCAGAGAAAGGGTACCTGCTAGGTAGCCACTGCCCCCAATTTCCTTTCCTTCACCCCCCACCATTTTTTATTCACTGGATTTATATATCTATATGGAGCAGAAAAGAAATGTCTGTATATAATATGTATCATGTCTGTCCAAGACCACACACACATTCCTTTAGAAAATAAAACTGGGGGAGGGGAACAACACACATTGCTTGATTGCTTGCTTGCTTGATGAATGTATGAATGAATAAAGCTGGGGGGTGTGTGTCACAAAGCCTTATTTCTGCTGTTGTTCATGTCAAGAGCTACTGAGGAACAGGATTCCCTGTCTTGCACATACAGGTTTTGTGAAGGCACCAGGGACTGACTGAAGTTGTAACCTCAGAGGAGTCCAATACATGAAAGTCTTTTGCATAATCTTGGTATCACCGGGGTCCCTTTCTCTCCTGTCTGATTCTATTTTAGTATATTCATTGTCTATTACATGCCTGAGAGAGCTTAACAGATTGTGTGTGTGTGTGTTGGGGGTGGGGCGTCAGGGGAGAAGAGAAGGCTGTGCATCTCTCTCTCTCAAGATAAACAAATTATCTTTTAAAAATATTTTATTTATTTACTTATTTATTCCCTTTTGTTTTCTTTGCTTTATTTTCGTCGCCTTTGTTGGATGGGGCATAGAGGAGGGGAAGACAGAGAGAAAGATAGACATCTGCAGACCTGCTTCACAGCTGCTTGCTTGTGAAGCAACTAACTCCCCTGCAGGTGGGGAGCCTGGTGCTTGAACCTGGATCCTCACACCTGTGGTCCTTGCCCTTTGTGCCACGTGCATGCTTGACCTGCTGTGCTCACGCCCGACTGACTCCTTATTTATTTATTTATTTATTTATTTATTTATGAGAATGACAGGAGGAGACAGAAAGAACCAGACATCACCCCGGTACATATGTTACCGGGGGGTTGAACTCGGGGGCCTCATGCTTGAGAGTTCAGTGCTCTATCCATCACGCCACCTCCCGGATCACTAAATTATCTTCATGTCTTGGATAGAGATAGCCAGAAATTGAGAGGGAAGGGGTGGGGGGAGTGGGGGAGAGAAAGAGAGACACCTGTAGCCCTTCTTCACTACTTGTGAAAGAAGAGGAAGGAATACAGAAAGCAGAGTGTGTCCTTCTCCTCCTTCTCCTTCTCCTACTCCTTCTCCTTCTCCTTCTCCCAACAGCACTGCTCAGCTGTGGCTTATGGTGGTGAGGGGGGGCGGGAACCTGGGACCTTGGAGTCTCAGTGCTTGAGTCTGTTTGCATAAACATTATGCTCTTTCACTCACCCTTTCTTTGCTTGCTTGCTTGCTTGCTTGCTCTTTTAATTTTTCCTTCTTCTCCCTCTACAAACACCCACCCCCCACTAAATTTCATGCTGGACTACTTTGGCCTCAGGAAAACCGTTCGAGCTACCTCAACTTGAAAACAACAACAAAACAAACAAACAAAAAAACCCCCAAAAAAAACAAAAAAAAGAAAGAAAAGAAAAAATAAAGCACATTTCATTACCCCTCCCCCCTCTCTCTGCAGCTTGGAAACAACAACAGTTGAGTGTTGAGGGAAGATAAAAAAGACCATCCCGCCACAAAGCTGGGACTATCTGCATCTGAATGAAGCCTTTGAAAGGATGGTCCACACTGGTGAGATCTAGTTCATTCATTCATCCATTCATTCATTCATTCTCCTTACAAAAACACTATCTGTTTCTAGAAAGGACACACCTCCTGCTCTCCATCTCCCCAACTTGTGGTCAATGGTCATTTCCCCATGAAAAATAAAATAAATGAATAAAAGAAATTTCTTCCGCAGGGGAGGGGGAACCCTAGGCTACAGATGCAGGCAGAGGCTGAGGAGGCAGAGCCATGAATAAGCTCTTTGCTTCCAGCATTGAAATACTAATGAGAGAAATATGTCAGTCTGTCATCTATGGCACGGAATTAACAGACTCTGGGGTGGGGGTCGGGGTCGGGGTCGGGGGGGGGGGAGTGTTCAGCTCTTGGGACATGATGGGAGAGGAGAACCTAGAGGGGATTGAAGAGTTATGTGGAAAGATGAGACATGTTGTGCATTTACAAACTGTTGTATTTTTCTGTCGACTGTAAACCATTAACAACACCCCCCATGAAGGAAGGAAGGAAGGAAGGTAGGGAGGGAGGAAGGAAACAGAGAAAGAGAGAGAGAGAGAGAGAAAGGTCTCCTGTGAGCCTGCTGCATACCACCATGCCTTTTCTGGCTAGAGGCCACAGATGTCCCAAGGCAAAGCACACCACTGTCAAACCAGAAAAGACCAGTGTTCCCATCTGCCTATTTCAGTGCCTCTGTTCCTATGATTGAAATGAAATATATATATATATATATATATATATATATATATATATATATATATATATCCTCCTTCTCCTTCTCCTTTTCCTTCTCCTTCTTATCCTTCCAGGGTTATTTCTGGGCTCTGTGCCTGCACAGAATCCACCGCTCCAGGGGGCCATTTTTCCCCCTTTTGTTGCCCTTGTTTATCCTCCTTCTTGACCCCCACCCCAGCACTGCTCAACTCTCCTTTATGTTGGGGGGGGTGGAGAATCGAACCTGGTACTTGGGAGACTCAGGCATGAGAGTCTCTGTGATAAACCTATTCCTTTGTTAATGGTGAAATCTGTGGAAGAGGGTGACCTACCAAAAGACAGGCATATACACAACTCTCCTCTCTCTCTCTCTCTCTGTCTCTCTCTCTCACACACACACACACACACACACACACACACACACACACTTTTTTGTTCTAAGTCCCATCTCTAATAAAATACTTTGGGGGGGCAGGGAGGGAGGGAGGGAGAGAGATGGATGAGAGTAACCCGGAAAAATGCCATTTTTCATGGGGAAATGACCACTGACCACAAGTTGGGGAGATGGAGAGCAGGAGGTGTGTCCTTTCTGGAAACATTGTTTTTGTAAGGAGAATGAATGAATGAATGAATGAATGAATGAATGAACTAGATCTCACCAGTGTGGACCATCCTTTCAAAGGCTTCATTCAGATGCAGATAGTCCCAGCTTTGGGGCTGGATGGAACTGGGAGTCTGGCTGTAGCGCAGTGGGTTAAGCTCAGGTGGGGCAAAGCACAAGGACTGGCATAAGGATCCTGGTTCGAACCCCGGCTCCCCACCTGCAGGGGAGTCGCTTCACAGGCGGTGAAGCAGGTCTGCAGGTGTATATCTTTCTCTCCTCCTCTCTGTCTTCCCCTCCTCTCTCCATTTCTCTCTGTCCTATCCAACAACGACAACAACAATAATAACTACATCAATAAAACAACAAGGGCAACAAAAGGGAATAAATAAATAAAATAAATATTAAAAAAAAAGAAAAGAGATGGAACTCCAAAGGCAGTGGTGTGTTGTTTTCATGTCTTTCTCACACCCTGTACTCTGTCTCTGTCTCTCTCTGTCTCTCTGTCTCTGTCTCTGTCTCTCTCTCTCTCTGGAAAGAATGGAGGGACTGGGGAGGCCAGGTGGTAGTGCAGAGGGTTAAGTACACATGGCAGGGAGCAGACCTGCAGACCTGCTTCACCTCTTCTTCGAGCCTCCCCCCACCCCCACCCGCCACGCGAGAGGCTCTCGACCTGGGATGCCCACCCTGGTCCTTGCACTTTGTACCATGTGCTCCCAAACCACAGCGCTACAGTCAAGCCCCCTCCCAACCCCCACCCCAAGTTGTCTATCTTTCTCTCCCCCTCTCTGTCTTCCCCTCCTCTCTGGATTTCTCTCTGCCCTATCTGACAACAATGACAGCAATAATAACAAGGGTAATGATGAACAACCAGGGCCATACAAAGCGGGGGGTGGGGGGCGCGGATGGCCTCTAGGAGCAGTGGATTCTTACTGTAGGCAGGGAACCACAGACATAAACCTGGGTGGGGTGCAGGGGGGGAGAGGAAGGACTCTTAGGTCTACTTTTCCTTTCCTAGAACACTCCCCCTGCACTGCTGTTGCTGTTGCTGTTGCTATTGCTGTTGTTGCCATTCTAGGAGGGTGTTCACCTCCTGTGAAGCTACTCCCCTGCAGGTGGGGATCCAGAGGCTTGAACCTGGATCCTTCCTCCCATCCTTGAGCTTTGCATCAAGTGCGCTTAACCTGCTGCGCTATTGCCGGAATCCCACTAATGTTATGTTTTAATTTTTACCAGAGCACTGCTCAGCTCTTGTTTTCTTTACTTTTCTCTTTCTTCTTCTTTTTTTGCCTGTTTGTTTGTATTATGGCTGGTGCTCAGTGCCTGCTTGCACTACAAATCCACTGCTCCTGGAGGTTGTTTTTCCCATTTTTTTGCCCTTGTTGTTACCATTGTTGTTGTTGTTAATGTTATTCTTGTCAATGATGTCTCAGCTCTTGTTGTTTTATGGAAAAAACAAGACCCTAATAGGGGCGGAGAAGGAAAGGGGGACAGGGGTGGGAGTTTGGTTCATACAAAAGAAGTTGTATAACCTTTGGTTATACAAAAGACCTTCACTTTTTCCCCTGAGGCCTCAAAGTGCCAGCCAGATTCATTCCACAACAGGCCAGAAACCAGAGCTGAGTAGTGCTCTGGTTGGTCTCTGTGTGTAGATTTCTCTCTCTCTCTCTCTCTCAATCTCTCTCTGTCACCAGATGGTGGTTGGGGGGGGATATGGTGTCCAGTGATTGAACCTGAGACTTTTGAAACCTCAGACATGAGAGTCTCTTTCTATAACCATTATGCTATTTACCCCCACCCTGGCCCTCTAGATTTCTCCTTTCTCACAAATACATAATTTCTTAAGTTTTATTTATAAAATGGAATAAATACAATTTTTAAAGCATTTATTTTTGATTGATTGAGTGACTTTTCTTTTTTTTTAATATATATAAACAAGGGCAACAAAACTGAGAGGGGGGAAGAAAAAAAAAGGCCTCCAGGAGCAGGGGAATCCTGGTGCACACACCAAGCCACAGCAATAACTTGGGAGGGGAATATGTATGTGTGTGTGTGTGTGTATTTTTTCCCATTGCATACTATAAATACAATTTTTAAAAGCATTTATTTTTGATTGATTGACTGACTGACTTTTTTTTTAAATATATATAAACAAGGGCAACAAAACTGAGAGGGGGGGAAAAAAAAGGCCTCCAGGAGCAGTGGAATCCTGGTGCAGGCACCGAGCCCCAGCAATAACTTGGGAGGGGAATATGTATGTGTATGTGTGTGTGTGTGTGTGTGTGTGTATTTTTTTTCCATTGCATACTATGTGTGCCTAACCCAGTGTGCCATGCCACCACCCAACCCCCGACTCTATCTATCGTCTATTTTCATTTGAGAGAGGGAGCTGAGGTCTCAGGTGGGATCCCCACAGACCAAGACCAGTTGCCAGAACTCAGCAATATTCTGGACTGTCCCTCCTGCCTTCCCCCCTCCTTTTTTTTAAATCTACTCTTCAATATAAAAATCCAGATACATTGTAAGGGGTTCAGCATAAACTGTAACTTTTCATTTAAAAGAAAGAAATCCAATAAATCATAGGAAAGTGAAGGGTGAAGGGTGGTGGTGAGCAGAGTGTTGGGGATTCCTCAGAGAAAGGGCACCTGCTAGGTAGCCACCGCCCCCAATTTCCTTTCCCTCACCCCCTGCCATTTTTATTCACTGGATTTATATATCTATATGGAGCAGAAAAGAAATGTCTATATATAATATGTATCATGTTTGTCCAAGACCACACACACATTCCTTTAGAAAATAAAACTGGGGGAGGGGAACAACACACATTGCTTGATTGCTTGCTTGCTTGCTTGCTTGATGAATGTATGAATGAATAAAGTTGTGTGTCACAAAGCCTTATTTCTGCTGTTGTTCATGTCAAGAGCTACTGAGGAACAGGATTCCCTGTCTTGCACATACAGGTTTTGTGAAGGCACCAGGGACTGACTGAAGTTGTAACCTCAGAGGAGTCCAATACATGAAAGTCTTTTGCATAATCTTGGTATCACCAGGGTCCCTTTCTCTCGTGTCTGATTCTATTTTAGTATATTCATTGTCTATTACATGCCTGAGAGAGCTTAACAGATTATGTGTGCGTGTGTGTGTGTGTGTGTGTGTGTGTGTTGGGGGGATGGGGCGTCAGGGGAGAAGAGAAGACTGGGGAGGCCTGGGTGGTAGTGCAGAGGGTTAAGTACACATCGCAGGGAGCAGACCTGCAGACCTACTTCACTGCTTCTTCTTTGACCCTCCCCCCACCCCCACCCACCAAGAGAGAGGCTCTCAACCTGGGATGCCCACCCTGGTCCTTGCACTTTGTACCATGTGCTCCCAAACCACAGCACTACAGTCAAGCTCCCCCCCAACCCCCATCTTTCTCTCCCCCTCTCTGTCTTCCCCTCCTCTTTGGATTTCTCTCTGTCCTATCCTACAACAACGACAGCAATAATAACAAGGGTAATGATGAACAACCAGGGTCATACAAAGCGGGGGGGGGGTGAGATGGCTTCTAGTATTAGTACTGTAGGCATGGAACCACAGACATAAACCTGGGTGGGGGGTGGGGGGGAGAGGAAGGATGCTTAGGTCTACTTTTCCTTTCCTAGAACACTCCCCCTGCGCTGCTGTTGCTGTTGTTGCTGTTGCCATTCTAGGAGGGTGTTCACTGCCTGTGAAGCTACTCCCCTGCAGGTGGGGATCCTGAGGCTCGAACTGGGATCCTCGGAACCAGGGTCCCTTGGTCATTGAGGTTTGCATCAGGCACGCTTAACCCGCTGTGCTACTGCCGGACTCCCACTAATGTTAAGTTTTGATTTTTACCAGAGCACTGCTCAGCTCTTGTTTTCTTTACTTTTCTCTTTTTCTTTTTTTCTTCTTTTGCCTGTTTGTTTGTATTATGGCTGGCGCTCAGTGCCTGCTTGCACTACAAATCCACTGCTCCTGGAGGTTGTTTTTCCCATTTTTTTGCCCTTGTTGTTACCTTCGTTGTTGTTGTTAATGTTATTCTTGTCAATGCTGTCTCAGCTCTTGTTGTTTTATGGAAAAAACAAGACCCTGATGGGGGGGAGAAGAAAAGGGGGGCAGGGGTGGGGGTTTGGTTTATACAAAAGAAGTTGTATAATCTTTGGTTATACAAAAGACCTTCACTTTTTCCCCTGAGGCCTCAAAGTGCCAGTCAGATTCATTCCACAACAGGCCAGAAACCAGAGCTGAGTAGTGCTCTGGTTGGTCTCTGTGTGTAGATTTCTCTCTCTCTCTATCTCTCTGTCACCAGTTGGTGGCTGGGGGGGGGGGTTTGGTGTGGAGTGATTGAACCTGAGACTTTTGAAACCTCAGGCATGAGAGTCTCTTTCTATAACCATTATGCTATTTACCCCCACCCCGGCCCTCTAGATTTCTCCTTTCTCACAAATACATAATTTCTTAAGTTTTATTTATAAAATGGAATAAATACAATTTTTAAAGCATTTATTTTTGATTGAGTGACTTTTCTTTTTTTTAAATATATATAAACAAGGGCAACAAAACTGAGAGGGGGGAAGAAAAAAAAAGGCCTCCAGGAGCAGGGGAATCCTGGTGCTGGCATGGAGCCCCAGCAATAACTTGGGAGGGGAATATGTATGTGTGTGTATGTGTGTATTTTTTTTCCATTGCATACTATGTGTGCCTAACCCAGTGTGCCACGCCACCACCCAACCCCTGACTCTATCTATCTATCATGTATTTTCATTTGAGAGAGGGAGCTGAGGTCTCAGGTGGGATCCCCACAGACCAAGACCAGTTGCCAGAACTCAGCAATATTCTGGACTGTCCCTCCTGCCTTCCCCCCTCCTTTTTTTTTTAAATCTACTCTTCAATATAACAATCCGGATACATTGTAAGGGGTTCAGCATAAACTGTAACTTTTCCTTTAAAAGAAAGAAATCCAATAAACCATAGGGAACTCCAAAGGTGTCCTTCCCACACCCCTCTTCTCTCTCTTTCTCTCTCTCTCTCCATAGAGGGACTAACTACCTCGACCCCCCCAACACTTACTGTTCCCTCTCCCCCAAACATACTTTAGGGGTAGGGATGTACAGTTTTCTAAATACACCTCCCCCTAGTTCAGAAAGAAAGATTGGGGGGCCGGGTGTCGGTGCACCCGGTTAAGCACACAGAGAAAGAAATGCAAGGAGCCGGGTTCCTGCTTGGGTCCTGCCACCACTGCCCACACCTCTGCTTCAGTCACTAACCTTTGCTCATGGACTCCCTCCCACCAGGCTCCCTCCCTCCTCCCTCCCCCGTTTCCCTGCCCTCCATGCACTCCCTCCCTCCGTCACTCAGTCACGCACTCAGGAATGCATGTCCAGCTTGCCCACTGGCCGTGTGTGTGTGTGTGTGTGTGTGTGTGTGTGTGTGTGTGTGTGTGTGTGTGTGTGCCTGTGCGTGCGCGCCCTGATCCTGCCGGGGGCCGCCGTCGCGGCGATCCTCCCGGGGTCCGCCGCCGCCGCCTCCGCCGCCTCCGCCGCGGTCCTGCCGGGGTCCGCCGCCGCCGCCGCTGCCGCCCGCCCGCCGCCGCCAGCCCGCCGCCGCCGCGGTCCTGCCGGGGTACTCCGCCGCAGCCGCCGCCGCCGGCGGCCTGACTTTCACTTTCTCGGCTCAAGGGGATGAATGTAGGGTGGCCCCTGGCGCCGCTTCTATATTGCCGCCGCCTCCTCCCGAGTTCCGGCTGCAGAGGCAGAGGGGAGAGATCTGGCTGCGCTTGGCCGGGCGAGAGTTCCAGGAGGCCGGCTGTCGAGCCGGTCTGTCGCGCCCCTGGTGGCCTGTACGCACACCACTCTCTGGACGCATGCCGTAGCTGCAGTTTACTAGGGGAGTGAGTGTTGCCGGCCAGGCGACACCGCCGCGGCGCTGCCCGGGCAGGCGCGCGGGGGGGGCGGCTTGTTGCCAGCCGGTTGGGCCGGCCGGAGCCTCCGCCCGCGGAAGTGGGTCTAGTCTGGTCTGGGCCGGGCCGGGCCGAGCCGCGGCGCTGCCCGGGCAGGCGCGCGGGCGGGCGGCTTGAGGCCAGCCGGTCGGGCCGGCCGGAGCCTCCGCCCGCGGAAATGGGTCTGGTCTGGGCCGGGCCTAGCCGCGGCGCTGCCCGGGCAGGCGCGCGGGCGGGCGCCTTGAGGCCAGCCGGTCGGGCCGGCAGGAGCCTCCGCCTGCAGAAGTGGGTCTGGTCTGGTCTGGGCCGGGCCGGGCTGGGCCGGGCCGAGCCGCGGCGCTGCCCGGGCAGGCGCGCGGGCGGGTGGCTTGAGGCCAGCCGGTCGGGCCGGCCGGTCGCCACTGCCGCCGTCGCCGCGCGTTCGGGACCGGGGCCCGGTGCGGAGAGGCGCTCGTCCTGGGAAGCGGGGGGCGGCCGGAAAGGCGGCCGCCCCCTCGCCCGTGCACGTTCGTGGGGAACCTGGTGCTAAACCATTCGTAGACGACCTGCTTCTGGGTCAGGGTTTCCTACGTAGCAGAGCAGCACCCTCGCTGCGATCTATTGAAAGTCAGACCTTGACACAAGGGTTTGTCTAGCTCTCGCTCTCTCCCACCCTCTGGGGGGGGGGGAGGTGGAGGGATGGTGTAGGTCCATCCATCCATCCCATCCGGCCCCTGCCCTGCCCTGCCTTCTACCACCCATCTCGACCTGGGCGTCCGGGCTCAGGAGGGGGGGGGCGCTCCGCACTCCTCGAGTGAGGCAGCACGTTTGCGCGAACGCCAGGCCCGCCGCCGGGCCCTCGCGGGCGCTCTTGCCCGCCCGCCCACCCGCTGCCCGGGAGGCAGGTGTTTGGGGTGGCAAAGCACCTGGAGGCGTCCGCGTGGTGCTCGCGCCCATCCTCCCAGACCGGCCGTGGGGTCGACGAGCAGCCCGCTCCCGAATCCGGATCATCGGGCCGCGGTTGTGGAGGCGGCGGGTCGACCAGCAGTCCCTTGGGACTTGGTCGCTGGCTCAGTGGCTCGAGGGTCGACCGTGCGTCTGGATGAAGTCCGCTGTGGCACCCCCGGACACCGGACCCCGAACCCCGGACCGCCTTCTTTGTGGAGCCGGTGGGTCGACCATCAGTCCCTTGGGACTTGGTCGCTGGTAGAGCGGCTCGCGGGTCGACCAACAGTCCCTTGGAACTTGGTCGCTGGCGGAGCGGCTCGTTGGTCGACAGGGCATCTGGATGAAGTCCGCAGTGGCACCCCCGGATACCGAATCTCAGACTGCCTTCGTTGTGGAGCCAGCAGGTCGACCAGCACTCTCTTGGGACTTAATCGCTGGATGAAGTCCGCCTTAGGATCCCAGGATCCAGCCACCCCGCCACCCCGCCACCCCGCCACCCGTTTCCTGGACTGCCTCCTTGTGGAGCCGGCAGGTCGACCAGCACTCCCCTGGGACTTAGTCTCTGGCAGAAGAATTTGCGAGTTGGAAAGGAAGTCTGAATGATGTTGCACTCTGGCTCCTTGAATTGCCACAGGCTTCCTGGCCTTGGTTGTGGAGCCTCAGGAATGAGAGTCTCTTAGCATAACCATTATCCTCTCTACCCCTGCTTGGCAACACTTTGTATCTTTCTGGCCAGAAATTTGCATTGTAAATGAGTGGGTGGGTTGGGGTGGAGTGGAGTGGAGTGAAGTGAAGGGTGAAGGGTGGTGGTGAGCAGAGTGTTGGGGATTCCTCAGAGAAAGGGTACCTGGTAGGTAGACACCGCCCCCAATTTCCTTTCCCTCACCCCCCGCCATTTTTATTCACAGGATTTATATATCTATATATTTTTATATATGAGCAGAAAAGAAATGTCTGTATATAATATGTATCATGTCTGTCCAAGACCACACACACATTCCTTTAGAAAATAAAACTGGGGGATGGGAACAACACACATTGCTTGCTTGCTTGCTTGATGAATGTATGAATGAATAAAGCTGGGGGTTGTGTGTCACAAAGCCTTATTTCTGCTGTTGTTCATCTCAAGAGTTACTGAGGAAAAGGATTCCCTGTCTTGCATGTAAAGGTTTTGTGAAGGCACCAGGGACTGACTGAAGTTGTAACCTCAGAGGAGTCCAATACATGAAAGTCTTTTGCATAATCTTGGTATCACCGGGGTCCCTTTCTCTGGTGTCTGATTCTATTTTAGTATATTCATTGTCTATTACATGCCTGAGAGAGCTTAACAGATTGTGTGTGTGTGTTGGGGGGGGTGGGGCGTCAGGGGAGAAGAGAAGGCTGTGCATCTCTCTCTCTCTCAAGATAAATAAATTATCTTTTAAAATATTTTATTTATTTACTTATTTATTCCCTTTTGTTGTCTTTGGTTTCTTTTCGTCGCTGTTGTTGGATAGGACAGAGAGGAGGGGAAGACAAAGAGAAAGATAGACATCTGCAGACAGACCTGCTTCACTGCTGCTTGCTTGTGAAGCAACTAATCCCCTGCAGGTGGGGATCCAGGTGCTTGAACCTGAATCCTCACACCGGTGGTCCTTGCCCTTTGTGCCACGTGCACGCTTGACCTGCTGTGCTCACGCCCGACTGACTCCCTTATTTATTTATTTATTTATTTATGAGAATGACAGGAGGAGACAGAAAGAACCAGACATCACCCCGGTACATATGTTACCGGGGGGTTGAACTCGGGGGCCTCATGCTTGAGAGTTCAGTGCTCTATCCATCACGCCACCTCCCGGATCACTAAATTATCTTTACGTCTTGGATAGAGATAGCCAGAAATTGAGAGAGAAGGGGTGGGGGGAGTGGGAGAGAGAAAGAGAGACACCTGCAGCCCTGCTTCACTACTTGTGAAAGAAGAGGAAAGAATACAAAAAGCAGGGTGTGTCCTTCTCCTCTTCCTCCTCTTCCTCCTCCTCCTCCTCCTCCTCCTCCTTCTCCCAACAGCACTGCTCAGCTGTGGCTTATGGTGGTGTGGGGGCTGGAACCTGGGACCTTGGAGTCTCAGTGCTTGAGTCTGTTTGCGTAAACATTATGCTCTTTCACTCACCCTTTCTTTGCTTGCTTGCTTGATTGCTTGCTCTTTTAATTTTTCCTTCTCCTCCCTCTACAAACACCCACCACCCCACTAAATTTCATGCTGGACTACTTTGGCCTCAGGAAAACAGTTCGAGCTACCTCAACTTGAAAACAACAACAAAACAAACAAACAAACAAAAAACCAAAAAACAAAAAAAAGAAAAGAAAAAAGAAAGCACATTTCATTCCCCCCTCCCCCCTCTCTCTGCAGCTTGGAAACAACAACAACAGTTGAGTGTTGAGGGAAGATAAAAAAGACCATCCTGCCCCAAAGCTGGGACTATCTGCATCTGAATGAAGCCTTTGAAAGGATGGTCCACACTGGCGAGATCCAGTTCATTCATTCATTCATTCATTCATTCATTCTCCTTACAAAAACACTATCTGTTTCTAGAAAGGACACACCTCCTGCTCTCCATCTCCCCAACTTGTGGTCAATGGTCATTTCCCCATGAAAAATAAAATAAATGAATAAAAGAAATTTCTTCCGCGGGAGAGGGGGAACCCGAGGCTACAGATGCAGGCGGAGGTGGAGGCGGAGGAGGCGGAGCCATGAACAAGCTCTTTGCTTCCAGCATTGAAATACTAATGAGAGAAATATGTCAGTCTGTCATCTATGGCACGGAAGTAACAGACTCTGAGGTGGGGGTCGGGGTCGGGGGGGGAGTGTTCAGCTCTTGGGACATGATGGGAGAGGAGAACCTAGAGGGGGTTGAAGAGTTATGTGGAAAGATGAGACATGTTGTGCATGTACAAACTGTTGTATTTTTCTGTCGACTGTAAACCATTAACAACACCCCCCATGAAGGAAGGAAGGAAGGAAGGGAGGAAGGAAGGAAACAGAGAAAGAGAGAGAGAGAGAGAGAGAGAGAGAGAGAGAGGGAGAAAGGTCTCCTGTGAGCCTGCTGCATACCACCATGCCTTTTCTGGCTAGAGGCCCCAGATGTCCCAAGGCAAAGCACACCACTGTCAAACCAGAAAAGACCAGTGTTCCCATCTGCCTATTTCAGTGCCTCCATTCCTATGATTGAAATGAAATATATATATATATATATATATATATATATATATATATAATATATTTATCTTTCTCCTCCTTCTCCTCCTTCTCCTTCTCCTCCTTCTTATCCCTCCAGGGTTATTGCTGGGCTCCGTGCCTGCACCATGAATCCACCGCTCCGGGGTCCATTTTTCCCCCTTTTGTTGCCCTTGTTTATCCTCCTTCTTGCCCCCCACCCCAGCACTGTTCAACTCTCCTTTATGTTAGGGGTGGGATGGAGAATCGAACCTGGCACTTGGGAGACTCAGGCATGAGAGTCTCTGTGATAAACCTATTCCTTTGTTAATGGTGAAAAGTGTGGAAGACAGGCATATACACAACTCTCTCCTCTATCTCTCTCTCTCTCTCTCACACACATACACACACACACACACACACACTTTTTTGTTCTAAGTCCCATCTCTAATAAAATACTTTGGGGGGGGCAGGGAGGGAGGGAGGGAGAGAGAGAGAGATGGGTGATGTTAGCGAGTGAAATCAAACCACCATCCACTGCAAGGAAGCAAGAGATGTTTATTCACGTATTGCAATCCGGGCCGAGATGGTGACTGGTGTTAGTCTACCAAGCTCGACCCTGAACAAAGCTCAAACCATACAATTTATAGGAATTCAGACTACACTCAGGGAGGGGGAACACATCACCTTATCTGCCTATATCCAATCATTTCAAACTTAGCAAGAGCCTGATCCATTCAGAGCAAAGCATGGGCTATTTCTAAACATCACACCAGACCAATAGGTCATTGCCAAAGTGGGGGTCACCACATTCTTTAGTTCTTTGTTGGGACCACCGACCATCTGTTTGCAATCTATCGGGCCATCATTTGTCAGGCCATTTTTAACTGTCTGGTAACAGTATTCTGTTGCAGAGGTCATGAGGAGTCCTGCTTGCTGCAGGGTGTGTCAAAATAATTGATGGCCTCTCAGGTTCTGTCGAGGGGAAAAGGGCAAGGAATTTTCCACCTCACTGGTCAGGAAGGCAAAAAGCAACTATATTTAAACTATTCTTAAAACTCAAACTTAAAAGAGCAACTATAACTATTTTAGAGTTACTGCCTCTAACATTCCCCACTAGTCTTACCTGGGAATCAAATACTTGATTCATCTTCTTCTTCTTCTGAGCTATATTGCTCCTCGACATACTGAGACTCCAGGAGCATAACCTTCTCAGTTCTCCTTTTAATCAAGGAGATCAAAGACCTCCAAAGACAAGGCCCCAGGGAAAGAAGTAGAAGTAGGGTGATCAGAGGCCCCGCCAGGGAACTAATTAGTGTTTTTAACCAAGAGGGCCAAGAAAATAGGTTTGCGAACCAGCTGTCCTCGCTCAGGTCCCTTAGACGGTTATCCCTATTTTCTATTCTTTTCTTGACCTCACTTAAAGTTTTCTTCACCATTCCGGAGTAGTTGGCATAAAAGCAACAGGCCTCATTCAGGGCCACACATAACCTACCCTGTTTCATGAATAACAAATCAAGTCCCCTACGATTTTGCAGGACCACCTCGGCCAATGAAGATAGGGACCCTTCGAGAGATTCAATAGTGCCCTCTAGTGTGGCCATATCTTGATTGATCTGCTGATCTCATTGTACTAGAGTAGTCTCCTTAGCTAGGGCTGCAGCTCCCATTGCCGCTGTCCCTGCTATGGCTGTCCCCACGAGTATAGGAACTACTATCGGGACGCGTTTCCGTCTTATTGGTCCGAGGTAGTCTGTTCCTTGCCATTCAAGGTGAGCCCACCCTTCTTCGCCATGGGAATAGTATACATGGGGCAGGATATGGGCCAAAACACAGAGATCCTCTTTGGTCATTCCATAGGGGGTGATGCAGGGGGTCATGCCCAAAGTACAGGCCCACCAAGTCCCCTCAGGGGCTTTGAGGAGGGTCGCCCACTCTTGAGTCTTACTAACTTTAATGGTTAGGTTGCAATTTCCCCTGTACGGGGAGGATTACAATTTATAGTTGGCTGCGATAATACAAGTTCCTGTTCCCTGGATATCTCCCAGTGTCATGTGGGGCTGTACTCCCCACTTACATTCTGGGCCCTTAGAGTTGCTAGAGGATAGAGCCAGCTTCCTTATGTCTCCCTTCTGGCTACCTATTCCTGCAGAGGCAGCCACACCTATGTAATAAGGAAGCTCAGGGTGTAAACACAGCCAGCAGTTTCTGGTTATGTTAGGGTCAGACTCATTCAAAAGGTAATACATTAATTCTACAGTTCTCACTAGTGGCTTTACCCTGGGATGCAAAGGTTCTGCGTCAGTCAGTTTAGTGCCACTTGGTGCAATGTCAGTCTGATCCCCATTAGTCTCATTCTCTCCCCCCATCCGTAGAGAGGGGGAGAGAGTAGGTCGGGGGTCTTCTCCTAAAATGATGGGTCTCAAGGGCCCAATAGGATTCTGAGTCCATGGCAGCATCCGCAGTTGAATAGTGAATAATGTCACAAAGTCCTTTTCAGAAAAAGGAATCTTAATGCCCCACATTCTCCCTCTCATCCATCAATCAGTCTCATTCCAAGTTTTGACCGTCGCCTCCACAGGGTTACAGTCTCCAATATAGCAAGTACCTGGTTCGGTCGGGCCACCTGGTCGAATCACTCTTGTGACTTCAGGTGCTTATCACCATCCCTCCCTGGAGATGCTGTCAGACATTCCCCCCACAACCCACAGAAAAAATATGGTTCTCCTCTGCAGGTGGTGGGGCTGTCTTCTTTGGGACATACATAATAGGGTCTGTCCCAAAGGCGAGCCTCCAGGTCAATGGAGCCACACCCCCCATCTATAGTAGTCCCTCCGGTTGCAGTCTGGCCGGCATAGATTACCCTGGTCCAGTTGGCATCAAATAGATCATACAGATCAAGAGTGAATATAGGCTGCCCGGCAGTTACTTGGTTGGCGACCATCTTTCCCTCTTTGTTTTGCAGCTCCCATACATACAGAGAGGACACTCGGGGGTGGGAGGCATGTGAGCTTGGGCAGTGGCAGAGGTAAAACAGAAGTGCACCAGGCAAAACATACACACAAGTTAGCAGGAGACCAAGCGGACCTTCATTGGGTCTGGGGTGGCTACGGCACACCATTTACTCAGATTCTCTATTTCCGGGGGGGTCCGCCACAAATTTCTTCAGGGGAGTATGATGAATCCAGTGTCGTTTCCCGGCAACCTTAGCAGCAGTTGGCGTACTCAGGATCACGGTGTATGGTCCTTCCCACCGGGCTTCAAGATGGTCAGGATGCAGCTTCTTCACCAGTACGGAATCACCAGGCTCGAACAAGGGGACTTGGCCTTGGCTTTCCTCCCTCTGGGTCCCAGGCTTTTCGTCCCGGATGGCGGCTCTGGCTTTTCCTCGCACCACCTGCAACGCCTGTAGGGATTTGAGGAGTCTGCCCCGTGACACTTCGGCCAATTTTTCAGTCTCAACCCGGGGCACCAAGGTTGGCAGTTTACCATACACAATCTCAAATGGAGTAAATCCAGACACGTATGGGGTATTCCTGCTTTTAAGCAAAGCAAAGGGTAAAAGAGAAATCCAGTCCCCGCCAGTCTCTATTTTTAACTTGGTTAAGCTTTCCTTAATAGTCCTATTCATTCTTTCTACTTGCCCCGAACTCTGGGGGCGGTAAATGCAATGAAATTTCCATTTAATTTTTAAAATTTCTGCCAATTGTTGGGTGATCTTGGCAATGAATGCCGGGCCATTATCCAACCCCAGTGAATAAGGGAGCCCGAACCTGGGGATAATTTCAAAGACCAGTTGTTTGACTACTACCTGGGAAGTCTCTTTCTTAGTGGGGAAGGCTTCGGCCCACCCTGAAAAGGTATCTACCATGACTAAGAGATACTTATATCCTCCTTGAGCCACAGGCATCTCAGTGAAGTCCAATTCCCAGTGTTCTCCAGGTTCCCCCCCCCCCCCCGCCACCTGGTTCCTGGTCCTTTCACTTGTACTGGGTTAGCGTTGACTCTGGCACACGTTGCACAGCGACCTGCCACACTCTGGGAGATCCTGTGCAAACCAATTATCAAATAAAATTTACTGATCAGTTCAGCTAATTTGTTTCCCCCAAAATGGGTACCTTGGTGCATTTGAGAGACCGCCTGTATTCCCAGTGGCTGGGGTAATAGAATCCTATAATCCGGGAGGACGATACATCCTTCCTCATTTAATCTCCTCATTTAATCTTCCTCATTTAATCTCATTTAATCTCCTCATTTAATCTCCCTCATTTAATCTCCTCATTTAATCTCATTTAATCTCCGGCTCATCTCCTCTTCCTGTTTCGAGTACACTGGTTTCTGTCCTTTTGTCACTTCTCCTGGTATAGGGGTAGCCACCACCAGTTGGGCCGGGGTCCCCACTAGTCTTTGGGCCACTTCCCTAGCTGTCTGGTCTGCCAACCGATTGCCTCGCGAGACTTCTGAGTCATCCTTCTGGTGTCCCTTACAGTGGATGACAGCAACCCTCTCTGGCCCCCAAACAGCTGCTAGCAGGGCCAGTATCTCCTGAGCATGCTTGATAGCTTTTCCCCCAGCCGTCAGCAATCCTCTCTCTTGATATAGTACCCCATGGACATGGACGGTGGCAAAAGCATACCTGCTGTCGGTGTACACATTTATCTTTTTCCCTGCTCCTCACTTGAGTGCTTGAATGAGTGCTATCAGCTCCGCCTTTTGGGCTGATGTCCCTTGTGGCAAGGATGCAGCCCACAAGACCTCCCGGCTGGTGACCACCGCGGCACATGCATACCGTACGCTGTCTTCCAGAAAGCTGCTCCCATCTGTGTAGAGGGTTTCCTGTGCGTCTGGTAGTGGGACGTCCGTCAGATCAGCTCTCAACGAGGTCAGGGCTTCCAAGATTTCTCCACAGTCATGGGTGGCATCTTCCTCTGGCTTGGGGAGCAAGGTAGCTGGATTTAAGGCTGAAGTCTGTTTGAAAGTAATGCGGGGTTGGTCCAACAACAGTACCTGATAATGGGTGACCCGAGAATTGGTCATCCATCGGTCCGGAGGGGAGCGAAGTAAGCTGGCAAGATTGTGGGCTGTGGTGATTTCTAGTGTCTGCCCAAAAGTTAGTTTGGTAGTCTCTTTCACCAGTAGGGCGGCTGCTGCCACTGTCCTCAGACATCCAGGCCATCCGGCCGCTACTGGGTCCAGTCGTTTAGACAGGTAGGCGACAGGCTTCTTCCAGGGCCCCAGGGTTTAAGTGAGTACTCCCTTAGCCACACCAGCACTTTCTGCTACAAACAGCTGGAGCGGTTTGTTCAGGTCTGGGAGACCTAGAGCTGGGGCACTTACCAGGGACTCCTTCAGTGCCTGGAAAGCCCTTTCCTCCATCTCAGTCCATTTCAAAGAAGTGTCGCCCCCTCCAGTGGCGGTGTAGAGGGGCTTTGCTAGTTCAGCGAACCCTGGGATCCATAGCCTACAGTAGCCTACCGCTCCCAGGAATTCCCGGACCTGTCTCTTGGTAGTGGGGGTCGGGATCTTTAGGATAGCCTGGATTCTTCCCTCGGACAGGGCCCTTCGTCCTTCTTTAATTTGGTAGCCCAGGTAGGTTACTCCTTGGGTACGCAGCTGAGCCTTTTTGGCCGATAGCTGGTACCCCAAGTTCCCCAGTACCTCGAGTAGGTCTCTGGTTGCCATTTCGCAATCCTCTCGAGATAAGGCAGCGATCATCAGATCGTCCACATATTGTAGGAGGCTGCACTCAGGGTGCTCACTTCGGAAGGTCAGTAGGTCCTTGCTTAGGGCTTCATCAAACAAGGTCGGAGAGTTTTTAAAACCTTGGGGAAGTCGGGTCCAAGTTAGTTGTCCTGACTCACCTTCCTCGGGGTCTGTCCATTCAAAGGCAAAGATAGGTTGGCTCTGTGGGGCCAAGGGGAGGCTGAAAAAGGCATCTTTCAAATCTAGGACGCTATACGAGGTTCGATCAGGCGACAGTAGATTGAGGAGAGTATAAGGGTTGGGAACTGTGGGATGAATGGTCTCTACCCTCTTATTTACCTCTCGCAGATCTTGCACTGGTCTGAAGTCGTTCGTTCCAGGCTTTCGGACAGGGATAAGGTGTGTATTCCAGGCTGACTTGCAGGGCACCAAGATACCAGCCTCTTTTAGGCATCTAATATGGTTCCTGATACCATGCTGGGCTTCCCAACTCATGGGATACTGCCGGACTCGGACTGGGGTGGCAGTGCTGACCAATTGGACTATTATGGGCGTCGCATGTTTAGCCAACCCTGGGAGGTTGGTCTCGGCCCAAACTCTTGGAATCTCCTTCCACCTTGTTAATAAGTCCGGGTTGCCTACATTCTGTGGTGCTTCATAGAGACGATATTCCTCCCTTACCGGCATGGTGAGCAAAATTCGGCCACCTGCTTGTACTATTGGTCCTTCATTTGTCTCAAAGGAAATGGTGGCCTGTAGCTTATGAAGGAGATCCCTACCTAACAGTGGCTCAGGGCACTCGGGGATCACCAGGAAAGAGTGAGTAATAGTCTTCAGGCCAGGGCCAGCGACTCTTCCTATGGACTTTGGGTAACTCCTTGCTTCCCCAGTGGCTCCTATAATCTTAACCTTATCCCTTCCGGTGGGTCCAATTGGTTGTTGAAGTACTGAGTGGGTGGCCCCGGTATCCACCAAAATATTAATTACTTTCCCCCCTACCGCGAGTTTTACCCTAGGCTCCCGGGGGCTGGAGGAGCCCTGACTTCCTCAATCTAAAACTAAGAGGGGGGCTTTCTTCCCCATTCTCTTTCCTTCCTCTTCTTTTCTTTTTGGACATTCTTTCCTCCAGTGCCCTTCTTCCTTGCATAGGGCACACTGAGTCTTTCTCAGTCCTCTCAGGGGTTTATCTTTTCCCTTCATCTGCCCTTTTTCTCTCACATACCTCCCTCTTTCCTCTCTATTTCCTATTTCCCTAGCCAAAAGGACCTGTGCCATCTTCTTATTCAGTTCCAGAGTGGCTTTCGCGGGGTCCTCTCTATTATCAAAAACCTTCTGTGCTACAGCCAACAGCTCTGAGAGAGACTTCCCCTCAAAACCCTCTAACTTCTGCAACTTCTTCCTAATATCTGGGGCGGATTGTGCCACAAACTGGAGGGCGACTGCCTGCACATTCTCAGGGGCTTTGGGATCTATGGGCGTCCAGGTTCGATATACCTGGTACAACCTCTCCAAGAAGGCAGTCGGACTCTCGTCTGCACCCTGCTTACACTCGGTCACCTTAGACAGATTGGTGGGCTTCCGACCTGCAGCCCGGATACCCCTTAATAGAGTCTGGCGGTACCTGGTGAGGGCCTCATACCCGGTGCTTGTGTTGGGGTCCCACTTAGGTCGGGATTGGGGGAACACCTCCTCCACCACGTCCTGGTCAGTGGGAGGCTCTCCCTTTTTATCCCGGACCTGCTTCTTTCCCTCAATTTTAATTCTCTCCCTTTCTTCTAGAGTGAATAGGGTACTCAGCAGCTGCTGACAATCATCCCAAGTAGGTTGATGAGTGTAAAAAACTGACTCAAGTAGAGTTGCCACCCCTTCTGGGTCTACAGAGAAAGGAGGGTTTTGATTCTTCCAATTATACAAGTCAGAAGTGTTAAACGGGACTTAAGTTCGGAGGGGCCGTCCTGACATATCTAATTCCCCCACCTCCCGTAAAGGAAAAGTCCCGACTGGTGTAGACTCTGACCCAAACATAGTTTCTGCTCTGGTATGAGGTGGGCTCAGGACTCCTGATGGCAACCCAGAAGTGGAATCGGGTTCAGGAGCGGTAGCCCCTGAAGTGCCAGCATACGGTGGAGGGTTCTCATCCTTCCTCTTTTTCAGTCGTATGGGGGATTCGGGCTTAGTGGGGAGGACAGGAGGAGCTTTAGGCCTCCTAGGGAATCTATCCCCCCTCGTGCCCTTGATCACCAACACTCTTGACCTGCTTTTGACCTTCTTTTTTCCTTTGGAGTCGTCCTGACACTCCCGCAGATACCTTGGTTTATCATTAGCAATACTCATCCAGATCTCAATATATGGCATTTGGTCAGGGTGCCCGGGATTCCCAAAGATCACATAGTGCACTGCCGTGCACTTTCCCAGGTCGAGACTTCCTGTCTCAGACCAGCCAACCTCAAAGGCTGGCCATTCCCTTTCACAGAACTTCCTCAGTGTGAAGGCGTCCACATGGGCTCCAAACCCAGCGGCTCTCCTGGAAAAATCTGAAAAATTTTTAGTCAAGCATTCAAGGGGGGTGAGTGAGCTGGTTTTGGACTGACTCTGTCCCATCTCCTCGTCAAAGTGGAACAGAAGGGAGACAAACACTGCAACAAGAATTACAACGATTAGACAAAAGATTCCTCTCACTCTTCCTTGTACTTGCTGGCCAGCACACCATACACTCTCACACGTTCTCTCACTCTCAACCGTTTTTCCTGCTAACCCAAAGGGTGTCCACCTGGGACTTTCTCCCTTAACTAGACTGCGTGGAGCTTCTATAAATGAGGACTCCAGTTTTCCTACCCAAGAGTTCCTTTTTTTTTTTTTTTTGAAGCCTGTTGGTGTCTGGACACAGAAAGACAGCTGACACAGAGACAAACAGTGAGTGTTGGAAAAAGAACTGACATCCAATGGATGCCAGACAATCAACTATGCTCGCCTGGCCGGGCCCCTCGCGGGACCTTAAGGAGTCTTAGCTTAGGAGTAGCCATATAAACCCCGGCCTCGGTCTCAGCAGGCTGAGAATCTCCACTTAGCTGAAACGATTCCACGGACACGCAGGTTGGAGCCCAATCAAGCCCTGTAGTCTTTAGACCGTGAGGCATGCAACAGGCACACTAGCATTCACATCAAACCATTCACTCAGTCAAGGGAGGGCGATTACCTTTCCGGCCACCACTACTAAGGCATCACAGGTTAGGCCTTCAGGAGTCACCGGAGAGTAGCTCCGGCCAGACCCGTCAGTTGCACTAACAAGGTCAACCTTTTCGCGAATCGCCAAAGAAGAGAGAAGACAGACACAACAAATGGCCACAAAAAACAGAACTGATATCCTGGGCTGTCAGACCCTATTTCAGATCCTTAGGGTGTGGACCCTGTTTCAGATCCAGTTATCACCCAACCCTGGGCTGTCGGACCCTGTTTCAGATCCTTAGGGTGCGGACCCTGTTTCAGATCCAGTTATCACCCAACCCAAGCAGCCTGGAAGTCGTCACTTCCCAGCGCTGCAGTCTGGGATTTCAATGCGGCGTCCCGCAACCCACAGACCCAGGCCCCGCGGGGACACACAAGCACACAAATGAAACGGTACCGTGCACAAAAATCAGGCCTGACTTACCGGCGCCGGGCAAAAGCTTCCAAGGTTTTTCCTAGGATCCGGACCCAGGATGGGGTGTCCTCAGGAGCCTCTGTCTGAGGATATCTCGCTGGGGCCTCCAAATGTTAGCGAAATCAAACCACCATCCACTGCAAGGAAGCAAAAGATGTTTATTCACGAATTGCAATCCGGGCCGAGATGGTGACTGGTGTTAGTCTACCAAGCTCGACCCTGAACAAAGCTCAAACCATACAATTTATAGGAATTCAGACTACACTCAGAGAGGGGGAACACATCACCTTATCTGCCTATATCCAATCATTTCAAACTTAGCAAAAGCCTGATCCATTCAGAGCAAAGCATGGGCTATTTCTAAACATCACATCAGACCAATAGGACATTGCCAAAGTGGGGGTCACCACATTCTTTAGTTCTTTGTGGGGACTACCGACCATCTGTTTGCAATCTATCGGGCCATCATTTGTCAGGCCATTTTTAACTGTCTGGTAACAGTATTCTGTTGCAGAGGTCATGAGGAGTCCTGCTTGCTGCAGGGTGTGTCAAAATAATTGATGGCCTCTCAGGTTCTGTCGAGGGGAAAAGGGCAAGGAATTTTCCACCTCACTGGTCAGGAAGGCAAAAAGCAACTATATTTAAACTATTCTTAAAACTCAAACTTAAAAAGCAACTATAACTATTTTAGTGTTACTGCCTCTAACAGATGAGAGTAACCCGGAAAAATGCCATTTCTTTGCATGTGATCAGAAAAGGTTCAGACTAAAACATCATTTTACATTTAAAATGAGAACATCTAAGACTGTACGAGACAGCAACAAAGATCAAAATAGGTGGAATTCCACAGATGTTGGTGCGTGTGTGCGCTTGTGTATGTGTGCATGTGTGTATAAAGGCCATTTACACATTGACATCCCCCCCAAACACAGGCATACACACACAGAAAAGGTAGAGGGAATAGGCCTCTCCTTTCTTTTCTAAGAATTCACCCCTCTCCCCTTTGGGAGGGGTATATAGTTTCCTAAATACACCTACCCAGAGCCCAGAAAAAAATTGATTTTTGAGTAATTAATTAATTGACTTTAATTCATTGACTGGGCCCCCAGCCTTCCTCCTCCTCCTCCTCTACCACCACCACTACCATCCCTTTTTAAATTATTTATTTTCTCACTCTCTCCCTTCTTGCCTTCAGTCCCCTCACCACGTGACACATGCCCTCTGATGGAGGCATCACTAAAACTATCCATTTACATGGTGATAGGGTTCAGGACACAAAGGTTTGTCAATTTATTTTCATTTAATTTTATTTTATTTAAGATTGTACTTATTTTTGAAGCAGAAAGATACGACGGGAGACAGAGAAAGAGCCAGACATCACTCTGGTACATGTGCTGCCAGGGGTCAAACTCAGGACCTCCTCGTTGTTGAAAGTCCAATACTTTATTTATCCACCGTGCAAACTTCTGGACCGCCACAATGTAACTTTTCATTTCATAGGAAGAAATCTAAGAAACCACAGTGAGAACAACTGAGGATGAAAAGAGATGGAACTGGGAGTCGGGCTGTAGTGCAGTGGGTTAAGCGCAGGTGGCGCAAAGCACAAGGAACAGCATCAGGATCCGGGTTCGAACCCCGGCTCCCCACCTGCAGGGGAGTCGCTTCACAGGAGGTGAAGCAGGTCTGCAGGTGTCTATCTTTCTCTCCTCCTCTCTGTCTTCCCCTCCTATCTCCATTTCCCTCTGTCCTATCCAACAATGACAACAACAATAATAACAACAACAATAAAACAACAAGGGCAACAAAAGGGAATAAATAAATAAAATAAATATTAAAAAAAAGAGATGGAACTCCAAAGGCAGTGGTGTGTTGTTTTCATGTCTTTCTCACACACTGTACTCTGTCTCTGTCTCTCTCTGTCTCTCTGTCTCTGTATCTGTCTCTGTCTCTCTCTCTCTGGAAAGAATGGAGGGACTGGGGAGGCCCGGGTGGTAGTGCAGAGGGTTAAGTACACATGGCAGGGAGCAGACCTGCAGACCCGCTTCACTGCTTCTTCGAGCCTCCCCCCACTCCCACCGCCATGCAAGAGGCTCTCGACCTGGGATGCCCACCCTGGTCCTTGCACTTTGTGCTCCCAAACCACAGCGCTACAGTCAAGCCCCTCCCAACCCCCACCCAAAGGTGTCTATCTTTCTCTCCCCCTCTCTGTCTTCCCCTCCTCTCCGGAATTCTCTCTGTCCTATCCGACAACAACGACAGCAATAATAACAACGATAATGTTGAACAACCAGTGCCATACAAAGCGGGGGGGGCGGGGATGGCCTCTAGGAGCAGTAGATTCGTACTGTAGGCAGGGAACCACAGACATAAACCTGGGTGGGGGGCGGGGGGGAGAGGAAGGACGCTTAGGTCTACTTTTCCTTTCCTAGAACACAGCCCCTGCACTGCTGTTGCTGTTGCTGTTGCTGTTGTTGACATTCTAGGAGGGTGTTCACCACCTGTGAAGCGACTCCCCTGCAGGTGGGGATCCGGGGGCTCGAACCGGGATCCTTCCTCCCGTCCTTGAACTTTGCATCAAGTGCGCTTAATGTGCTGCGCTATTGCCGGACTCCCACTAATGTTATGTTTTAATTTTTACCAGAGCACTGCTCAGCTCTTGTTTTCTTTACTTTTCTCTTTCTTCTTTTTTTTTCTTCTTTTTTTGCCTGTTTGTTTGTATTATGGCTGGTGCTCAGTGCCTGCTTGCACTACAAATCCATTGCTCCTGGAGGCTGTTTTTCCCATTTTTTTGCCCTTGATGTTACCGTTGTTGTTGTTGTTAATGTTATTCTTGTCAATGCTGTCTCAGCTCTTGTTGTTTTATGTAAAAAAAAACAAGACCCTGATTGGGGGGGGAGAAGGAAAGGGGGGGACAGGCGTGGGGGTTTGGTTTATACAAAAGAAGTTGTATAACCTTTGGTTATACAAAAGACCTTCAATTTTTCCCCTGAGGCCTCAAAGTGCCAGCCAGATTCATTCCACAATAGGCCACAAACCAGAGCTGAGTAGTGCTCTGGTTGGTCTCTGTGTGTAGATTTCTCTCTCTCTCTCTCTCTCTCTCTGTCACCAGATGGTGGTTGGGGGGATATGGTGTCCAGTGATTGAACCTGAGACTTTAGAAACCTCAGGCATGAGAGTCTCTTTCTATAACAATTATGCTATTTACCCCCACCACGGCCCTGTACATTTCTCCTTTCTGGGTGGTGCCACACCCAGTTAAGCACTCATGTTACAATGCAGGAGGACTGGGCTTCAAGACCCTGTACCCCACCTGCCGGGGGAAATCTTTACAAGTGGTACAGAAGTGATACAGGTGTCTCTCTCTGTGTCTCAAACTCTCTATCCCTTCCTTAGTCTCAATTCCTGTCTATATATTCCATTAAATAAACAAAAAAATAGAAATTCAAAAAATAAAAAGGAAAATGAAATATTACACTACTTCAAAGGGGCTACTCAGGACAATGCTTTCCTTGTTAAGATCCTCACAGCATACCATATGCAGAAAGGCAAAGACGCCATGTATTTTTAACCCGGTTTTTATATTTATTTATTTATTTAGGTGCTTATTCATTTTTGTTATTGATGAATTCATGTTTTCCATTTGACATAGACTAGGGCTCTGACACCAGTGGTCTCAAGTACCCCTAGATGGTACTCTGCCTCTAGAAAACCAATCCATTGACCTATCCATCCATCAAGCTATCCATCCAGCTATCCATCCATCCATCCATCCACCCACCAGTCAACCAAGCTAAGTAAAAAAGGAGATCTCTCCTTAAATGGTGAAGAAAAACAACGATGCATAGGTTGCAAAGGGGCCAGTTCGGCTGAATAGGGCAGAGGGGCTAAACCAGGGAATGTGTTGGGGCGTGTGGGTGTGGGTGGGGTGAGCCTGAGACCCTGTGAGCTTAGTCACGTCAGGGTAGGGAGGGGGTGGAAGGGGTTGCGAACAGCTGTCACTGGAGAACCATCACAAGTGCTGGAGCTGGTGAGCAGGGCACCCGGAAGAGAGGACAGACAAAGGAGAGAAGCAAAGTGCAGAGGAGAGGAGAGGGGAGTGGATGGTGAGGACAGGAGAGGACAGGAGAGGACAGGAGTGGAGGGGACCTGAGAAACCTACCTAGACAAAGGCAGCATACAGACATCCAGGAAGGCAGGCAGGCATGCAGGCAGCTCTGGCCTGGGCTCCCTGGATCCCGGGCGCACCTCCACCTGTCTTCTCTTGGCTGCCAGCCCTGAGGTCCCTCGTCGGTCAGCACTGTCTTCCCATCCTTCCGTCCCTCTGTGCCATGGCCCAGGCATCCGGGCGCTGTTGCCTGACCTAGTGGCAGGGCAGTTGGGCTGCCCAGTGCCAGTGTGGCCAGCACAGAATGCCAGGGGCTAGGACATCACAGAGGGCTCCTGTGGTTGCTAGGCCACGGGGAACCCGCCCATCCAGTTGACCAGCAGCCATGACCCCCACCCTGAACTTGATAAGAGGGGTGGTGGCCAGCCACCAGAGCCAGAGACCCAGGCCAAAGCAGGTGCAGGTCGGCCAGGCCAAGGGGCTATGGGCAGATTGGTGTGTGTCTGGGCAAGGGAATGGCATCTGACAGCCCAGGGATGGGGACCAAGTTCTGCCAGGCCCCTGTCCCACCATGTGCACTGACACACAGTCTTGCTGACTGACTGATAGTGCTTGCCCTGAGATACACAAACCAGGTCCCTGGGTGCCCTGAGCTGCCCTTGAGGGTTGGTGGGTGCCTGTCTGGACACAAGCCTCCATAATTGAGGCCTCTATTAATCCCGTTGCCTACTGAAAGCTGCCCTCCTGCCCCTCCTCCTCCACCTCCTTTTCTTCCTCCTCCTCTTCCTCCTCCTCCTTCTACTCCTCCTCCTCCAACTCCTACTCCTCTTCCTCATCCTCAGAGGGACTCACTCAGGGCACTTGGCCTAGGCAAGCCAGGGCTGCTGCTCTGTCTGCTGCAGCTTCTATCCAGTGGGTGGGTGCAGGAATCTGTTCCTGTCAGTCCCTGGTTCCTGGGACCTTCCATGCCTCCAGCTCCACCCACTCTCTTGTCCAGACGCCGCCTCAAGGATGCCCCCTTTCCCCTTGCCCTCTGTCCCCCAGCTCCCCAACTAACTTCTACTGTGTGCCTCCCGGCGCTACTTTACTGCCACCCTGCTTCTGCCCTTCATCCCTGGGGGCCCAGAGCCAGCCCAGCTGCCATCTCACCATCCAGCAGGGGGACCTGCCCTAACCCCCTGACACCAAACCCACACACATTCCTGAACACACTCACAGGCTCCCCTGCCTGCAGCCTGCCTCTCAAACAGTCTCCTTATGCCCCCTAGCCCCCTTCCAGCCTCTGCCACTGCCCGCCACAGACACCTGGACGTGAGCAGCACAGACATGCAACAAGCTCCACTAGCGCCCACTCCATTTGCTCTAAGGTTGGTCAAGAATCTTTTTTTCATGCTGTAGGGGAGGGAGTTGAGAAAGTCCAATGTCCTGGGGAGCAAGAACTGCAAACAGTCCATCTACAATGTAACATTTGGGTCTCAGGCCGCCCAATCCCTAGTGCGCTGTGCAGACTTTTGACTATCAAAAACACCCCATCTGAGCATGAGATCTGGCTGGCCTAGTGGCTCGCTCTGTGTACTATGAGACAGACTGACAGCGAGTTTTCAGGTTCAAAACCTGTACTTCCCAGAATGGTCATTCGTTATGGTAAAAAAAAAAAGCCTTTTTATTTATTTATTTTTCCCCCTGCCTGGGTAACCTCTCTGCTGCTTGTTTCTCTGTGAAAAAAGGGAAAGATCTTTTTGGAGGGAAAAGGACCAAAATGCAGGCAGGTGGACTCCGTTGACTGTGGATGGGGAGTTGCTCCTGCCCTGGCACTAGAGCCCCAGCTGCTGTTCCAGGTGCTCTCTGATACCAGAGATCTCCGTGTGTCGTGTCATGACACTGTCTCCAGGACTGACCCTCAGGATAATGAGATTCAAAACGAGGCAGGTCATATTGCCTTCAAAAGTAAATCCAGGGAGAAGCAAAGTGCAGAGCAGAGGAGAGGGGAGAGGATGGTGAGGGCAGGAGACGACAGGAGAGGACAGGAGAGGACAGGATGGACAGGAGTGGAGGGGACCTGAGAAACCTACCTGGACTAAGGCAGCATACAGACATCCAGGAAGGCAGGCAGGCATGCAGGCACCTCTGGCCTGGGCTCCCTGTTTCCGGGCACACCTCAACCTGTTTTCTCTTGGCTGCCTGCCCTGAGGTCCCTTGTCGGTCAGCACTGTCTTCCCATCCTTCCGTCCCTCTGTGCCAGGGCCCAGGCGTCTGGGCGCTGCTGGCTGACCTAGTGGCAGGGCAGTTGGGCTGCCCAGTGCCAGTGTGGCCAGCACAGAATGCCAGGGGCTAGGACATAACAGAGGGCTCCTGTGGTTGATAGGCCACGGGGACCCCGCCCATCCTGTGCAGACTTTTGACTGGTAAAAAAACCCCATCTGAGTGTGAGATCTGGCTGGGCTAGTGGCTCTTTCTGTGGACTAGGAGACAGACAGACAGAGTTTTCAGGTTCAAAACCTGTACTTCCCAGAAGATGGTCATTCGCTACGGTTAAAGAAAAAAAAAGGCTTTTTATTTATTTATTTATCCCCCTGCCTGGATAACCTGTCTGCTGCTTGTTTCTCAGTGAAAAAAGGGAAAGATCTTTTTTGGAGGGAAAAGCACCAAAATGCAGGCAGGTGGACTCCGTGGATGGTGGATAGGGAGTTGCTCCTGCCCTGGAACCTGAGCCCCAGCTGCTGTTCCAGGTGCTCACTGACAACAGAGATCTCCGTGTGTCGTGTCATGACACTGTCTCCAGGACTGACCCTGGGGATAATGAGATTCAAAACGAGGCAGGTCATAGTGCCTTCAAAAGTGTATCCAGGGAGGTTTGGCGGTATGTCAGAGGGTTAAAGGCTTGTGGTGCTCACCAAAAGAGGGGACAGGTGGAAGAGTCTGGGGTCTGGTGCCCAGACCTCCACCTGCAGGGGAGTCGCTTTACAGGGGGTGATGCCGGTCTTTAGGTGCTCTATGTTTCTCTCCCACTCTGTATTTCCTCTGCTCTCTCCTTTTCTCTCTGATGCAAGGTCAGTAACAACAATAACAACCGCAACAATAACCAAACAGTTGTGCAGGAGCTGTGGATTATTCATGGCGCAGGCACTGAGCTGAGGCAATAACCCCTTGAGGCAATCAATCAATAACTGAATAAGTAATACAGGTAACAGAGATGTATATGTCCCTGTGTGTTTCCACAGAGTTAATGTAAATACACTTTTATTTCTTTCTTCATTTATTTATTACGTTGCCACGAGAATTTCTTTTCATTGCTAAAAGAAGTGTCCCATCAAGGGTTCCAGGTGGTGCCACACCCAGTTAAGCACTCATGTTACAATGCAGGGGACTGGGCTTCAAGACCCTGGTCCCCCACCTGCCGGGGAAAATCTTTACAAGTGGTGCAGAAGTGCTGCAGGTGACTCTCTCTGTGTCTCAAACTCTCTATCCCTCCCTCCCTCTCAATTCCTGTCTATTTATTCCAGTGAATAATCAAGAAAATGGAAAGTAAAAAAAGAAAAAGGAAAAGGAAATATTCCACCACTTCAAATGGGCTACTCAGGACAATGCTTTCCTTGTTAAGATCCTCACAGCATACCATATGCAGAAAGGCAAATACGCCATGTATTTTTATCCCAGTTTTTATATTTATTTATTTATTTAGGTGTGTTTTCATTTTTGTTATTGATGAATTAATGTTTTACATTTGACATAGACTCTGGCTCTGACACCATCGGCCTCAAGTACCCCTAGATGGTACTCTGCCTCTACAAAACCAATCCATTGACCTGTCCATGCATCCATCCATCCACCCATCAATCTATCCATACATCCATCCATCCATCCATCCATCCATCCATCCATCCATCCAACCACCAGTCAACCAAGCTAAGTAAAAAAGGAGATCTCTCCTTGAATGGTGAAGACAAATAATGATGCATAGGTAGATTGCAAACGGGCCAGTTCGGCTGAATAGGGCAGAGGGGCTGAACCAGAGAATGTGTTGAGGGGTCTGGGTGGGGTGAGCCGGAGACCTGTGAGTTGGGTCACCTCATGGGCAGGCAGGGGGTGGAAGGGGTTGCGAACAGCTGTCACTGGAGAACCATCACAAGTGCTGGTGCTGTTGAACAGGGCACGCGGAAGAGAAGACAGACAAAGGAGAGAAGAAAAGTGCAGAGGAGAGGAGAGGGGAGAGGATGGTGAGGGCAGGAGAGGACACAAGAGGACAGGAGAGGACAGGAGTGGAGGGGACCTGAGAAACCTACCTGGACAAAGGCAGCATACAGACATCCAGGAAGGCAGGCAGGCATGCAGGCAGCTCTGGCCTGGGATCCCTGGATCCCGGGCACACCTCCACCTGTCTTCTCTTGGCTGCCAGCCCTGAGGTCCCTTGTCGTTCAGCACTGTCTTTCCATCCTTCCGTTCCTCTGTGCCAGGGCCCAGGGGTCTGGGAGCTGCTGTCTGACCTAGTGGCAGGGCAGTTGGGCTGCCCAGTGCCAGTGTGGCCAGCACAGAATGCCAGGGGCTAGGACATCACTGAGGGCTCCTGTGGTTCCTAGGCCACGGGGACCCCGACCATCCTGTTGACCAGCAGCCATGACGCCCACCCTGAACTTGACCTGAGGGGTGGTGGCCAGCCACCAGAGCCAGAGCCCCAGGCCAAAGCAGGTGCAGGTCGGCCGGGCTAAAGGGCTATGGGCAGATTGGTGTGTGTCTGGGCATGGGGCTGGCATCTGACAGCACAGGGCTGGGGACCGTGGTCCGCCAGGCCCCTGTCCAACCATGTGCACTGACACACAATCTTGCTGACTGACTGACAGTCCCTGCCCCATAGATACCCACACCAGGTCCCTGGGTGCCCTGAGCTGCCCCTGAGGATTGGTGGGTGCCTGCCTGGACACATGCCTCCATAATGGAGGCCTCTATTAATCCCATTGCCTACTGATAGCTGCCCTCCTGCCCTTCCTCCTCCTCCTCCTCCTCTTGCTCGTTTTCCTCTTCCTCTTCCTCCTCCTCCTACTCCTCCTCCTCCTCCTCCACCACCTCCTCCTTCTCTTCCTCATCCTCAGAGGGACTCACTCAGGGCCCTTGACCTAGGCAAGCCAGGTCTGCTGCTCGGCTGCTGCAGCTTCTATCCAGTGGGTGGGTGCAGGAATCTGTTCCTGTCAGTCCCTGGTTCCTGGGACCTTCCATGCCTCCAGCTCCCTCCACTCTCTTGTCCAGACCCCTCCTCAAGGATCCCCCTTTCCCCTTGCCCTCTGTCCAACAGCTCCCCAACTAACATCTACTGTGTGCCTCCCTGCACTAATTTACTGCCACCCTTCTTCTGCCCTTCAGCCCTGGGGGCCCAGAGCCATCATGCTGCCATCTCAACATCCAGCAGGAGGACCTGCCCTAACCCCCTTCCACCACACTCACACACACAGCCCTGCACACACTCACGGGCTCCCCTGCCTGCAGCCTGCCTCTCAAACAGTCTCCTTCTGCCCCCTAGCCCCCTTACAGCCTCTGCCACGGCCCCCCACAGACACCTGGAATGAGCAGCACAGACATGCAACAAGCTCCACTCGCCCACACTCCATTTGCTCTAAGGTTGGTCAAAAATCTTTTTTTCATGCTGTAGGAGAGGGAGTTGCGAAAATCCAATGTTCTGGGGAGCAAGAACTACAAAAAGTCCATGTACAATGTAACATTTGGGTCTCAGGCCGCCCAATCCCTAGTGCGCTGTGCAGACTTTTGACTGGCAAAAACACCCTGTCTGAGGGTGAGATCTGGCTGGGATAGTGGCTCTTTCTGTGGACTAGGAGACAGACAGACAGAGTTTTCAGGTTCAAAACCTGTACTTCCCAGAAGATGGTCATTCGCTACGGTTAAAAAAAAAAGGCTTTTTATTATTTATTTATTCCCCTGCCTGGGTAACCTGTCTGCTGCTTGTTTCTCAGTGAAAAAAGAGAAAGATCTTTTTTGGAGGGAAAAGGACCAAAATGCACGCAGGTGGACTCCTTGGACTGTGGATGGGGAGTTGCTCCTGCCCTGGCACTAGAGCCCCAGCTGCTGTTCCAGGTGCTCACTGACACCAGAGATCTCCGTGTGTCGTGTCATGACACTGTCTCCAGGACTGACCCTGGGGATAATGAGATTCAAAACGAGGCAGGTCATAGTGCCTTCAAAAGTTTATCCAGGGAGGTTTGGCGGTATGTCAGAGGGTTAAAGGCTTGTGGCGCTCACGAAAAGAGGGACAGGTGGAAGGGTCTGGGGTCTGGCGCCCAGACCCCCACCTGCAGGGGAGTCGCTTTACAGGGGGAGAAGCAGGTCTTTAGGGGCTCTATGTTTCTCTCCCACTCTGTATTCCCCTGCTCTCTCCTTTTCTCTCTGTCTGATGCTATGTCAGTAACAACAACAACAACCCAACAATAACCACCACAGTAACCAAGCAACAAGGGCAGCGAAAGGGGAACAAATGGAGTGCAGGAGCTGTGGATTATTCATGGCGCAGACACTGAGTTGAGGCAATAACCCCTTGAGGCAATCAATCAATAACTGAATAAGTAATACAGGTAACAGAGATGTATATGTCCCTGTGTGTTTCCACAGAGTTAATGTAAATACACTTTTATTTCTTTCTTCATTTATTTATTACCTTGCCACGAGAATTTCTTTTCATTGCTAAAAAAAAGTGTCCCATCAAGGGTACCAGGTGGTGCCACACCCAGTTAAGCACTTATGTTATAATGCAGGTGGTTGGGCTTCAAGACACTGGTCACCACCTGCCGGAGGAAATCTTTACAAGTGGTGCAGAAGTGCTGCAGGTGACTCTCTCTGTGTCTCAAACTCTCTATCCCTCCCTTCCATCTCAATTCTTGTCTACTTAATCCAATAAATAATCAAGTAAATAGAAAGTAAAAAAAGAAAAAGGAAAAGGAAATATTCCACTACTTCAATGGGGCTACTCAGGACAATGCTTTCCTTGTTAAGATCCTCACAGCATACCATATGCAGAAAGGCAAAGACGCCATGTATTTTTTAACCCAGTTTTTATATTTATTTATTTATTTATTTAGGTGCTTATTTTTGTTATTGATGAATTAATGTTTTACATTTGACATAGACTCGGGCTCTGACACCAGCAGTCTCAAGTACCCCTAGATGGTACTCTGCCTCTACAAAACCAATCCATTAATCGGTCCATCTATCCATACACCCATCCATCCATCTATCCATCCATCCATCCATCCATCCATCCATCCACCAGTCAACCAAGCTAAGTAGAAAAGGAGATCTCTCCTTGAATGGTGAGGACAAACCAGGATGCAAAGGTAGGTTGCAAAGTGGCCAGTTCGGCTGAATAGGGCAGAGGGGCTGAACCAGGGAATGTGTTGGGGGGTGTGGGTGTGGGTGGGGTGAGCCGGAGACCCTCTGAGCTGGGTTCCGTCAGGGGCAGGGAGGGGGTGGAAGGATTTGCGAACAGCTGTCACTGGAGAACCATCACCAGTGCTGGAGCTGTTGAGCAGGGCACCCAGAAGAGAGAACAGTCAAAGGAGAGAAGCAAAGTGCAGAGGAGAGGAGAGGGCAGAGGTTGGTGAGGACAGGAGAGGACAGGAGAGGACAGGAGTGGAGGGGACCTGAGAGACCTACCTGGACAAAGGCAGCATACAGACATCCAGGAAGGCACGGAGGAATCCAGGCAGCTCTGGTCTGGGCTCCCTGGATCCCGGGCACACCTCCACCTGTCTTCTCTTTGCTGCCAGCCCTAAGGTCCCTCGTCGCTCAGCTCTGTCTTCCCATCCTTCCGTCCCTCTGTGCTAGGGCCCAGGCATCTGGGCCCTGCTGCCTGACCTAGTGTCAAAGCAGTTGGGCTGCCCAGTGCCTGTGTGGTCAGCACAGAATGCCAGGGGCTAGGAAATCACAGAGGGCTCCTGTGGTAGCTTGGCCACGGGGACCCCGCCCATCCAGTTGACCAGCAGCCAGGACCCCCACCCTGAACTTGAACTTGAGGGGTGGTGACCAGCCACCAGAGCCAGAGCCCCAGGCCAAAGCAGGTGCAGGTTGGAAGGGCCAAGGTGCTATGGGCAGATTGGTGTGTGTCTGGGCATGGGGCTGGCATCTGACAGCCCAGGGCTGGGGACCAAGGTCCGCCAGGCCCCTGTCCCACAATTTGCACTGACACACAGTCTTGCTGACTGACTGACAGTCCCCGCCTCAGAGATACCCACACCAGGTCCCTGGGTGCCCTGAGCTGCCCCTGAGGGTTGGTGGGAGCCTGCCTGGACACATGCCTCCGTAATGGAGGCATCTATTAATCCCATTGCCTACTGAGAGCTGCCCTCCTGCCACTCCTCCTCCTCCTCCTCTTCCTCCTCCTCTTCTTCCACCTCCTATTCCTCCTCCTCCTCCTCCTACTCCTCCTCCTCCACCTCCTCCTTCTCCTCTTCCTCATCCTCAGAGGGACTCACTGAGGGCCCTAGGCCTATGCAAGCCGGGGCTGCTGCTCTGGCTGCTGCAGCTTCTATCCAGTGGGTGGGTGCAGGAATCTGTTCCTGTCAGTCCCTGGTTCCTGGGACCTTCCATGCCTCCAGCTCCCCTCACTCTCTAGTCCAGACCCCTCCTCAAGGATGCCCCCTTTCCCCTTGCCCTCTGTCCCCCAGCTCCCCAACTAACATCTACTGTGTGCCTCCCTGCGCTACTTTACTGCCACCCTGCTTCTGACCTTCAGCCCTGGAGGACCAGGGCCAGCCCAGCTGCCATCTCACCATCCAGCAAGGGGACCTGCTCTAACCCCTTGCCACCACACCCACACACCTAGCTGGACAGGGCAAGCCAGCTAGCCCAGATTCTGGCTAAGCAATAATGAATGAGAATTATGTGGAAGCGCAGGACCCCTTTTTGAGCCCACTGGTCACCACTAACCCAGGTAGGGAAAAGCTGGGCTAGTGGCAAATCAGAGCTGCAGCTGTCTCTCTGTCTTTCTTCCTGATTGGGCCCTGCTCTCTCAATTTATGACTGCTTCCTTCTCCTCAATAGGAAAGTTACAAATGATGTACAGATATACAGGGATAGTGGGGAAAATTACCCCTGTAGCCACTATTACATGTAACTGTTGACTATAAACCATTCATCCCCCAAGAAAGAACAGAATAAATATTTGTGAGGTTAAAAACATTGTAGGTTAAATAGGGAACATTCTTTAGAGCCATGCAATTCAAATCCATTGTGCATTGGATGTCACTGTCAAAACAGTGCAGTAGTAGTTGTAGTAGTGTGTAGTATCTGCAAAAGGAAATTTATTGTGTGTCAAAAGTTCCCTTCAATTATAAGAGAAAATCTATCAGGCAGAAGAAATGACCCCTCATATGATATGGTTACAGCAGAAACATAGAAACCATATGCTGTGAAACAGAGGGGTGCTTCAAAAATTCCCTAACACTTCAGGGTCCAGGGAAATTAAGATTTCCGGAAAAAGAAAACAAACACATACTTATTGAAGCTTACCCTAGAAAAAGGAGGGAAGTTCTGGGCTATGATAATTACAATAAGGATGCTGATAGAAACACGATTAGAAATGCTACTGGAAGGTTCTATTATTTATAATTGTATTGAATCCTGCTCCAACTATATGGTCAATTATTTCTGAAAACGTAGGCTGTTATAAATGTGGTAATTCTGAATAAAGATCAAATACATAGGTCGACAATTCTACAAATGACAGATATATAAATATATATGTATATATATGTATATCTTTATTATACACTACGAGTGATACTGGCATGGAAATGAGGAGACAGAATATGGCTTGAATCAGAACGACTTACAAACTGAGGCTCCAGTAGCCTAGGTGAAGTCGCCAACACAACAAGCCAGAGCTCAGCAGTGCTCCGGTAACTCTCTTTGTATATCTGGGCCTTTCAGTAAAATAAGTATATAAGTAAAATATTAATGAGTGAAGACAGAGTTTGTGAGAGCATGTGGGAGTTAGAGACAGAGAAGGCGAGAAGAGAAATAGAAGAGTTGGAAAGCGACCCGAAGTCAAAAACCTCCTATACTGTGTTCATACATGACAGGTTCAAACCTGGGTTGCAGAAATTGTAAGGCAGCAGTCTCATGTCCACAGACCCCAGACAACCCCAGCATTCACCATTTGTGTGTAGTATTTATGACAGGAAATGTATTGTGAGTGTAAACTTCCCTTCAATTACAAGAGAAAAATCTATCAAGCAGAAGAAATGACCGCTCATGTAATATAGGACTAAATAAATAAATAAATAAATATGCAAATAAATGGGGATGATCTAGGAGGATTTGAAAACAATGAAAAAGAAAAAGAAAAAGCAGAAGACCTGATTACAGCAGAAACAAAGAAACCATCTGCTGAGAAACAGAAGGCAGCTTCAAAAATTCGGAGACACTTCAGAGTCCAGGGAAATTAAGATTTCAGGAGAATGAAAAGAAACTCATATGTATTGAACCTTACACTAGAGAAAGGAGGCAAGTTCTGTACTATGATAATTACAATAAGGATGCTGATAGAAATGCTATTAGAAATGCTACTGGAAGGGTCCATTATTTATAATTGTATTGATCCTGCTCCAACTATGTGGCCAATTATTAATGAAAAAGGAAGCTGTTATAAATGTGTTAATTCTGATTAAGATCAATTACCTAGGTTGACAATTCTAAAAATGACATACATATATATATATATATGTATATTTATATATGTATATGGATGTATATCTTTATTATAAAGTCTGAGAGATATGGCCATGGATATGAGGAGACAGAATATGGCTTGTGTCAGAGAGACTTACAAAGCTGAGGCTCCAATAGCCTAGGTGAAATCACCAACAAAACAAGACAGAGCTCAGCAGTGCTCTGGCAACTCTCTTTGTATATCTCGGCCTGTCAATAATATAAGGATATAAGTAAAATATTACTGAGTGCAGACAGAGTGAGTGAGAGCCTGTGAGAGTCAGAGACAGAGAAGGCGAGAAGAGAAATAGAAGAGTTGGAAATAGACCATAAGTCCAAAACCCCCTAGACTGTGTACTTTAATGACAGGTTCAAACCTGGTTCGTAGAGATTGTGAGGCAGCAGCTCTAATGAACACAGACCCCATACAACCCAAGCCTTCAACATATGTGTGTAGTATTTGCCCCAGGAAATGTATTGTGCGTCAAAAGTTCCCTTCTATTAGAAGAGAAAATCTACCAAGCAGAAGAAATGACCCCTCATGTGATACCTCACTAAATAAATAAATATGCAAATAAATGGGGATGATCTAGGAGGGCTTGAAAAAATAAAACAAAAATAAAAACAAAAAGCACAAGGAGACCTGATTACCGCAGAAACATAGAAACCATCTGCTGAGAAAAAGAGGGCTGCTTCAAAAATCCCTAACACTTCAGGGTCCAGGGAAATTAAGATTTCTGGAAAAAGAAAACAAACACATACGTATTGAAGCTTACACTAGATAAAGGAGGGAAGTTCTGGGCTATGATAATTACAATAAAGATGCTGAAAGAAACACGATTAGAAATGTTACTGGAAGGTTCTATTATTTATAATTGTATTGAATCCTGCTCCAACTATATGGCCCATTATTTCTGAAAAACTAGGCTGTTATAAGTATGGTAATTCTGAATTAAGGTCAAATACATAGGTTGACAATTCTAAAAATGACAGATATATAAATATATATGTATATATATGTATGTATATCTTTATTATAAACTCTCAGTGATACTGGCATGAAAATCAGGAGACAGAATATGGCTTGTGTCAGAAAGATTTACAAACTGAGGCTCCAGTAGCCTAGGTGAAATCGCCAACACAACAAGCCAGAGCTCAGCAGTGCTCTGGTAACTCTCTTTGTATATCTGGGCCTGTCAATAAAATAAGTATATAAGTAAAATATTAATGAGTGAAGACAGAGTATGTGAGAGCATGTGAGAATCAGAGACAGAGAAGGCAAGAAGAGAAATAGAAGAGTTGGAATCAGACCAGAAGTCAAAAACCCCCTAGACTGTGTCCATTCAAGACAGGTTCAAAGCTGGGTTGTATAGATTGTAAGGCAGCATCTCTAATGCACGCAGACCCCAGACAATCCAAACCTTCACCATATGTGTGTAGTATTTGCCCCAGGAAATGTATTGTGCGTCAAAAGTTCCCTTCAATTATAAGAGAAAATCTATCAAGCAGAAGAAATGTCCCCTCATGTGATACCTGACTAAATAAATAAATATGCAAATAAATGGGGATGATCTAGGAGGACTGAAAAAATTAAAAAAAATAAAAAATAAACCACAAGAAGACCTGCTTACAGCAGAAACATAGAATCCATCTGCTGAGAAACAGAGGGCTGCTTCAAAAATTCTGAGACACTTCAGAATCCCGGGAAATTAAGATTTCCAGAAAAAGAAAACAAACACATACATATAGAAGCTTACACTAGCAAAAGGAGGGAAGTTCTGGGCTATGATAATTACAATAAGTATTTTGATAGAAACACGATTAGAAATGCTACTGGAAGGTTCTATTATTTATAATTGTATTGAATCCTGCTCCAACTATGTGGCCAATTATTAATGAAAAAGGAAGCTGTTATAAATATGTTAATTCTGATTAAGATCAATTACATAGGTTGACAATTCTAAAAATGACAGATATATATATATATATGTAAATTTATATATGTATATGGATGTATATCTTTATTATAAAGTCTGAGAGATACGGCCATGGATATGAGGAGACAGAATATGGCTTGTGTCAGAGAGACTTACAAAGCTGAGGCTCCAGTAGCCTAGGTGAAATCACCAACAAAACAAGACAGAGGTCATCAGTGCTCTGGCCACTCTCTTTGTATATCTGGGCCTGTCAATAATATAAGGATATGAGTAAAATATTACTGACTGCAGACAGAGTGAGAGTCTGTGAGAGTCAGAGACAGAGAAGGCGAGAAGAGAAATAGAAGAGTTGGAAATAGACCAGAAGTCCAAATCCCCCTAGACTGTGTACCTTCATGACAGGTTCAAACCTGGTTTGTAGAGATTGTAAAGCAGCAGCTCTAATGAACACAGACCCCAGACAACCGAAGCCTTGAACATATATGTGTAGTATTGCCCCAGGAAATGTATTGTGCATCAAAAGTTCCCTTCAATTAGAAGAGAAAATCTACCAAGCAGAAGAAATGACCCCTCATGTGATACCTGACTAAATAAAAGAATATGCAAATAAATGGGGATGATCTAGGAGGACTTGAAAAAATAAAACAAAAATAAAAACAAAAAGCACAAGAAGATCTGATTACAGCAGAAACATAGAAACCATATGCTGAGAAACAGAGGGCTGCTTCAAAAATTCCCTAACACTTCAGGGTCCAGGGAAATTAAGATATCCAGAAAAAGAAAACAAACACATACGTATTGAAGCTTACACTAGAAAAAGGAGGGAAGTTTGGCCTATGATAATTACAATAAGGATGCTGATAGAAACACGATTAGAAATGCTACTGGAAGGTTCTATTATTTATAATTGTATTGAATCCTGCTCCAACTATATGGAAAATTATTTCTGAAAAACTAGGCTGTTATAAATGTGGTAATTCTGAATTAAGGTCAAAATACATAGGTCTACAATTCTAAAAATGACAGATATATAAATATATATATATATATAAATGTATATCTTTATTATAAACTCTCAGTGATACAGCATGGAAATCAGGAGACAGAATATGGCTTGTGTCAGAAAGACTTACAAACTGAGGCTCCAATAGCCTAGGTGAAATCTCCAACACAACAAGCATGAGCTCAGCAGTGCTCTGGTAACTCTCTCTGTATATCTGGGCCTGTCAGTAAAATAAGTATATAAGTTAAATATTAATGAGTGAAGACAGAGTGTGTGAGAGCATGTCAGTGTTCGAGACAGAGAAGGCGAGAAGAGAAATAGAAGAGTTGGAAATAGAAGAGTTGCTGAGAAACAGAGGGCTGCTTCAAAAATTCTGAGACACTTCAGAGTCCTGGGAAATTTAGATTTCAGGACAATGAAAAGAAACTCATATGTATTGAAGCTTACACTAGAGAAAGGAGGCAAGTTCTGTACTATGATAATTACAATAAGGATGCTGATATAAATGCTATTAGAAATGCTACTGGAAGGTTCTATTATTTATAATTGTATTGAATCCTGCTCCAACTATATGGCCAATTATTTCTGAAAAACTAGGCTGTTATAAATGTGGTAATTCTGAATTAAGGTCAAAATACATAGGTCAACAACTCTAAAAATGACAGATATATAAATATATATGTATATATAAATGTATATCTTTATTATAAACTCTGACTGATACTGGCATGGAAATGAGGGACAGAATATGGCTTGTGTCAGAAAGACTTACAAACTGAGGCTCCAATAGCCTAGGTGAAATCTCCAACACAACAAGCCTGAGCTCAGCAGTGCTCTGGTAACTCTCTCTGTATATCTGGGCCTGTCAGTAAAATAAGTATATAAGTTAAATATTAATGAGTGAAGACAGAGTGTGTGAGAGCATGTCAGTGTTCGAGACAGAGAAGGCGAGAAGAGAAATAGAAGAGTTGGAAATAGAAGAGTTGCTGAGAAACAGAGGGCTGCTTCAAAAATTCTGAGACACTTCAGAGTCCTGGGAAATTTAGATTTCAGGACAATGAAAAGAAACTCATATGTATAAATATTAATGAGTGAAGACAGAGTGTGTGAGAGCATGTGAGAGTTAGGGACAGAGAAGGTAAGAAGAGAAATAGATGAGTTGGAAAGAGACCAGAATTCAAAAACCTCCTAGACTGTGTTTATTGATGACAGGTTCAATCCTGGCTTGTAGACATTGTAAGGTAGCAGCTCTCATGCCCACAGACCCCAGATAGTCCCAGCCTTCACCATATGCTGTACTACCAAACCTGACAGTAATGTGTGTGTGAGCATGTCTCTGTGTGTGTGTGTGTCATTCTGTCTGTCTGTGTGTGCCTGTGTGTGCTCAGAGCTCACATGTAGTAGTCTCAAAGCATGGGTGTCAAGGTAGCCAGCCTCACCTGCAACTTATGTACAGAGAACCTATCTGGTCAGGGCATGCCAGCTAGCCCAGATCTGGCTAAGCAAGAATGCCAGAGAACTATGTGGAAGCCCAGGACCCCATTTTGAGCCCCTGGTCACCACTTATGCAGCTAGGGAAAAGCTGGGCTAGTGGCAAATCAGAGCTGCAGCTGTCTCTCTGTCTCTCTCCTGCTTGGGCCCTGCTCTCTCAATTTTTGACTGTTTTATTTTCCTCAATAGTAACGTTACAAATGATGTACAGAAATACAGGGAAAGTGGGAAAATTTACCCCCGTAGCCAGTATTACATGTAACTGTTGACTGTAAACCATTCCTCCCGCAAGAAAGAACAGAATAAATATTTGTGAGGTTAAAAACATTGTAGGTTAAATAGGGAACATTCTTTAGAGCCATGCAATACTAATCCATTGTGCATTGGATGTCACTGTCAAAAGCAGTGCAGTAGTAGTTGTAGTAGTGTGTAATATCTGTAAAAGTAAGTTTATTGTGTGTCCATATTTCCCTTCTATTATAAGAGAAAATCTATCAGGCAGAAGAAATGACCCCTCATGTAATATAGGACGAAATAAATATGCAAATAAATGGGGATGATCTAAGAGGATTTGAAAAAAATGAAAAATAAAAACAAAAAGCACAAGAAGTCCTGATTACAGCAGAAACATAGAAACCATCCGCTGAGAAACAGAGGGCTGCTTCTAAAATTCCGAGACACTTCAGAGTCCCAGGAAGTTAAGATTTCAGGAGAATGAAAAGAAACTCATATGTATTGAAGCTTACACTAGAGAAAGGAGGCAAGTTCTGTACTATGATACTTACAATAAGGATGCTGATAGAAATGCTATTAGAAATGCTACTGGAAGGTTCTATTATTTATAATTGTATTGAATCCTGCTCCAGATATGTGGCCAATAATTAATGAAAATGGAAGCTGTTATAAATGTGTTAATTCTGATTAAGATCAATTACATAGGTTGACAATTCCAAAAATGACAGATATATATATATATATATATATATATGTATATTTATATATGTATATGGATGTATATCTTTATTATAATGTCTGAGAGATACTGCCATGGATATGAGGACACAGAATATGGCTTGTGTCAGAGAGACTTACAAAGCTGAGACTCAAGTAGCCTAGGTGAAAAAACCAACAAAACAAGTCAGAGCTCAGCAGTGTTCTGGCAACTCTCTTTGTATATCTGGGCCTGTCAATAAAATAAGGATATGAGTAAAATATTACTGAGTGCAGACAGAGTGAGTGAGAGACTGTGATAGTCAGAGACAGAGAAGGAAAGAACAGAAATAGAAGAGTTGGAAATAGACCAGAAGTCAAAAACCCCCTAGACTGTGTTCATTCATGAAAGGTTCAAACCTGGCTTGTAGAAATGGTAAGGCAGCAGCTCTAATGTCCACAGACCCCAGACATTCCAAGCCTTCACCATATGTGTGTAGTATTTGCCCCAGGAAATGTATTGTGCATCAAAACTTCCCTTCAATTATAAGAGAAAATCTATCAAGCAGAAGAAATGACCTTGTCTCTTTCCAACTCATCTTTTTCTCTTCTCGCCTTCTCTGTCTCTGACTCTCACAGGCTCTCACACACTCTGTCTTCACTCAATGATATTTTACTTATATACTTATTTTACTGACAGGCCCAGATATACAAAGAGAGTTACCAGAGCACTGCTGAGCTCTGGCTTGTTTTTTGGTGATATCACCTAGGCTACTGGAGCCACAGCTTTGTAAGTCTCTCTGACACAAGCCATATTCTGTCTCCTCATTTCCATGGCAGTATCTCTCAGACTTTATAATAAACATATATATATATATATATATATATATATCTGTCATTTTTAGAAATGTTGACTTTTGTAATTGATCTTTATCAGAATTAACACATTTATAAAAGCTTCCTTTTTCATTAATAATTGGCCACCTAGTTGGAGCAGGACTCAATACAATTATAAATAATAGAACCTTCCAGTAGCATTTCTAATAGCATTTCTATCAGCATCCTTATTGTAATTATCATAGTACAGATCATGCCTCCTTTCTCTAGTGTAAGCTTCAGTACATATAAGTTTCCTTTCATTCTCCTGAAATCTTAATTTCCCTGGACTCTGAAGTGTCTAGGAATTTTTGAAGCAGTCCTCTGTTTCTCAGCAGATTGTTTCCATTTTCTGCTGTAATCAGGTCTTCTTGTGCTTTTTGTTTTTATTTTTCATTTTTTTCAAATCCTCCTAGATTATTCCCATTTATTTGCATATTTATTTATTTATTTAGTCCTATATTACATGAGGGGTCATTTCTTCTGCTTGATAGATTTTTCTCTTATAATTGAAGGGAACTTTTGGTGCACATTACATTTCCTGTCGTAAATACGACAAACATATGGTGAAGGCTAGGGTGGTCTGGGGTCTTTGGACGTGAGACTGCTGCCTTACAATCTCTGCAACCCAGGTTTGAACCTGTCATGTATGAACACAGGCCCTCCCAACTAGGAGCACATCTATCCCGGGGTCAGGAGGTCTGTCAGCCTGCTAGATCCTGGAAGGATTCCTGAGTATGTCCTCAGGGCACAAGTGGTAACAGCTGTTTCCAATTGCCTTTATTAGCAGCAGCCAGGACCTCAGGTGAGGGGCGGGGCTGTGATCTCCACTGGAAACTCCTAATTCAGCCAATGGAGGCATCCATCTTCCTTTTGTCTCTCCATAGCAAGGGCCAGGGGAGTTTGTGCTTCCTGCAAGCAGAGCGACTTTGTATGGGACACTCATGCATGCCTACTTCTGGGAATCTCTCTGAGTGTGATGTGTGGACACCAGGACACCGTGATCAGGGATTGTGAGGCCACAGGAGCAATTGCCTTAGCCAGACCCAAAGGGTAGGTGTAAGGGGCCTTGTTCATCCACTATTGTTTGGTCAAACACAGTTCCCATCTATGTTGAAACAAAGCTCTTTCTGGGTTCTTTCTGGGCTTGTAATCTGCTGCCCTGAGCAGTGGACTGAGGGTCTGGAGGCTGAGTAGGCAGCCAAACGTTACTGGACAGGGTCCTGCCACTGAATTCAGAGGGGTGCCCCAGCTTACCCCGTTGGCAGTCTTTGGATGATAGTGAGGCATGGGATTGAATGGGGAACCCAGGAGAGGGAGACATGAGAGTCCCTTTGCATATGCCTTTTTGCTTAGCCAGAATCTCGGCTAGTTGGCTTGCCCTGACCAGCGAGGTTAACTGTACATAAGTTGCAGTTGAGGCTGGCTACCTTCCCACCCATGCTCTGTGACTACTATAGGTGAGCTCTGAGCACACACAGACACATACAGACAGACAGACAGACAGACAGACAGACACACACACACACACAAACATTACTGTCAGGTCTGGTAGTACAGCATATGGTGAAGGCTGGGGCTGTCTGGGGTCTGTGGGCATGAGAGCTGCTGCCTTACAATCTCTACAAGCCAGCTTTGAACCTGTCATCAATGAACACAGTGTAGGAAGTTTTTGAATTCTGGTCTCTTTCAAACTCATCTATTTGTCTTCTCGCCTTCTGTGTCTAACTCTCACATGCTCTCACACAATCTGTCTTCACTCACTGATATTTTACTTATATAATAATTTAAGTGACAGGCTCAGATATACAAAGAGAGTTACCAGAGCACTGCTGCGCTCTGGCTTGTTTTGTTGGTGATATCATCTAAGCTACTGGAGCCACAGCTTTGTAAGTCTCTCTGACACAAGCCATATTTTGTCTCCTCATTTCCATGGCACTATCTCTCAGACTTTATAATAAACATATACATCCATATATATATATAAATATACATATATATATATATATATATCTGTCATTTTTAGAATTGTCGACCTATGTTGATCTTTGTCAGAATTAACACATTTATAACAGCTTCCTTTTTCATTAATAATTGGCCACATAGTTGGAGCAGGATTCAGGATTCAGTACAGTTATAAATAATAGAACCTTCCAGTAGCATTTCTGATAGCATTTCTATCAGCATCCTTATTGTAATTATCATAGTACAGAACTTGTCTCCTTTCTCTAGTGTAAGCTTCAGTACATATGAGTTTCTTTTCATTCTCCTGAAATATTAATTTCCCTGGAATCTGAAGTGTCTCAGAATTTTTGAAGCAGCCCTCTGTTTCTCAGCAGATGGTTTCCATTTTCTGCTGTAATCAGGTCTTCTAGTGCTTTTTGTTTTTATTTTTCATTTTTTTCAAATCCTCCTAGATCATCCCCATTTATTTGCATATTTATTTATTTATTTATTCCTATATTACATGAGGGGTCATTTCTTCTGCTTGATCGATTTTTCTCTTATAATTTAAGGGAAGTTTAAACTCACAATACATTTCGTGTAATAAATACTACACACATATGGTGAAGGCTGGGGTGGTCTGGGGTCTGTGGACTTGCGACTACTGCCTTACAATACTACAACCCAGGTTTGAACATGTCATGTATGAACACAGTGTGGGAGGTTTTTGACTTCTGGTCTGTTTCCCACTCTTCTATTTCTCTTCTTGCCTTTTCTGTCTCTGACTCTCACAGGCTCTCACTCACTCTGTCTGCACTAATTAATATTTTACTTATATACTTATTTTACTGACAGGCCCTGATATACAAAGAGAGTCACCAGGGCACTGGTGACCTCTGGCTTGTTTTGTTGGTGATTTCACCTAGGTTTCTGGATCCTCAGCTTTGTAAGTGTCTCTGGCACAAGCCATACTCTGTCTCCTCATAGCCATGCCAGTATTCCTCAGAGTCTATAATAAAGATACACTTACATATATGTACATATATATACATATATATATATATATATATATATATATATATATCAGTCATTTTTAGAATTGTTGACCTTTTTATTTGATCTTAATGCAGAATTATCACATTTATAACAGCTTCCTTATTCATAAATAATTGGTCACATATTTGGAGCAGGATTCACTACAAATATAAATTATAAACCTTCCAGGAGCATTTCCAATAGCCTTTCTATCTGTATCCTCATTGTAATTATCATAGCAAAGAACGTGCCTCCATTTTCTAGTGTAAGCTTCAATAAGTATGCCTTTCTTTTCATTCTCAGGAATTCTTAATTTGTCTGGACCCTGAAGTGTCAGGGAAGTTTTGAAGCAGCCCTCTGTTTCTCAGCAGACATTTTCTATATTTCTGCTGTAATCAGGTCTTCCTGTGGTTTTTGTTTTTATTTTTTTCAAATCCTTCTAGATCATCCCCATTTATTTGCATATTTATTTATTTATTTAGTCCGATATCACATGAGGGGTCATTTATTCTGCCTGATAGATTTTCTCTTATAATTGAAGGGAACTTTTGACACACAATACATTTCCTTTTGCAGATACTACACACTACTACAACTACTACAGCACTGTTTTTGACAGTGACATCCAGTGCACAATGGATTAGTATTGCATGGCTCTAAAGAATGTTCACTATTTAACCTACAATGTTTTTAACTTCACAAATATTTATTCTGTTCTTTCTTGGGGGATGAATGCTTTACAGTCAACTGTTAAATGTAATAGTGGGCAGGGGGTAGTTTTTACCACTTTCCCTGTATTTCTGTACATAATTTGTAACTTTCTTATTAAGGAGGTGGAAACAGTCATAAATTGAGATAGCAGGGCCCAAGCAGGAAGAGACAGAGAGACAGCTGCAGTTCTGATTTGACACTAGCCCAGCTTTTCCCTAGCTGGGTAAGTGGTGACCAGGGGCTCAAAACGGGGTCCTGGGCTTCAACATAGTTCCCTGGCATCTCGACCAACTGTGCCTCCAACCCAAGCTCCCTTCGTTGTCCATGTAACTATCGATCTGCTCTAGGCTCTTCTCACCTTCATATACCAGAAACTTAACACTTCTCCACTCCACCCATGAAACTTTGACCTTTTACTTGAGTGCAAAACAGCAACCCCAATCCACGTTATTTCAGGGAAAAGTGTGTGCGTCTCTGTGGGAGGGTATGTGTGTGTGTATGTTTACATAAGTGTGTTTACGTTATGATTACCACTGTTGTGTCTTTATTCCTGATGCAGGGTCTTAGGAACTGGGTTGTGCTATGACAAAGGAAGTTTCCACTGCACAAGTGGTTTTTCAAATATGAATGGCACATTAGATATTCTGGACACTGTTGTGCATTCTCCCAGGTGGTCCTCAGATGGGTTCTTTCCTTTGCTATTCCCAAGCTGTGTGTAATTTTCTGTGTAGACTCAAAGAGGAGTGGCATGGGGGAGCTCAGCTGCATTCTGCTGTGTGTCCACAAGGTGGCAGCAAAGCCCATAGTTGAGTGTAGTGATTCTGTGGAATGAGGAGAACTCTGGGATTTGTGGCCCATGGATAGCAAGGTTAAAATTGACATAGAGTACCCTAGACATCTGTTCTTTCCTGTGGGGTGGGGGGATGCCCCATTTGGCTTTGCAAGTGGAAGGGGTTTCTCTCTTTGTCTAGGATGACTCTACTGGTAGCTTGTGAATCCCTGTCCTCAGCTGCATTCTGCTGGGTGTCCACAAGAGGGCAGCACCAGTGGGTGACTAAGGCTCCATGGGGCAAGTGCCTGAGTCACTGGGATACGAGAGTGGAGACAGTGTTTCTGGGTGTGCCCCAAGAACATGGCCAGCCTAGTGCAAGCAGGCAGTGTCCTAAGGACGGGTCCATACAGTAGCTGTGTGGGTCGTGTTGGCAGAAACAGGGCCTTCAGAGGAAGACAGACAGTCCCAGGGGGCGAGTCTAAGAGACCGTGCCCACTGAGCCTGAGCTGAGAGCACAGTGTGTATTCATAGAGACAGCTGGCCAATTAGAGAAGAGGAACATCACCCTCAGGGGCGTGAACCAAGAGCTGGCCAATGAGAACAGAGGAGGAGTTGCGAGGGCCGGACGCAGAGTGCAGCCTTCTGAAGGAAGCCCGCCAATGGGAGCTCAGAGTGGCCTTAAAAGCCTGGGCATGCTTCCAGGAAGTGCGAAGCAGGGTTCAACCCAGGGACCTACCTTGCAGAAGCTGTCCAGTGCACATGTGTATAACTCCGTTTGTGCCTGTGCCTCTGTGGAATTGTGTGTGACTGTGAGAGTGTGTGTTTGTGTGTTTTTTTTTTTGTGTGTGTGTGTGTGTGTGTGTGGGAGGGAGAGAGAGAGAAAAACAGAATCACTGTGGCACAGGTGATTTTGTTGAAAACAATTGGCACATTCTGATTTACCTCTCAATATTGACACCATTGTAGGTCTCCTTGGCCCTTGGTCACTTTTTCTTTTCAGACATAAAGACACTGAAGACGGAGAGGATTTTTTGCCCTGAGGCTTCCCCAAGGAACTAGCAGCTGCCCTGTGTGTGTTGCCAGACTAGGAAACTTGTGGTGCCTGTCCATGTGGAGAGTCTCCTGGATGAGTTCCTTCTCGAGCCTTTTTCTCTTGTTCCCGCTGGAGCTGCATCTAGCTAATGATTTGGAGATTTTACTCCTTTGGACAATTCTTTTCCTGATGCACAGTTTCTCTCCAGGTTTTAGCCATCAATTGTCTGAATGTCATATCTAATCCACTGTAGAAAATGACTACATCAGTGTCTGTCTCTCTCTCTCTCCCTCTCTCTCTCTCTCTCTCTCTCTCTCTATATATATATATATATATATATATATACATATATGTATGTATATATGTAACATGTAGAGGTCTGAAAATATATTTTAGCTAGAGACATGCACAGATCTGGATTAGGGTAGTAATATGGATACACCTGGCCCTTCTGAACCACAGTCATGAGAGACATCTCACATAGCCATTCGTATACCTCTTGTCACTCTACAAATCTCTCTCAGCAGTAACTACAGCTGCCAAATCATCTACTTCCCTCTTGCTCTTTTTGTCCACAGATCCTATCCCAAAATTGTAAATAAAATAAGAAATAGACATACTTCAGTTCCCTGCACACAGGACAGGCTGAGGCTGGACCACGGAGATGCAATACACCAGCCTACATATGACTGGAGCATCACTAAAATTACTTCCAATTTGGAGAGGCAAGGGCAGTTTTGGAGAGTGGGCTGCAGGCCAAGTGTTGCCTCTCAGAGTGGGCTAAGACCTAGATGTTCTAAGTGTAACCTTTCCTCACAAACATAAAATAACAATGCCACTTGTAAGAAGTATGCATGGACATGGAGGGTTTGTCTTCAGTGCTCTGGCACTGATCAAACTAGGGCCAGAATTTCTGTCCTTTTCAGTCACTGTCATACTGTCTCTCTGACTGTCTCTGCGTGCCTTCTTCCCTGGACCCTTCTTGGAAGTCAGTGGATGCATAGTGAACTCGGTCTTTCTGGTGTTGAAATTTTCCTTTCTTTTCCCTTTGGATTATTTAGTCTCGTGCATATGGCATAGTACAGAGGGGAACTGAGGAGACAGTGTTCCTGCTGTAGGTAACAGGCAGATGTCCATCTCCAGCTGCAGCTGTCCAGGCCCTCTGTGCTTGACTCCCATTCTCCAGGGCCCTGTGGCTGACACTCAGCCTTAATTCAGCCCTCCTCAATTTCCTGCACTGCATCCTTGTCCTTATTTCATGAGAGCACAGGTCAAGAGAAGTGAAACTCTATCCCCCTGGCACACACATTGTGCTTTCCCTCTATTGGGCCGAATGTAAAGGATCTGTGGTACTGATGGCCACACCAGTGTCCAGATTTTCCATGCAAAACGGAAGCTTCCAGGGTTCTGAAAGAGGGTGTTTTGATGGCTGTGAAATGTCTTTTCCAAGTGCCTCATGGGGTTTCAAATCCTTTTGAAACCTGAATTTCTTTCTTGTATCTAGGGAATATTCTCACCTCTGGCCAGAAGGGCAGCCCAACTAGGAGCAGGGCTATCCTAGGGTCAGGAGGTCTGCCAGCCTGCTAGCTCCTGGAGGGATTCCTGAGTATGTCCCCAGGCCCCAAGTGGTAACAGGTGTTTCCAATTGCCTTTATTAGCAGCAGCCAGGACCTCAGGTGAGGTGCCGGGCTGTGATCTCCACTGGAAGCTCCGAATTCAGCCAATGGAGGCATCCATATTTCTTTTGTTTGTCCATACAAAGGGCCCGGGGAGTTTGTGCTTCCTGCAAGCAGAGCGACTTTGTATGGGACACTCATGCATGCCTACTTCTGGGAATCTCTCTGAGTGTGATGAGTGGACACCAGTACACCATGATCAGGGATTGTGAGGCCACAGCAGCAATTGCCTTAGCCGGACTCAAATGGTGGGTGTAAGGGTCCGGGTTCATTCACTATTGTTTGGTTAAACACATTTTCCATCTATGTTGAAAGACAGCTGTCTTTGTGTTCTCTCCAGGCTTGTAATCTGCTGCCCTGAGCAGTGGACTGAGAGCCCGGAGGCTGAGTAGGCAGCCAAACATGACTGGACAGGCTCATGCCCCTGAATTCTAAGGGGTGCCCCAGCTACCCCATTGGCAGTGTTTGGATGATAGTGAGGAATGGGAAGAATGGGGAACTCAGGAGAGCGAGACATGAGAGTCCCTTTGCATATGCATTCTTTCTTAGCCAGAATCTGGGCTAGCTGTCTTGCCCTGACCAGCTAGGTTCTCTGTTCATAAGTTGCAGGTTAGGCTGGCTACCTTGACACCCATGCTGTGAGACTACTATAGTTGAGCTCAGAGCACACACAGATACACACAGACAGACAGAGAGAGAGACACACACACACACACACAGACACATTAATGTCAGGTCTGGTAGTACAGCTTATTGTGAAGGCTGGGGTTGTCTGGGTTCTGTGGGCATGACAGCTGCTGCCTTACAATCTCTACAAGCTATGTGTGAACCTGTCATCAATGAACACAGTGTAGGAGGCTATTGAATTCTGGACTCCTTCCAACTCATGTATTTCTCTTCTCGCCTTCTCTGTCTCTAACTCTCACATGCTCTTATACACTCTGTATTCACTCATTAATATTTTACTTATATACTTATTTTACTGACAGGCCCAGATATACAAAGAGAGTTACCAGAGCACTGCTGAGCTCTGGGTTGCTGTGTAGGCGATTTATCCTAAGTACTGGAGCCTCAGTTTGTAAGTCTTTCTGACACAAGCCACATTCTGTCTCCTCATTTCCATGCCAGTATCACTCAGAGTTTATAATAAAGATATGCATACATATATATACATATATATTTATATATATGTCATTTTTAGAATTTTTGACCTATGTATTTGACCTTAATTCAGAATTACACATTTATAACAGCCTAGGTTTTAAGAAATAATTGGCCATATAGGTGGAGCAGATTTCAATACAATTATAAATAAGAGAAGCTTCCAGTAGCATTTCTAATCATGTTTCTATCAGCATCCTTATTGTAATTATCATAGCCCAGAACTCCCCTCCTTTTTCTAGTGTAAGCTTCAATACGTACGTGTTTGTTTTCTTTTTCAGGAAATCTTAAATTCCTTGGACCCTGAAGTGTTAGGGAATTTTTGAAGCAGCCCTCTGTTTCTTAGCATATGGTTTCTATGTTTCTGCTGCTATCAGGTCTTCTTATGATTTTTGTTTTTATTATTTTTTATTTTTTCAAGTCCTCCTAAATCATCCCCATTCATTTTCATAATTATTTATTTAGTCAGGTATCACATGAGGGTCATTTCTTCTGCTTGATAGATTTTCTGTTATAATTGAAGGGAACTCTTGATGCACAATGCATTTCCTGGGGCAAATACTACACACATATTGTGAAGGCTTGGTTTGTCTGGGATCTGTGGGCATTAGACCTGCTGCCTTACAATCTCTACAACCCACGTTTGAACCTGTCATGAATGAACACAGTCTAGAGGGTTTTTGACTTCTGGTCTATTTCCAACTCCTCTATCTTTTCTCGCCTTCTCAGTCTCTGACTCTCAAAGGCTCTCACTCACTCTGTCTGCACTCAGTAATATTTTACTTATATCCTTATTTTATTGACAGGCCCAGATATACAAAGAGAGTGGCCAGAGCACTGCTGACCTCTGTCTTGTTTTGTTGGTGAGGCTACTGGAGCCTCAGCTTTGTAAGTCTCTCTGACACTAGCCGTATTCTGTCTCCTCATATCCATGGCAGTATCTCTCAGACTTTATAATAAAGATATACATCCATATACATATATAAATATACATAAATATCTGTCATTTTTAGAATTGTCGACCTATGGTCTTGCTGTCGTTTTTATTATTTTTTTATTTTTTCAAGTCCTCCTAGATCATCACCATATATTTGCATATTTATTTATATATTGTTGCTGAGGTGTTTTTCTGATGCAGTCTCCGCCCCCAGGTTTTATACACCCCGCAAAATCCTAGAGTTCCCCCTTTCAACCAATCCTGGCCCTACACGTCACCCCTGGTTGTCGCCCAATAAAAAGCCCCCTCACCCCGCCTCTCTCTGGGCTCTCAGCTCTCCCTCTCTGAGGTCTGGCTCCCTGTTCTCCCCCCATGGTCAGATAGTGGGGACGGCCATTGCCTTCTGGCTCCACGTGGTCTGAATCAACCCCCCCCCATCCTATAATAAAGATTTGTGTACCCCTTTGCTCTGGACGTCTGCTCTCTTCTCCGCGGTGCAGCCCGACACCAGACAACCACAACAACATCTGGCGCCCATCGAGTTCTGTACCCACACTATGCCCAGCCTGAGGTCTCCGAAACCGCCCAGACACAGGTAAGTGGCATCCGCCCACTTCTGTGGCCCTGTGTTTCCCTCCACCATGGGAAATTTCTCATTTTATGAGGAGGTGTCCCAGTCATTATCTCTTGACCTGGGACAGATTCGCGCTGTCATTAATGGTTTAATTTTCGCTACCCCTTGGATTTTTTTATCTTTGGTCACCACTTTCAAGATATGTAAAACGTGGTATTCCATAAGGATAAGTGACCTTGAGGCTGAGGTACAAGAGTTAAATCACATGTGCTTAAGACTTAGACGTCCTAAGTGATCAGCGGCTAAACCCAAGAATTCCATTCCCACAGACACGCACACATGTTCGGATGCTCCTCCTTTGACCCCGCCCCCTTCCGCCCCGGTTTCAGCTCCGCCTGAGGTTTCTGCCTTCCTGAACCCCCCCCCCCAGGCCCCTGCCTCCCCGGTTTCAGCTCCGCCTGCAGCTTCCGTTTTCCTGACCCCGCCCCTGGCTCCTGCTGCTGCGGTCTCAGCTCCACCTGAGGTTTCTGCGACCTTGAACACCCCTTCCCCTGCTGTCACGGTTTCAGCTCCGCCTGCAGCTTCAGTGTTCCTGACCCTGCCCCTAGTCCCTGCCGCCCTGGTTTCAGCTCTGCCTGAGGCTTCCTCATCCCTGACCCCGCCCCCTGCTGATATGTCACCATTAAGGGACCTAGTGGCTGAGATATGAGAGCTAAAGGATATTTTCTCAGCATTTAAGGATTTTAAACAATGTGCAGTCCACCCCGGGAGCTCAGTCCCCATAGATATGCGTTAAGTCTCCCCTGCAGCCACTACAGCAGTTTCTACGGCACTTTCCACTTCTGTAGCTCCCTCTCCCGCGCCATCAGACCAAATCCACACATTCCAGGTAAACTTGGCCCCTTCTAAACAAAACCCTCAGCCATGGCAGCCATATTCCTCTAAAAACTTGGAACAAACAGACAAGTAGTCAGGGAGGACAGAATGCAATCTCCATGGACCAAGTCCGTCTTGAGGAGTTTTTACCAGCATGTAAATACACCACAAGACTGGAAAGATCTGGCTCGTGCTGCACTCCCAGACCCACTCTATCTTCAGTGGCAGGCATGCTTCTGGGATGAGTGCTCTAGGCAATTGCAGGAAAATAGTAACAAACAGGTAGAATGGAATTCTGATGCTTTGTTTGGAGCAGGAGCTTATGAATCTGGAGCTCAGCAGGCAGAATCCAGGTTTCCAACCGGTTATTTTGAACACGTACGCATCTGTGCAACACAAGCATGGGAAAGGGTTTTCCACACCCGATGTAGATTCGTCAGCTCCCATTAACTCTTTTCACCAAGGCTCTGATGAATCATTGGCGAGCTTCATCTCAAGGGTGAAGAGAAGCTTAGAGAGAAAGGTTTATAATCCTGATGTCCGCACACTACTCCTGTGCTCTATTGTCTGGGAAGGCATGACACCACAGTTCCATCAGGTTTGCCTTAATCTTAAACACCTCCACCCAGATAATTGGATTCTAGCAACACAGGAACTTACATCAGGCAATTATGGGGCACCCGCTATGACGCAGGTCTATGCAGTTGCCCCACATAAGCAAAATGGGGCCTGCTTTCAGGGCGTTTGCCAAGGACATTGGCGTAACCAATGTCCTGATAAGTTGTGACCACGCCTCCAGTCAGGGAAACCACGCCTCCAGCCAGAGCAACCCCACTTTCAGTCAGGAAGCCAGAGACCACGTACTGTTTGTCCAAAATGTCGTAAGGGGTTTCATTGGAAGAGAGATTGTCGCTCCCAATTTCATAAAGATGGTTCACTCCTGAATGGTACAAATCCGGGGCCTGAGATTTTGTGGAACACTCCTGTGTTAGAACAAGGTCACCCTTCTATGACAGTAAAGATTGGCAATATTCCTTTTGAATTTTTGATTGACACGGGGGCAGCAAAGACGATTTTAAGGCAAGAAGAGGTTCCCCAAGATTGGGAACTCATCCCTGGACCCAGTTTACATGGAATAGGAGGGATGACGAGAGCATTTTACACACAAGACTCGCTTATGTGGGAAGACCCAGAAGATTCTACTGGACACTTCCACCCTTTGGTAGCTAATATTAGCACCAACTTACTGGGCAAGGATCTTCTGGAATGTCTTGATGTTAGGATATCCACAGACGCCTCTGCAGAGCGTTAAACTCATTCCCGCAATACCAGGTCTATTCAGCAGCCCCAATACTAAATGCCACTGTTCGTAGCCAAACACCCCGCTTAAGCTGGCTTTCTAATGAGCCTTTCTGGGTGGAACAGTATTTGTCTCAATTGATACCTTTTCTAAATTTATGTGGGCTACAGCTCAGACAGGAGAAAGTGCTAAAAAGCTTGTAAGCCATATGCTCTCTTGTTTTGCCGTTATGGGGGTCCCATTATTTTTGAAAACAGACAATGCAGCTATGTTTACAAGCAAACAATTTAAAGATTTTTGTTCCCTCTGGAATATTACTCATACCACGGGCATTCCCTACAATCCACAGGGACAAGGCATTGTCGAGAGGGCCCATCAAACTATGAAGGCTCAACTAAAGAAAGATAAAGGAGGAACATATCCCCCCAATATCCAGCTAGCAAAAGCCTTAACTACGTTAAATCTCTTTAATATTTACAATAACTCGGCCTTACCCCCTATTATTCTTCACTGGCAAACACCATCTACCCTCCCATCTATTAAGGTCAAATGGAGACACCCACTGGATAAAATTTGCAAAGGGCCTGACCCATTATTGACCATGGGAAGGGGTTTCGCATGCATTTTTTCTCAAAATTTCTCTAAACCTGTCTGGGTTCCTGCCTGCCATGTCCGACAATACCTGCAGGATGCGCTGTTATTCCTGAAGAACACGAAATACTACAAGAGGACCAGATGCAGGATACATCCCAGGACCCGTAATACGACATGGCAGAACCTGCAAAATCTGGGTCACAGAGACCTCTCTCCTACCCTTTCCCTGTATGTCTTATGTTATAACTGGCCAGTTGTTTTGTGAGTGAGTGTGTTGAATGACAAAAATTTTTTTTTGCATGACCCAGCTGCTTGGAGTACTCTAAAAGGTAATTGGCTTTATATAAAAATGCTGGACGCAGCTAAAGTTTCTGGAGACGTCCAGAAACATTCCAAAAATCTTTTTCTTTCTCCCTCTTTTGAATTTTTATATATAATTTTGGTATATATGTAAGTGTTTAGTCTTAAACTGTGTGACTAATGACAGATTTAAATTTGTTTTTAAATAATGTGTTTTTATAACAAAAGTTCTTTTTCCTCCAGTTTGTTATAACTAAATGTTTATGGGTATGTCTCAAGTTTGGTAACACTAACTTAAGGGTTACTTAAGCTAAGGGTTACTACAGCTACACTTTTACCAGACAAGGTAAAAATTGATTTGTTAAGGTAACTTACTATTTAGGTAAAAGTCTAAATGTTCAACGTGACTATTCATTCCCAAAACTAAACTATATAAATTTTATATGCAGTACACCTTTGAAGGGCCCCCAAAGGTGCCCTGTAAACTATCTTGTGGAAATTAATCCAAAACAGATCTGGCATCAATCTGGCACTGTAAACGTTAAAATCATTGTCACGAATATGCGTTAACTCTCTAAGCAATTTGAGTCTGTTTAAAATACATATTTTAGCTAAAATTGGTCTCAAGATCCTGCGGTAGAGGCTGCTACAGGAGGTCACATTAGATGACCTTCAAAAAAATCATAAAGAGATTCTAAACCAATTATAATCAGCAGTTCCAGCTGGCTATCTACAGAAAAGCAACATTCAAGCGGCTGACCTCCCTCATGCAGCGTTGCATCCCCTGCCAATTCTTCCCCTAGCCATCTACTTCGGACTGAAACTTGTATCGTACTTTCTGACATTTTACACAATTTTGAAGCAGCTTATTTCCCTTCACGCTGCTGGTTTTTCATAGACTGATCCTGAGTAATTCATAGACTTTACTGACTATTGCCTTGAAGACTATACAATGCCAAATAGCACCTCTGTTTGGTGGGTCATGCCTCCTGCCTCCCCCTCATTATGTACCCTTGCCCCTTTCCCCACCCAAGCAGGGAATGTTCCTTCACACACCAGTCCTTCCCTTCACACCACACTGGCTTTTACTATTCCCCTACTTGTCTCTTCCTATTTTGTTATATCATTTAGGCTTATGCCCAAAAGGTTTCTGCCCCATGATAGTCTTTTACAGACTTTGTACATCTTATGCAATGACTAGATAGAAAGATAGAAAAGATATAGAGATATTGTGAAGAGATGGTTGAGCAGGCTGCGCTTAAACCTATGAGATGAGTCTCTCGAGATAAGTCTCTCTTTCTAAAGAGGGGTTGAGCACAGGAGGACGCATAAATCTCACAAGGTTTGCAGCCATTTAAGCCTTCCCTCCTCCACAGAAAGTCCTACATCTTCCCACCTGAGCATGGCATTCCTCTAAAACATTTAAGCCTGCTCCATTCCATTTTTCTTTACTGTGTCCATTTAGATATAAAGGGATAGGAGGAGATGTTGCTGAGGAGTTATTCTGATGCAGTCTCAGCCTCCAGGTTTCTCTACGCCCCGCAAAATCCTAGAGTTCCCCCTTTCAACCAATCCTGGCCCTACACGTCACCCTTGGTTGTCGCCCAATAAAAAGCCCCCTCATCCCCCCTCTCTCTCTGGGCTCTCAGCTCTCCCTCTCTGAGGTCTGGCTCCGGTTCTCCCCCCGTGGTCAGATAGTGGGGAAGGCCATTGTCGGCTGGATCCACGTGGTCTGAACCAAACCCCCCCATCCTATAATAAAGATTTCTGTACCCATTTGCTCTGGACGTCCGCTCTATTCTCCGAGGTGCAGCCCGAAAACAGACCACCACAACAACAATATATTTAGTCCAATATCACATAAGGGGTCATTTCTTCTGCCTGATAGATTTTCGCTTATAATTGAAGGGAACTTTGGACACACAATACATTTCCTTTTGCAGATACTAGACACTACTAGAACTACTACTGCACTGTTTTTGACAGTGACATACAATGCACAATGGATTAGTATTGAATGGCTCAAAGGATGTTCCCTATTTAACCTACAATGTTTTTAACCTCACAAATATTTATTCTGTACTTTTTTGGGGGATGAATGCTTTACAGTCAACAGTTACTTGTAATAGTGTCTATGGGGGTAATTTTTCCCACTTTCCCTGTATTTCTGTACGTCATTTGTAGCTTTCCTATTGAGGAGAAGGAAACAGTCATAAATTGAGAGAGCAGGGCCCAAGCAGGAAAAGAGACAGAGAGACAGCTGCAGCTCTGATTTGCCACTAGCCCAGCCTTTCCCTAATTTGGTAAGTGGTGACCAGGGGCTCAAAATAGGTTCTTGGGCTTCCACATAGTTCTCTGGCATTCTTGGTTACCCAGAAAATGGGTTAGCTGGCTTACCCTGACCAGCTAGGTTCTCTGTACATAAGCTGCAAGTGAGGCTGGCTACCTTGACACCCATGCTCTGAGACTACTACAGGTGAGCTCTGAGCACACACAGACAGACACACACACACACACACACACACACACATTACTGTCAGGTCTGGTAGTACAGTATATGGTGAAGACTGGAGCTGTCTGGGGTCTGTGGGCATGACAGCTGCTGCTTTACAATCTCTAGAGCAAGGTTTGAAACTGTGATCAGTGAACACAGTGTAGGAGGTTTTTGAATTCTGGTCTCTTTCCAATTCATCTACTTCTCTTCTCACCTTCTCAAACTCTCACATTCTATGGCTGGCTGGGGGCATGTCCCTGGGACAACAGGCCAATCAGAATCGAGCTGATGTGGCTGGTGGGCGGGCTTTGCAGAGGATGCCCAATGAGCGTACTCCAAGACAGTGGTGGTGGTGCTCAAGGCCGTTGGCCAATCAATCACTAGGAGCACAGACCCTCCTGGGCGTGGCCAAGCACACTGGCCAATGAGATTGCTAGCAGGGGTTCTGGGCGTGGCCTAGGCCTCTGGCCTATCACAGCATCCCTGGCGCACTTTGGGTGGGCCTTTTGAAGGAAGCCTGACTATGGGAGCTCAGAGCTGGTCTTACAAGGCTGGGCATGCTTCCAGGAAGTGTGAAGCAGGGTTCATCCCAGGGCCCTGCCTTTCAGAAGCTGTCCAGTACGCATGTGTATAACTTCGTTTGTGCCTGTGCATCTGTGGATGTGTGCGTGTGTGACTGTGAGAGTGTGTGTTGTGTGTGTTTGTGTGTGTATGTGAGGGAGGGTGAGACAGAGAACAACAGAATCACTGTGGCACAGGTGATTTTGTTCAAAACACTTGGCACATTCTGATTTACAGCTCAATATTGACACCATTGTAACTCTCCTTGGCCCTTGGTAACCTTTCTTCTTTACAGATGTAAAGACACTGAAGAGGGAGAGGTTTTTGCCCTGAGGCTTGCACTGGGAACTGTCAGCTGCCCTGTGTGTGTGCCAGACTAGGAAACTTGTGGTGCCTGTCCATGTGGAGAGTCTCCTGGATGAGTTCCTTCTTGAGCCTATTTCGCTCGGTACCATTGGAGCTGCATATAGCTAATGATTTGGAGATTTTACTCCTTTGGACAATTCTTTTCCTGATGCAGTTTTATCTCCAGGTTTTAGCAATAAATTGTTTGAATGTTATATCGAATCCATTATAGAAAATGAATACATTAGTGTCTCTCTCTCTCTCTCTCTCTCTCTCTATATATATATATATATATATATATATGTAGAGGTCCGAAAATATTTTTAGCTAGAGACCTGCACAGCTCTGGATTATTGTAAGTATTCGGATACACCTGGCCCTTCTGAGCCACAGTCATGAGAGACATCTCACAGAGCCATTCCTATACGTCTTATCACTATACAAATCTCTCTCAGCACAAACTACGGCTGCCAAATCATCTACTTCCATCTTGTTCATTTTGTCCACCTAGTCCTATCCCAAAACTGTATGTCAAAGAAGAAATAAACATAGTGCAGTTCCCTGCACACATGACAGGCTGAGGCTGGACCAGGGAGATGCAATATGCCAGCCTGCTTCTTGGCTGGAGCATCACTAAGACTACTTCCAATTTGGAGAGGTGAGGGCACTTTTGGAGAGTTGGCTGCAGGCCAAGTGTTGCTTCTCAGAGTGGGCTAAGACCTAGATGTTCTAAGTGTAACCTTTCCTCACAAACTTAAAATAACAATGCCACTTGTAAGAAGTATGCATGGGCATGGAGGATTTGTATTCAGTGCTCTGGCACTGATAAACGCAGGTCCAGAAAGTCTGTACTTTTCTGTCACTGTCATTCTGTCTCTCTGACTGCCTCTACATGCGTTCTTCACTGGGCTCTTACTGGAAGTCAGTGCATGCATCGTTAACTCGGTCTTCCTGGTATGGAAATTTTCCTTTCTTTGCCCTTTGGATTATTTAATCTCGTGCATATGGCGTAGTACAGAGGGGGAATTGTGGAGGCAGCGATCCTACTGCAGGTAACAGGCATGTGTCCATCACCTGCTGCAGCTGTCCAGGCCCTCTGTGCTTGACTCCCATTCTCCAGGGCCCTGGGGCTGACACTCAGCCTAAATGCAGCCCTCCTAAATTTCCTGCACAGCATCCTAGTCCTTATTCCATGAGAGCCCAGGTCAAGAGAAGTGAAACTCTATCCCCCTGGCACAAACATTGTGCTTTCCCTCTATTCGGCCCAATGTAAAGGATCTTTGGTACTGATGGCCACACCAGTGTCCAGATTTTCAACGCAAAACGGGACGCTTCCAGCGTTCTAAAAGAGGGTGTTTTGATGGCTGTGAAAAGTCTTTTCCAAGTGCCTCATGGGGTTTCAAATCCTTTTGAAACCTGAAGTTCTTTCTTGTATCTACGGAATATTCTCACTGTGGCCAGAATGCCCTCCCAACTGGGAGCCCAGCTATCTTGGGGTCAGGAGGTCTGCCAGCCTGCTAGCTCCTGGAGGGATTCCTGAGTATGTCCTCAGGTCCCAAGTGGTAACGGGTGTTTCCCATTGTCTTTATTAGCAGCAGCAGGGCCCTCAGGTGAGGGGCGGGGCTGTGATCTCCACTGGAAACTCCTAATTCAGCCAATGGAGGCATCCATCTTCCTTTTGTCTCTCCATAGCAAGGACCCTGGGAGTTTGTGCTTCCTGCAAGCAGAGCGACTTTGTATGGGACACTCATGGATGCCTACTTCTGGGAATCTCTCTGAGTGTGATGTGTGGACACCAGGACACGGTGATCAGGGATTGTGAGGCCACAGGAACAATTGCCTTAGCAGGACCCAAAGGGGAGGTGTAAGGGGCCGGGTTCATCCACTATTGTTTGGTCAAAAACAGTTCCCATCTATGTGGAGACACAGCTCTTTCTGGGTTCTTTCTGGGCTTGTAATCTGCTGTCCACTGAGAAGTGGACTTGGAACCTGGAGGCTGAGTATGCAGCCAAACGTGACTGGACAGGGTCCTGCCCCTGAATTCTGAGGGGTGCCCCATCTTCCCCTGTTGGCAGTGTTTGGATGATAATGAGGCATGAGATTGAATTGGGAACTCAGGAGAGCAAGACATGAGAGTCCCTTTGCATATGCATTCTTGCTTAGCAAGAATCTGGGCTAGCTGGCTTTCCCTAACCAGCTAGGTTCTCTGTACATAAGTTGCATGTGAGGCTGGCTACCTTGCCACCCATGCTCTGAGACTACTATAGGTGAGTTCTGAGCACACAGACCGACACACACACACATTACTGTCAGGTCTGGTAGTACAGCATATGGTGAAGGCTGGGGCTGTCTGGGGTCTGTGGGCATGAGAGCTGCTACCTAACAATCTCTACAAGCCAGGTTTGAACCTGTCATCAATGAACACAGTGTAGGAGGTTTTTGAATTCTTGTCTCTTTCCAACTCATCTATTTCTCTTCTCGCCTTCTCTGTCTCTAACTCTCACATGTTCTCACACACTCTGTCTTAAATCATTAATATTTAACTTATATACTTATTTTACTGACAGGCCCAGGTATACAAAGAGAGTTACCAAGCACTGCTGAGTTCTGGCTTGTTGTGTTGGCGATTTCACCTAGGCTACTGGAGCCTCAGTTTGTAAGTCTTTCTGACACAAGACATATTCTGTCTCCTCATTTCCATGACAGTATCACTCACAGTTTATAATAAAGTGATTTTTTTGCAAAATACTTGGTACATTCTCATTTACAGCTCAATATTGACACCATTGTAGCTCTCTTTTGCCCTTGGTCACTTTTCTTCTTTTCAGATGTAAAAGCACTGAAGAGGGAGAGGTTTTTGCCCTGAGGCTTCCGCTGGGAACTATCAGATTGACTGTGTCTGTTGCCTCAGTAGGAAACTTGTGGTGCCTGTCCATGTGAAGAGTCTCCTTGATGAGTTCCTTCTCAATCCTTTTTCGCTCTGTCCCGTTGGAGCTGCATATAGCTAAGGATTTGGAGATTTTACTCCTTTGGAGAATTCTTTTCCTGATGCACAGTTTCTCTTCAGGTTTTAGCAATCAATTGTCTGAATGTCATATCGATTCCATTGTAGAAAATGAGTACATCAGTCTCCCTCTCTCTCTCTCTCTCTCTCTCTCTCTCTCTCTCTCTATATATATATATATATATATATATATATATATATATATATGTAACATGTAGAGATCTGAAAATATTTTTTTGCTAGATAACTGCACAGCTCTGGATTAGGGTAGTAATGAGGATACACCTGGCCCTTCTGAGCCACAGTCATGAGAGACATCTCACAGAGCCATTTGTATACCTCTTATCACTCTACAAATCTCTCTCAGCACAAACTACGGCTGCCAAATCATCTACTACCCTCTTGCTCTTTTTGTCCACCTAATCCTATCCCAAAACTGTAAATCAAAGAAGAAATAGACATAGTGCAGTTCCCTGCACACAGAACAGTCTGTGCCTGGAAGAGGGAGATGCAATAAGCCAGCCTGCATCTTGGCTGGAGCATCACTAATACTACTTCCAAATTGGAGAGGCAAGGGCACTTTTGAAGAGTTGGCTGCAGGCCAAGTGTTGCTTCTCAGAGTGGGCTAAGACCTAGATGTTCTAAGTGTAACCTTTCCTCACAAACATAAAATAGCAATGCCACTTGTTAGAAGTATGCATGGTCATGGAGGGTTTGTCTTCAGTGCTCTGGAACTGATCAACACAGGGCCAGAATTTCAGTCCTTTTCTTTCTCTGTCATCCTGTCCCTCTGACTGTCTCTACATGCCTTCCTCACTGGGCCCTTATGGAAGTTAGTGCATGCATCGTTAACTTGGACTTCCTGGTGTTGAAATTTTCCTTTCTTTGCCATTTGGATTATTCAGTCTCCTACATATGGCGTAGTACATTGGCAAACTGAGGAGACTGCGATCGTGCTGCAGGTAACAGGCATATGTCCATCTCCAGCTGCAGCTGTCCAGGCCCTCTGTGCTTGACTCCCATTCTCCAGGGCCCTGTGGCTGACACTCAGCCTAAATGCAGCCCTCCTCAATTTCCTGCACTGCATCCTTGTCCTTATTCCATGAGAGACCAGGTCAAGAAAAGTGAAACTCTATCCCCCTGGCACACACATTGTGCTTTCCCTCTCTTGGGCCGAATGTAAAGGATCTTTGGTACTGATGGCCACACCAGTGTCCAGATTTTCCATGCAAAACGGAAGCTTCCAGGGTTCAGAAAGAGGGTTTTTTGATGGCTGTGAAATAGGAACACAGCTATCCCGGGGTCAGGAGGTCTGCCAGCCTGAGGTCTGCCAGATTCTGGAGGGTTTCCTGAGTATGTCCTCAGGGCCCAAGTGGTAACAGTTGTTTCCAATTGCCTTTATTAGCAGCAGCCAGGCCCTCAGGTGAGGGGCGGGGCTGTGATCTCCACTGGAAGCTCCTAATTCAGCCAATGGAGGCATCCATCTTTCTTTTGTCTGTCCATAGCAAGGGCCCGGGGAGTTTGTGCTTCCTGCAAGCAGAGAGACTTTGTATGGAACACTCATGCATGCCTACTTCTGGGAATCTCTATGAGTGTGATGTGTGGACACCAGGAAACCATGATCCTGGGATGTGAGGCCACAGGAGCAATTGCCTTAGCCGGACCCAAAGGGTAGGTGTAAGGGACCGGGTTCATCCACTGTTGTTTGGTCAAACACAGTTCACATCTATGTTGAAACACAGCTCTTTCTGGGTACTGTCTGTGCTTGTAATCTGCTGCCCTGAGCAGTGGACTGAGATCCTGGAGGCTGAGTAGGCAGCCAAACGTGACTTGACAGCCTCATGCACCTGAATTCTGAGGGGTGCCCCAGCTTCCCCCGGATGATAGATAGTGAGGCATGGGATTGAATAGGGAACTCAGGATATTTAGACATGAGAGTCCCTATGCATATGCTTTCTTGTTTAGCCAGAATCTGGGCTAGCTGGCTTGCCCTGACCAGCTAGGTTCTCTGTACATAAGTTGCAGGTGAGGCTGGCTCCCTTGCCACCCATGCTCTGAGACTACTACAGGTGAGCTCTCAGCACATGCAGACACACACACTCAGACAGACAGACACACACACACACACATTACTGTCAGGTCTGGTAGTACAGCATATGGTGAAGGCTGGGGCTGTCTGGGGTCTGCAGGCATGAGAGCTGCTGCCTTAAAATCTCTACTATCCAGGTTTGAACCTGTCATCAATGAACACAGTGTAGGAGGTTTTTGAATTCTGAGACACTGAAGGGGGAGAGGTTTTTGCCCTGAGGTTTGCAGTGGGAACTAGCAGCTGCCCTTGTGTGTTGCCAGACTAGGAAACTTGTGGTGCCTGTCCATGTGGAGAGTTTCCTTGATGAGTTCCTTCTCGAGCCTTTTTCGATTGGTCCCGTTGGAACTGCAGATAGCTAATGATTTGGAGATTTTACTACTTTGGACAATTCTTTTCCTGATGCACAGTTTCTCTACAGGTTTTAGCAATCAATTGTGTGAATGTCATATCGAATCCACTGTAGAAAATGACTACATCAGTGTCTCTCTCCATATATATATATATAACATGTAGAGGTCTGAAAATATTTTTTGCTAGAGACCTGCACAACTCTGGATTAGGGTAGTAAAGTGGATACACTTGGCCCTTCTGAGCCACAATCATGAGAGACATCTCACAGAGCCATATCGTTTATCACTCTACAAATCTCTCTCACCACAAACTACCGCTGCCAAATCATCTACTTCCCTCTTGCTCATTTTGTCCACCTAGTCCTATCCCCAAACTCTAAATAAAAGAAGAAATAGACATAGTGCAGTTCCCTGCACACAGGACAGGCTGAGGCTGGACCAGGGAGATGCAATACGCCAGCCTGCATCTTGGTTGGAGCATCACTAAGACTACTTCCAATTTGGAGAGGCGGGGGCAGTGTTGGAGAGTGGGCAGCTGGCCAAGTGTTGCTTCTCAGAGTGGCTAAGACCTAGATGTTCTAAGTGTTACCTCTCCTCAAAAACATAAAATAGCAATGCCAGTTGTAAGAAGTATGCATGGGCATGGAGTGTTTGTCTTCAGTGCTCTGGCACTGATCAACCCAGGGCCAGAATTTCAGTCCTTTTCATTCTCTGTCATTCTGTCTCTCTGACTGTCTCTACGTGCCTTCTTCCCTGGGCCCTTATTGGAAGTCAGTGCATGCATCGTGAACTCAGTCATCCTGGTGTTGAAATTTACCTTTCTTTGTCCTTTGGATTATTTAGTCTCCTGCACATGGTGTAGTACAGAGGTGAACTGCGGAGACAGCATTGCTGCTGCAGGTTCCAGGCATATGTCCATCTGCAGCTGCAGCTGTCCAGGCCCTCTGTGCTTGTCTCCCATTCTCAAGGGCCCTGTGGGTGACACTCAGCCTAAATGCAGCCCTCCTCAACTTCATGCACAGCGTCCTTGTCCTTATTCCATGAGAGCCCAGGTGAAGAGAAGTGAAACTCTATACCCCTGGCACACACATTGTGCTTTACCTCTATTAAGCCAAATGTAAAGTATCTGTGGTATTGATGGCCAAACCAGTGTCCAGATTTTCCACGCAAAATGGAAGCTACCAGGGTTCTGAAAGATGATCTTTTTATGGCTGTGAAATGTCTTTTCCAAGTGCCTCATGGGGTTTTCAAATCCTTTTGAAACCTGACGTTCTTTCTTGTATCTAGGGAATATTCTCACCTCTGGCCAGAAGGGTAGCCCAACTAGGAGCACCGCTATCCCAGGATCAGGAGGTCTGCCAGCCTGCTAGCTCCTGGAGGGATTCCTGAGTATGTCCTCAGGGCCCAAGTGGTAACTGGTGTTTACAATTGCCTTTATTAGCAGCAGCCAGTCCCTCAGGTGAGGTGTGGGGCTGTGATCTCCACTGGAAGCTCCCTATTCAGCCAATGGAGGCATCCATCTTTCTTTTGTCTGTCCATAGCAAGGACCTGGGGAGTTGGTGCTTTCTGCAAGAAGCGCGACTTTGTATAGGACACTTATGCATGCCTACTTCTTGGAATCTCTCTGAGTGTGACGTGTGGACACCAGGACACCATGATCAGGGATGTGAGGACACAGGAGCTATTGCCTTATCCGGACCCAAAGGGTAGGTGTAAGGGACAGGGTTCATCCACTATTGTTTGGTTGAACACAGGTCCCATCTATGTTGAAACACAGCTCTTTCTGGGTACTGTCTGTGCTTGTAATCTGCTGCCCTGAGCAGTGGACTGAGAGCCTGAAGGCTGAGTAGGCAGCCAAATGTGACTGGACAGGCTCATGCCCCTCAATTCTGAGGGGTGCCCCAGCTTCCCCAGGATGATAGATAGTGAGGCATGGGATTGAATAGGGAACTCAGGAGATTTAGACATGAGAGTCCCTTTGCATATGCATTCTTGCTTAGCCAGAACCTGGGCTAGCTGGCTCGTCCTGACCAGCTAGGTTCTCAGTACATAAGGTGCGGTGAGGCTGGCTACCTTGCCACCCATGCTCTGAGACTACTACATTGAGCTCTGAGCACACACAGATACACACAATCAGACAGACAGACACACACACACACACATTACTCTCAGGTCTGGTATTACAGCATATAGTGAAGGTTGGGCCTGTCTGGCGTCTGTGGGCATGAGAGCTGCTGCCTTACAATCTCTACAAGCCAGGTTTGATCCTGTCAGCAATGAACACAGTGTAGGAGGTTTTTGAATTCTGAGACACTGAAGAGGGAGAGGTTTTTGCCCTGAGGCTTGCACTGGGAACTAGCAGCTGCCCTTGTGTGTTGCCAGACTAGGAAACTTGTGATGCCTGTGCATGTGGAGAGTCTCCTGGATGATTTCCTTCTTGAGCCTTCTTCGATCGGTCCCGCTGTTGCTGCAATAGCTAATGATTTGGAGATTTTACTCCTTTGGACAATTATTTTCCTGATGCACAGTTTCTCTCCAGGTTTTAGCAATCAATTGTCTGAATGTCATACCAAATCCATTGTAGAAAATGACTACATCTGTTTCTCTCTCTCTCTCTCTCTCTCTATATATATATATATATATATATATATATATAACATTTAGAGGTCTGAAAATATTTTTTAGCTAGAGACCTGCACAGCTCGGGATTAGGGTATTAAAGTGGATACACCTGGCCCTTCTGAGCCACAGTCATGAGAGACATCTCACAGAGCCATATCGTTTATCATTCTACAAATCTCTCTCACCACAAACTACCGCTGCCAAATCATCTACTTCCCTCTTGCTCATTTTGTCTAGTGATTCCTATCCCAATACTGTAAATCAAAGAAGAAATAGACATAGTGCAGTTCCCTGCACACAGGACAGGCTGAGGCTGGACCAGGGAGATTCAATACGCCAGCCTGCTTCTTGGCTGGAGCTTCACTAAGACTACTTCCAATTTGGAGATTCGGGGGTAGTTATGGAAAGTGGGCTGCCGGCCAAGTGTTGCTTCTCAGAGTGGCTAAGACCTAGATGTTCTAAGTGTTACCTTTCCTCAAAAACATAAAATAGCAATGCCAATTGTAAGAAGTATGCATGGGCTTGGAGGGTTTGTCTTCAGTGCTCTGGCACTGATCAACACAGGGCCAGAATTTGAGTCCTTTTCATTCCCTGTCATTCTGTCTCTCTGACTGTCTCTACGTGCCTTCTTCCCTGGGCCCTTACTGGAAGTCAGTGCATGCATGGTGTACTCAGTCATCCTGGTGTTGAAATTTTCCTTTCTTTGCCCTTTGGATTATTTAGTCTCCTGCACATGGTGTAGTACATAGGGGAACTGCGGGGACAACGTTGCTGCTGCAGGTTCCAGGCATATGTCCATCTGCAGCTGCAGATTTCCAGGCCCTCTGTGCTTGACTCCCATTCTCCTGGAGGCTGAGTAGGCAGCCATGTTCTGAGACTACTATATGTGAGCACAGACAGAGAGACACACACACACATTACTGTCAGGTCTGGTAGTACAGCATATGGTGAAGGCTGGGGCTGACTGGGGTCTGTGAGCATGAGAGCTGCTGTCTTACAATCTCTAAAAGCCAGGTTTGAACCTGTCATCAATGAACACAGTGTAGGAGGTTTTTGAATTCTGGTCTCTTTCCAATTCATGTATTTCTCTTCTCACCTTCTCTGTCTCTAACTCTCACATGCTCTCATACACTCTGTCGTCACTCATTTATATTTTACTTATATACTTTTTTTACTGACAGGCCCAGATATACAAAGAGAGTTACCAGAGCACTGCTGAGCTCTGGTTTGTTGTGTTGGCGATTTCACCTAAGCTACTGGAGCCTCAGTTTGTAAGTCTTTCTGACACAAGCCATATTCTGTCTCCTCATTTCCATGCCAGTATCACTCATAGTTTATAATAAAGAGATATGTATATATATATAAACATATGTATTTATATATCTGTCATTTTTTGAATTGTTGACCTATGTATTTGACCTTAATTCAGAATTACCACATTTATAACAGCCTAGTTTTTCAGAAATAATTGGCCATATTGTTTGAGCAGCATTCAATACAAATATTAAATATAGAACCTTCCAGTAGCATTTCTAATAGTGTTTCTATCAGCATCCTTATTGTAATTATCATAGCCCAGAACTTCCCTCCTTTTTCTAGTGTAAGCTTTAATACGTATGTCTTTGTTTTCTTTTTCTGGAAATCTTAATTTCCTTGGACCCTGAAGTGTTAGGGAATTTTTGAAGCAGCCCTCTGTTTCTCAGCAGATGGTTTCTATGTTTCTGCTGTAACCAGGTCTTCTTGTGGTTTTTGTTTTCATTAATATTTTTCAAGTCTTCCTAAATCATCCACATTTATTTGCATATTTATTTATTTAATCAGGTATCACATGAGGGTCATTTCTTCTGCTTGATATATTTCCTCTTATAATTGAAGGGAACTTTTGATGCACAATACATTTCCTGGGGCAAATACTACACACATATATTGAAGGCTTGGGTTGTCTGGGGTCTGTGGGCATTAGAACTGCTGCCTTACAATCTCTACAACCCAGGTTTGAACCTGTCATGAATGAACACAGTCTAGGGGGTTTTTGACTTCTGGTCTATTTCCAACTCCTCTATTTCTTTTCTCTCCTTCTAGTCTCTGACTATCACAGGCTCTCACTCACTCTGTCTGCACTCAGTAATATTTTACTTATATCTTTATTTTATTGAAGGCCCAGATATACAAAGAGAGTTGCCAGAGCACTGCTGAGCTCTGGCTTGTTTTGTTGGTGATTTTACCTAGGCTATTGGACCCTCAGTTTTGTAAGTCTCTCTGACACAAGCCATATTCTGTCTCTTCATATCCATGGCAGTAACTCTCAGACTTTATAATAAAGATATACATCCATATACATATATAAATATACATAAATATCTGTCATTTTTAGAATTGTCTACCTATGGTCTTCCTGTGGTTCTTATTATTTTTTAATTTTTTCAAATCCTCCTACATCATCCCCATATATTTGCATATTTATTTATATATTTAGTCCGATATCACATGAGGGGTCATTTCTTCTGCCTGATAGATTTTCTCTTATAATTGAGGGGAACTTTGGACACAAAATACATTTCCTTTTGCAGATACTACACACTACTACAACTACTACTGCACTGTTTTGACAGTGACATCCAATGTACAATGGATTAGTATTACATGGCTCTAAAGAATGTTCCCTATATAACCTACAATGTTTTTAACCTCACAAATATTTATTCTGTTTTTTCTTGGGGGATGAATGTTTTACAGTCAACAGTTACATGTAATAGTGGCTACGGGGGTATTTTTTCCCACTTTTCCTGTATTTCTGTACATCATTTGTAACTTTCCTATTGTGGAGAAGGAAACAATCATAAATTGACCAGGGGCTCAAAATGGGGTCTTGGGCTTCCACATAGTTCTCTGGCATTCTTGCGTGCTCCAAGGCTTTGTTGTTGATGGTCAAGGCCACTGGCCAATCACTGAATAGGGGCCTGTACCCTCCAAGCACACTGGCCAATGAGATTGCTGGCAGGAGTTCTGGGCATGGCCTAGGCCTCTGACCTTTCAGAGCATGGCTGGTGCCCTGTGGTCAGGACTTTTGATGGAAGCCCGAATATGGGAGCTCAGAGCTGGCCTTAAAAGGCTGAGCTTCCTTCCAGGAAGTTCGAAACAGGGTTCAGCCCAGGGCCCTGCCTTGAGAAACTGTCCAGTGCGCATGTGTATAACTCTGTATGTGCCTGTGCCTCTGTGGATGTGTCTGTGTGTGTGTGTGACTGTGAGAGCGTGTGTTTGTGTGTGTGTGTGTGTGTGTGTGTGAGGGAGGGAGAGACAGAGAGAACAACAGAATCACTGTGGCACAGGTGATTTTGTGCAAAACACTTGGCACTTTCTGATTTACAGCTCAATATTGACACCATTGTAGCTTTCCTTGGCCCTTGGTCACTTTTCTTATTTTCTGATGTAAAGACACTGAAGAGGGAGAAGTTTTAGCCCTGAGGATTGCACTGGGAACTAGCAGCTGCCCTGTGTGTGTTGCCAGACTAGGAAACTTGTGGTGATTGTCCATGTGAAGAGTCTCCTAGATGAGTTCCTACTCAAGCCTATTTTGCTTGGTACCATTGGAGCTGCATATAGCTAATGATTTGGAGATTTTACTCCTTTGGAGAATTCTTTTCCTGATGCACAGCTTCTCTCCAGATTTTAGCAATCAATTATTTGAATGTCATATCAAATCCATTGTTGAAAATGACTACATCAGTGTCTCTCTCTCTCTTTCTCTCTCTCTCTCTCTCTCTCTCTCTCTCTCTCTATATATATATATATATATATATGTAACATGTAGAGGTCTGAAAATATTTTTAGCTAGAGACCTGCACAGCTCTGGATTATTGTAGTAATGCGGATACACCTGGCCCTTCTGAGCCACAGTCATGAGAGACATCTCACAGAGCCATTCCTATAGCTCTTATTACTCTACATATCTCTCTCAGCACAAACTACCACTGCCAAATGATCTACTTCCCTCTTGCTCGTTTTCTACACCACGAACTATCCCCAAACTGTAAATCAAAGAAGAAATAGACATAGTGCAGTTCCCTGCACACAGGACAGGCTGAGGCTGGACCAGGGAGATGCAATAAGCCAGACTGCATATTGGCTGAGGCACCACTAAGACTACTTCCAATTTGGAGAGGCGAGGGCTGTTTTGGAGACTGGGCTGGAGGCTGAGTGTTGCTTCTCAGAGTGGGGTAAGACCTAGATGTTCTCAGTGTAACCTTTCATCACAAACATACAATAACAATGCCACTTGTAAGAAGTATGCATGGACATGGAGGATATGTCTTCAGTGCTCTGGCACTAATCAACACAGGTCCAGAATTTCTGTACTTTTCTGTCACTGTCATTCTGTCTCTCTGACTGTCTCTACGTGCCTTCTTCACAGGGCCCTTACTGGAAGTCAGTGATTGCATAGTTAACTCGGTCTTCCTGGTGTTGAAATCTTCCACTCTTTGCCCTTTGTATTATTTAATCTCGTGCATATGGTGCTGTACAGTGGGGAACTGAGGAGGCAGCGATCCTACTACAGGTAACAGGCATATGTCCATCTCCAGCTGCAGCTGTCCAGGCCCTCTGTGCTTGACTCCCATTCTCCAGGGCCCTGTGGCTGACACTCAGCCTAAATGCACCCCTCCTCAATTTCCTGTACCACATCCTTGTCCTTATTCCATGAGAGCCCAGGTTAAGAGAAGTGAAACTCTATCCCCCTGGCACACACATTGTGCTTTCCCTCTATTGGGCTGAATGTAAAGGATCTGTGGTACTGATGGCCACACCAGTGTCCAGATTTTCCACGCATAACGGAAGCTTCCAGGGTTCAGAAAGAGTGTGTTTTGATGGCTGTGAAATGTCTTTTCCAAGTGCCTCCTGGGGTTTCAAATCCTTTTGAAACCTGATGTTCTTTCTTTTATCTAGGGAATATTCTCACCTCTGGCCTGAAGGCCCTCCCAAGTAGGAGCACAGCTATTCCGGGGTCAGGAGGTCTGCAGCCTGCTAGCTCCTTGAGGGATTCCTGAGAATGTCCTCAGGCCCCAAGTGGTAACAGGTGTTTCCAATTGCCTTTATTAGCAGCAGCCAGGCCCTCAGGTGAGAGGCGGGGCTGTCATCTCCACTGGAAGCTCCTAATTCAGCCAATGGAGGCATTCATCTTCCTTTTGTCTCTCCATAGCAAGGGCCCAGGAATTTTTGTGCTTCCTGCATGCAGAGCGACTTTGTATGGGACACTCATGCATGCCTACATCTGGGATTCTCTCTGAGTGTGATGTGTGGACACCAGGACACCATGATCAGGGATTGTGAGGCCACAGGAGCAATTGCCTTAGCTGGTCCCAAAAGGTAGGTGTAAGGGGCCGGGTTCATCCACTATTGTTTGGTCAAACACAGTTCCCATATATGTTGAAACACAGCTCTTTCTGGGTTCTTTCAGGGCTTGTAATCTGCTACACTGATCAGTGGACTGAGAGCCTGGAGGCTGAGTAGGCAACCAAACGTCACTGCCTACTCAGCCTCATGCCCCTGAATTCTGAGGGGTGCCCCAGCTTACCCCGTTGTCAGTGTTTGGAAGATAGTGAGGCATGGGATTTAATCGGGAACTCAGGAGAGGGAGACATGAGAATCCCTTTGCATTTGCATTCTTGCTTAGCCACAATCTGGGATAGCTGGCTTGCCCTGTCCAGCTGGGTTCTCTGTACATAAGTTGCAGGTGAGGCTGGCTACATTTACACCCATGGTCTGAAACTAGTATAGGTGAGCTCTGAGCACACACAGACACACACAGACAGACAGACACACACTCACACACACATTACTGTCAGGTCTGATAGTATGGCATATGGTGAAGACTGGGGCTGTATGGGTTCTTAGGGCATGAGAGCTGCTGCCTTACAATCTTTACAAGCCAGGTTTGAACCTGTCATCAATGAACACAGTGTAGGAGGTTTTTGATTTCTGGTCACTTTCCAACTCATCTATTTCTTTTCTCTCCTTCTCTGTCTCTGTCTCTCACAGTCTCTCACTCACTCTGTCTGCACTCAGTAATATTTTACTTATATCCTATTTTATTGACAGGCTCAGATATACAAAGAGAGTTGCCAGAGCACTGTTGAGCTCTGGCTTGTTGTGTTGGTGATTTCACCTAGGCTACTGGAGCCTCAGCTTTGTAAGTCTCTGTGACACAAGCCATATTCTGTCTCCTCGTATCCATGGCAGTATCTCTCAGACTATATAATAAACATATTTATTTTTAGAATTGTCGACCTATGTAATTGATCTTTATCAGAATTAACACATTTATAACATCTTCCTTTTTCATTAATAATTGGCCACCTAGTTGGAACAGGATTCAATACAATTATAAATAATATAACCTTCCAGTAGCATTTCTAATAGCATTTCTATCAGCATCGTTATTGTAATTATTATAGTACAGAACTTGCCTCCTTTCTCTAGTGTAAGCTTCAGTACATATGAGTTTCTTTTCATTCTCCTGAAATCTTAATTTCCCTGGACTCTGAAGTGTCTCGGAATTTTTGAAGCAGCCCTCTGTTTCTCAGCAGATGGTTTCCATTTTCTGCTGTAATCAGGTCTTCTTGTGCTTTTTGTTTATATTTTTCATTTTTTTTCAAATCCTCCTAGATGATCCCCATTTATTTGCATATTTATTTATTTATTTAGTCCTATATTACAGGAGGGGTCATTTCTTCTGCTTGATAGATTTTTCTCTTATAATTGAAGGGAAGTTTACACTCACAATACATTTCGTGTGGTAAATACTACACACATATGGTGAAGGGTGGGGTGGTCTGGGTTCTGTGGACTTGAGACTTCTGCCTTACAATCTCTACAACCCAGGTTTGAACCCTTCATGTATGAACACAGTGTGGGAGGTTTTGGACTTCTGGTCTCTTTCCCACTCTTCTATTTCTCTTCTTGCCTTCTCTGTCTCTGACCCTCACAGGCTCTCACTCACTCTGTCGGCACTCATTAATATTTTACTTATACATTATTTTACTGACAGGCACAGATATACAAAGGGAATCACCAGGACACTGCTGATCTCTGGCTGTTTTGTTGGCGATTTCTCCTAGGTTTCTGGAGCCTCAGCTTTGTAAGTCTCTCTGGCACAAGCCATACTCTGTCTCCTAATAGCCATGCCAGTTATCCCTCAGTGTCTATAATAAAGATACACTTACATATATGTACATATATATACATATATATATATATATCAGTCATTTTTAGAATTTTTGACCTTTTTATTTGATCTTAATGCAGAATTACCACATTTATAACAGCCTCCTTATTCATAAATAATTGGTCACATAGTTGGAGCAGGATTCACTACAATTATAAATTATAAACCTTCCAGGGGCATTTCCAATAGCCTTTCTGTCAGTATCCTCATTGTAATTATCATAGCACAGAACTTGCCTCCATTTTCTAGTGTAAGCTTCTATACGTATACCTTTCTTTTCATTCTCGGGAATTCTTAATTTGCCTGGACCCTGAAGTGTCAGGGAAGTTTTGTAGCAGCCCTCTGTTTCTCAGCAGACGTTTTCTATATTTCTGCTGTAATCAGGCCTTCCTGTGGTTTTTGTTTTTATATTTTTCAAATCCTCCTAGATCATCCCCATTCATTTGCATATTTATTTATTTATTTAGTCCCATATCACATGAGGGGTCATTTATTCTGCCTGATAGATTTTCTCTTATAATTGAAGGGAACTTCTGACACAATACATTTCCTTTTGCAGATACTACACACTACTACAACTACTACTGCACTGTTTTTGACAGTGACATCCAATGCACAATGGATTAGTATTGCATGTCTCTAAAGAATGTTCACTATTTAACCTACAATGTTTTTAACCTCACAAATATTTATTCTGTCCTTTCTTGGGGGATGAATGGTTTACTGTCAACAGTTACATGTAATAGTGGGCACGGGGGTAATTTTTCCCACTTTCCCTGTATTTCTGTACATCATTTGTATCTTTCTTACTGAGGAGAAGGAAACAGTCATAAATTGAGAGATCAGGGTCCAGCCAGGAAGAGAGACAGAGAAACTGCTACAGTTCTGATTTGACACTAGCCCAGCTTTTCCCTAGCTGGGTAAGTGGTGAGCAGGGGCTCAAAACGGGGTCCTGAGCTTCCACATAGTTCCCTGGCATCTCCACCAGCTGTGCCTCCAACCCATGCGTCCTTCATTGTCCATGTAACTATAGATCAGGTCTAGGCACTTCTCACCTTCATATGCCAGAAACTTAACACTTCTCCCCTCCACCCATGAAACGTTGACCTTTTACTTGAATGCAAAACAGCAAATCCAATCCACGTTATTTCAGGGAAAAGTGTGTGTGTCTCTGTGGGAGGGAGTGTGTGTGTGTGTGTGTAAGTGTACATAAGTGTGTTTCAGTTATGATTACCGCTGTTGTTTCTTTATTCCTGACACAGATTCTTCAGAACTGGGTTGTGCTATGACAAAGGAAGTTTCCACTGCACAAGTGGTTTTTCAAATATGAATGGCACATTGGATATTCTGGACACTGTTGTGCATTCTCCCAGGTGGTCCTCAGATGAGTTCTTTACTTTGCTATTCCCATGCTATGAGTAATTTTCTGTGGAGACTCAAAGAGGAGTGGCATGGGGGAGCTCAGCTTCATTCTGCTGTGTATCCACACAAGGTGGCAGCAAAGCCCATAGTTGAGTGTAGTGATTCTGTGGAATGAGGAGAACTCTAGGATTTGTGGCCCATGTACAGCAAGGTTGAAATTGACGTAGGGTGCCCTAGACACCTGTTCTTTCCTGTGGGGTGGGGGGATACCCCATTTGGCTTTGAAAGTTGAAGGAGTTTCTCTCTTTGTCTGGGATGACTCTACTGGTAGCTTGTGAATCCTTGTCCTCAGCTGCATTCTGCTGGGTGTCCACAAGAGGGCAGCACCAGTGGGGGACTAAGGCTCCATGGGGCAAGTGCCTTGAGGCACTGGGCTACGAGAGTGGAGACAGTGTTTCTGGGTGTGCCCCAAGTGCATGGCCAGCCTAGCTCAAGCAGGCAATGCCCTAAGGACGGGTCCAGACAGGAGCTGTGTGGGTCGTGTTGGCAGAAGCAGGGCCTCAGAGGTCGGCAGACAGTCCCCTGGTGCAGGTCTAAGAGACCGTGTCCTTGAGCCTGAGGGGAGGCCAATGGGAGCTCAGAGCTGGCCTAAAAAGGCTGAGCATGCTTCCAGGAAGTGCTAATCAGGGTTCAGCCCAGGGCCCTGCCTTGCAGAAGCTGTCCAGTGCGCATGTGTATAACTCCCTTTGTGCCTGTGCCACTGTGGATGTGTGCATGCGTGGCTGTGAGACTGTGTGTTCGTGTTTATTTGTGTGTGTGTATGTGTGTGGTAGGGAGAGAGAGAGAACAACAGAATCACTGTGGCACTGGTGATTTTGTGCCAAACACTTGGCACATTATGATTTACAGCTCAATATTGACACCATTGTAGCTCTCCTTGGCCCTTGGACACTTTTTTCTTTTCAGATGTAAAGACACTGAAGAGGGAGAGGTTTTTGCCCTGAGGCTTGCACTGGGAACTAGCAGCTGCCCTGTGTGTGTTGCCAGACTAGGAAACTTGTGGTGCCTTTCCATGTGGAGAGTCTCCTGGATGAGTTCCTTCTGGAGTCTTTTACGATCGGTCCCGCTGGAGCTGCATATAGCTAATGATTTGGAGATTTTACTCCTTTGGACAATTATTTTCCTGATGCACGGTTTCTCTCCAGGTTTTAGCAATCAATTGTCTGAATGTCATATCGCATCCATTGTAGAAAATGACTACATCAGTGTCTTGATCTCTCTCTCTCTCTCTCTCTCTCTCTCTCTCCTCTCTCTCTCTCTCTCTCTCTCTCTCTCTATATATATATATATATATATATATATATATATATACACACACACAAATATGTAAGATGTAGAGGTCTGAAAATATATTTTAGCTAGAGACCTGCACAGCTCTGGATTCGGGTAGTAACGCAGATACACCTGGCCCTTCAGAGCCACAGTCATGAGAGACATCTCACAGAGCATTCGTTTATCTCTTGTCACTCTACAAATCTCTCTCAGCACAAACTACAGCTAAAAAATCATCTACTTCCCTCTTGCTCTTTTTGTCCACAGAGTCCCATACCAAAACTGTAAATCAAAGAAGAAATAGACATAGTGCAGTTCCCTGCACACAGGACAGACTGAAGCTGGACCAGGGAGATGAAATATGCCAGCCTGCTTCTTGGCTGGAACATCACTAAAACTACTTCCAATTTGGAGAGACAAGGGCAGTTTTGGAGAGTGGGCTGCAGGCCGAGTGTTGCTTCTCAGACTGGGGTAAGACCTAGGTGTTCTAAGTGTAACCTTTCCTCAGAAAGTTAAAATAACAATGCCACTTGTAAGAAGTATGCATGGGCATGGAGGCTTTGTCTTCAGTGCTCTGGCACTGATCAACACAGGGTCAGAATTTCTGTCCTTTTCAGTCACTGTCATTCTATCTCTCTGACTGTCTCTGTGTGCCTTCTTCCCTGGACCCTTTGTGAAAGTCATTGCATGCATCATGAACTCGGTCTTCCTGGTGTTGAAATTTTCCTTTCTTTGCCCTTTGGATTATTTAGTCTCGTGCATATGGCGTAGTACAGAGTGGAACTGAGGAGACAGCGTTCCTGCTGCAGGTAACAGGCATATGTCCATCTGCAGCTGCAGCTGTCCTTGCCCTCTGTGGTTGACTCCCATTATCCAGGGCCCTGTGGGTGACACTCAGCCTAAATGCAGTCCTCCTCAATTTCCTGCACCGCATCCTTGTCCTTATTACATGAGAGCCCAGGTCAAGAGAAGTGAAACTCTACCACCTTGGCACACATATTGTGCTTTCCCTCTATTGGGCCAAATGTAAAGGATCTGTGGCACTAATGGCCACACCAGTGTCCAGATTTTGAACGCAAAATGGAAGCTTCCAGGGTTCAGAAAGAGGGTGTTTTGATTTCTGTGAAATGTATTTTCCAAGTGCCTCCTGGGGTTTCAAATCCTTTTGAAACCTGAAGTTGTATCTTGTATCTAGGGAATATTCTCACCTCTGGCCCGAAGGACCTCCCAACTAGGGCACAGCTATCCCGGGGTCAGGAGGGCTGCCATCCTGCTAGCACCTGGAGAGATTCCTGAGTCTGTCCTCTGGCCCAAAGTGGTAACAGGTGTTTCCAATTGCCTTTATTAGCAGCAGCCAGGCCCTCAGGTGAGGTGCAGGGCTGTGATCTTCACTGGAAGCTCCTAATTCAGCCAATGGAGGCATCCATCTTCCTTTTGTCTCTCCATAGCAAGGGCCCGGGGAGTTTGTGCTTTCTGCAAGCAGAGCGACTTTGTATGGGACACTCAGGCATGCCTACTTCTGGGAATCTCTCTGAGTGTGATGTTTGGACACCAGGACACCATGATCAGGGATTGTGAGGCCACAGGAGCAATTGCCTTTGCCGGACCCAAAGGGTAGGTATAAGGGACAGGGTTCATCCCCTATTGTTTGGTCGATCACAGTGCCCATCTATGTTGAAACACAGCTATTTTTGGGTTCTTTCTGTGCTTGTAATCTGCTGCTCTGAGCAGTGGACTGAGAATCTGGAGGCTAAGTAGGCAGCCAAACGTGACTGGACAGGCTCATGCCCCTGAATTCTGAGGCGTGCCCCAGCTTCCCCCGTTGGCAGTGTTTGGATGATAGATAGTGAGGCATGGGATTGAATAGGGAACTCAGGAGATTTAGACCTGAAAGTCCCTTTGCATATGCATTCTTGCTTAGCCAGAATATGGGGTATCTGGCTTGCCCTGACCAGCTAGGTTCTCTGTACATAAGTTGCAAGAGAGGCTGGCTACACTGCCACCCATGCACTTAGACTACTATAGTTGAGTTCTGAGCACACACAGACACACACAGACTGACAGACAGACAGACACACACACACATTACTGTCAGGACTGATAGTACAGCATATGGTGAAGGCTGGGGCTGTCTGGGTTCTGTGTGCATGAGAGCAGCTGCCTTACAATCTCTACAAGCCACGTTTGAACCTGTCATCAATGAACACAGTGTAGGAGGTTTTTGAATTCTCACTCTTTCCAGCAAAATTGGCTGGTGGGCGGGCCTTCCAGAGGCTGCCCAATGAGCGTGCTGCATGGCCGTGTGGGCGGTGCTCAAGGTTGCTGGCCATTCACTGACTATGAGCATTGACACTCCTGGGCTTGTGCTAGCATACTGACCAATGATATTGATGGCAGAGGTTCTGGGCGTGGCCTAGGCCTCTGGCCTATCAGAGCATGGCTGGTGCCCTGTCTGCAGGCCTTCTGAAGTTAGCCTGACAATGGGAGCTCAGAGCTGGCCTTAAATGCTGCGCGTGATTCCAGGAAGTGCGAAGCAGGGTTCAGCCCAGGGCCCTGCCTTGCAGAAGCTGTCCAGTGTGCATGTGTGTAACTCTATTTGTGCCTGTGCCTCTGTGGATGTGTGTGTGTGTGAGAGAGAGAGAGTGTGTGTTTGTGTGTGTTTGTGTGTGTGAGGGAGGGAGAGAGAGAACAACAGAATCACTGTGGAACAGGTGATTTTGTACAAAACACTTGGCACATTCTGATTGTCAGCTCAATATTGACATCATTGTGGCTCTCCTTGGCCCTTGGTCACTTTTCTTATTTTCAGATGTAAAGACACTGAAGAGGCAGAGGTTTTTGCCCTGAGGCTTGCACTGGGAACTAGCAGCTGCCCTGTGTGTGTTGCGAGACTAGGAAACTTGTGATGCCTGTCCATGTGGAGAGTCTCCTGGATGAGTTCCGTCTCAAGCCTTTTTCGCTAGGTCCTGTTGGAGCTGCATATTGCTAATGATTTGGAGATTTTACTCCTTTGGACAATTATTTTCCTCAGTTTCTCTCCAGGTTTTAGCAATCAATTCTCTGAATGTCATATCGTATCCATTGTAGAAAATGACTACATCAGTGTCTTGCTCTCTCTCTCTTTCTCTCTCTCTCTCTCTCTCTATATATATATATATATATATATATATATATATATATATATATCATGTAGAGGTCTGAAAATATATTTTACCTAGACACCTGACCCTAGATGTCACTCAATGCGATCTGAAGAACCTGATACACAGACTCCAAGGACAGAACTTTCTTCATGCCTGGTTACCATTCCTGCTTCTGACCTGCTTGTCACGTGTTGGCAGTTCCAGCTGGCTATCTACAGAAAAGCAACATTCCAGCGTCTGACCTCCCTCATGCAGCGTTGCATCCCCTGCCAATTCTTCCCCTAGCCATCTACTTCGGACTGAGACTTGTATCGGACTTTCTGACGTACCCTATATACATTTTACACAATTTTGAAGCAGCTTATTTGCCTTCACGCTGCTGGGTTTTCATAGACTGATCCTGAGTAATTCATAGACTTTACTGACTATTGCCTTGAGGACTATACAATGCCAAATAGCACCTCTGTTTGGTGGGTCATGCCTCCCGCCTCCCCCTCATTATGTACCCTTGCCCCTTTCCCCACCCAAACAGGGAATGTTCCTTTACACACCAATCCTTCCCTTCACACCACACTGCCTTTTACTACTCCTCTACTTGTCCCTTCCTATTTTGTTATATCATTTAGGCTTATGCCCAAAAGGTTTCTGCCCCATGATAGTCTTTTACAGACTTTGTACATCTTATTCAATGACTAGATAGAAAGATAGAAAAGATGTAGAGATATTGTGAAGAGATGGTTGAGCAGGCTGCGCTTAAACCTATGAGATGAGTCTCTCCAGGTAAGTCTCTCTTTCTAAAGAGGGGGTGAGCACAGGAGGACGCGTAAATCTCACCAGGATTGCAGCCATTTAAGCCTTCCCTCCTCCACAGAAAGTCCTACATCTTTCAACCTGAGCATGGCATTCCTCTAAAACATTTAAGCCTGCTCCATTCCATTTTTCTTTACTGTGTCCATTTAGATATAAAGGGATAGGAGGAGATGTTGCTGAGGAGTTATTCTGATGTAGTCTCTGCCCCCACGTTTTTCTACACCCCGCAAAATCCTAGAGTGCCCCCTTTCAACCAATACTGGCCCTACATGTCACCCCTGGTTGTCGCCCAATAAAAAGCCCCCTCATCCACCCTCTCTCTCTGGGCTCTCAGCTCTCCCTCTCTGAGGTCTGGCTCCTGCTCTACCCCCGTGGTCAGATAGTGGGGACGGCCATTGTCGGCTGGCTCCACGTGGTCTGAACCAAAACCCCCCATCCTATAATAAAGATTTCTGTACCCATTTGCTCTGGACGTCCGCTCTCTTCTCCTCGGTGCAGCCCGAAAACAGACCACCAGAACAACAATATATTTAGTCCGATATCACATAAGGGGTCATTTCTTCTGCCTGATAGATTTTCTCTTATAATTGAAGGGAACTTTTGACACACAATACATTTCCTTTTGCAGATACTAGACACTACTAGAACTACTACTGCACTGTTTTTGACAGTGACATCCAATGCACAATGGTTTAGTATTGCATGGCTCAAAAAATGTTCCCTATTTAACCTACAATGTTTTTAACCTCACAAATATTTATTCTGTTCTTTCTTGGGGAATGAATGCTTTACAGTCAACAGTTACATGTAATAGTGGCTATGGGGGTAATTTTCCCACTTTCCCTGTATTTCTGTACGTCATTTGTAGCTTTTCTATTGAGGAGAAGGAAACAGTCATAAATTGAGAGAGCAGGGCCCAAGTAGGAAAAGAGACAGAGAGACAGCTGCAGCTCTGATTTGCCACTAGCCCAGCTTTTCCCTAATTCGGTAAGTGGTGACCAGGGGCTCAAAATGGGTTCTTGGGCTTCCACATAGTTCTCTGGCATTCTTTATTAGCCAGAAAATGGGCTAGCTGGCTTGCCCTGACCAGCTAGGTTTTCTGTACATAAGTTGCAGGTGAGGCTGGCTACCTTGACACCCATGCTCTTAGACTACTACAGGTGAGCTCTGAGCACACACAGACAGACACACACACACACATTACTGTCAGGTCTGGTAGTATAGTAAATGGTGAAGACTGGAGCTGTCTGGGGTCTGTGGGCATGACAGCTGCTGCCTTACAATCTCTACAAGCCAGGTTTGAACCTGTCATCAGTGAACACAGTGTAGGAGGTTTTTGAATTCTGGTCTCTTTCCAATTCATCTACTTCTCTTCTCACCTTCTCTAACTCTCACATTCTCTGGCTGGCGGGGGCGTGTCCCTGGGACAACAGGCCAATCAGAGTCGAGCTGATGTGGCTGGTGAGCGGGCCTTCAGAGGATGCCCAATGAGCATACTCCTAGGCAGTGGTGGTGGTGCTCAAGGCCACTGGCCAATCATCACTAGGAGCGCAGACCCTCCTGGGCGTGTCCAAGCACACTGGCCAATGAGATTGCTGGCACGGGTTCTGGGCGTGGCCGAGGCTTCTGACCTATCAGAGCATGGCTAGCGCTCTGTGGGCGGGCCTTTTGAAGGAAGCCCGACTATGGGAGCTCAGAGCTGGCCTTACAAGGCTGGGCGTGCCTCCAGGAAGTGCGAAGCAGGGTTCAGCCCAGGACCCTGCCTTGCAGAAGCTGTCCAGTGCGCATGTGTATAACTCTGTTTCTGCCTGTGCATCTGTGGATGTGTGCGTGTGTGTGACTGTGAGACTGTGTGTTTGTGTGTGTTTGTGTGTGTGTGTGAGGGAGGGAGAGACAGAGAAAAACAGAATTACTGTGGCACAGGTGATTTTGTGCAAAACACTTGGCACATTCTGATTTACAGCTCAATATTGACACCATTGTAGCTCTCCTTGGCCCTTGGTCACTTTTTTTCTTTTCAGATGTAAAGAAACTGAAGAGGGAGAGGTTTTTGCCCTGCGGCTTGCACAAGGAACTAGCAGCTGCCCTGTGTGTATTGCCAGACTAGGAAACTTGTGGTGTCTGTCCATGTGGAGAGTCTCCTGGATGAGTTCCTTCTCGAGCCTTTTTCGCTAACTCCCATTGGAGCTGCATATAGCTAATGATTTGGAGATTTTACTCCTTTGGACAATTCTTTTCCTGATGCACAGTTTCTCTCCAGGTTTTAGCAATAAATTGTTTGAATGTCATAACGAATCCATTATAGAAAATGAATACATCAGTCTCTCTCTCTCTCTCTCTCTCTCTCTCTCTCTATATATATATATATATATATATATATATATATATATATATATATATATCATGTAGAGGTCTGAAAATATATTTTACCTAGACACCTGCACAGCTCTGGATTTGGGTAGTAATGCGGATACACCTGGCCCTTCTGAGCCACAGTCATGAGAGACATCTCACAGAGCTATTCCTTTACCTCTTCTCACTCTACAAATCTCTCTCAACTCAAACTACAGCTGACTAATCATCTACTTCACTCTTCCTCTTTTTGTCCATCAAGTCCTATCCCAAAACTGTAAAAAAAGAAGAAATAGACATAGTTCAGTTCCCTGCACACAGGACAGGCTGAGCCTGGACCGGGGAGATGAAATAAGCCAGCCTGCATTTGGCTGGAGCATCACTAAAACTACTTACAATTTGGAGAGGCAAGGGCAGTTTTGTAGAGCGGGCTGCAGGCCAAGTGTTACTTCTCAGATTGGCCAAAGACCTAGATTTTCTAAGTGTAACCTTTCCTCACAAACATAAAATAACAATGCCACATGTAAGCAGTATGCATGGGAATGGAGGGTTTGTCTTCAGTGCTCTGGCACTGATCAACACAGGGCCAGAATTTGTCCTTTTCAGTCACTGTCATTCTGTCTCTCTGACTGTCTCTACATGCCTTCTTCCCTGGACCATTCTTGGAAGTCAGTGCATGCATCGTGAACTCAGACATCCTGGTGTTGAAAATTTCCTTTCTTTGCCCTTTTGATTATTTAGTCTCCTGCACATGATGTAGTACAGAGGGGAACTGCGGAGACAGCGTTGCTGCTGCAGGTTCCAGGCATATGTCGATCTGCAGCTGCAGCTGTCAAGGGCCTCTGTGATTGACTCCCATTCTCCAGGGCCCTGTGGCTCACAGTCAGCCTAAATGCAGCCCTCCTCAATTTCCTGCGCCACATCCTTGTCCTTATTCCATGAGAGCCCAGGTCAAGAGAAGTGAAACTCTTCTACCCTGGCACACACATTGTTATTTCCCTCTATTGGGCCGAATGTAAAGGATCTGTGGTACTGATGGCCACACCAGTTTCCAGATTTTCCATGCAAAACGGAAGCTTCCAGGGTTCAGAAAGAGGGTGTTTTGATGGCTGTGAAATGTCTTTTCCAGGTGCCTCTTGGGGTTTCAAATCCTTTTGAAACCTGAAGTTTGTTCTTGTATGTAGGGAATATTCTCACCTCTGGCTAGAAGGCCCTCCCAACTAGGAGCACAGCTATCCCGGGATCAGGAGGTCTGCCAGACTGCTAGGGCCCGGGGAATTTGTGCTTCCTGCAATCAGAGCGACTTTGTATGGGACACTCATGCATGCCTACTTCTGGGAATCTCTCTGAGTGTGATGTGTGGACACCAGGACACCATGATCAGGGATTGTGAGGCCACAGGAGCAATTGCCTTTGCCGGACCCAAAGGGTAGGAGTAAGGGGACGGGTTCATCCACTATTGTTTGGTCAAACACAGTTCCCATCTATGTTGAAACAAAGCTCTTTCTTGGTTCATTCTGGGATTGTAATTTGCTGCCCGGAGCAGTGGACTGAGAGTCTGGAGGCTGAGTAGGCATCCAAATGTGACTGGACAGGCTCCTGCCCTTGAATTCTGAGGGGTGCCTCAGCTTACCCTGTTGGCAGTATTTGGTTGATAGTGAAGCATGAGATTGAATCGGGAACACAGGAGAGGGAGACTTGAGAGTCCCTGTGCATGTGCATTCTTGCTTAGCCAGAATCTGGGTGAGCTGGCTTGCCCTGACTAGCTAGGTTCTCTGTATATGTATATATATATGGAGAGAGAGAGAGAGAGCAAGACACTTATGTAGTCATTTTCTACAATGTATGCGATATGACATTCAGAAAATTGATATATACATATATATATATGTAACATGTAGAGGTCTGAAAATATATTTTAGCTGCACAGCTCTGCATTATTGTAGTAATGCGGATACACCTGGCCCTTCTGAGCCACAGTCATGAGAGACATCTCACAGAGCCATTCCTATACCTCTTATCACTCTACATATCTCTCTCAGCACAAACTACCGCTGCCAAATGATCTACTTCCCTCTTGCTCTTTTTCTCCACCGTGTCCTATCCCCAAACTGTAAATCAAAGAAGAAATAAACATAGTGCAGTTCCCTGCACACAGGACAGGCTGAGGCTGGACCAGGGAGATGCAATAAGCCAGACTGCATATTGGCTGAGGCATCATTAAGACTACTTCCAATTTGGATAGGTGAGAGCTGTTTTGGAGAGTGGGCTGCAGGCTGAGTGTTGCTTCTCAGAGTGGGGTAAGACCTAGATGTTCTCAGTGTAACCTTTCATCACAAACATACAATAACAATGCCACTTGTAAGAAGTATGCATGGACATGAAGGATTTGTCTTCAGTGCTCTGGCATTAATCAACACAGGTCCAGAATTTCTGTACTTTTCTGTCACTGTCATTCTGTCTCTCTGACTGTCTCTACATGACTTCTTCACTGGGGCCTTACTGAAAGTCACTGCTTGCATTGTTAACTCGGTCTTCCTGATGTTGAAATTTTATACACTCTTTGCCATTTGGATTATTTTAACTCCTGCATATGGCGCATTACAGTGGGGAACTGAGGAAGCAACGTTCCTACTACAGGTAACAGGCATATGTCCATCTCCAGCTGCAGCTGTCCAGGCCCTCTATGCTTGACCTCCATTCTCTAGGGCCCTGAGGCTGACACTCAGCCTAAATGCAGCCCTTCTAACCTTCCGACACAGCATCCTAGTCTTTATTCCATGAGAACCCAGGTCAAGAGAAGTGAAACACTATCCCCTTGGCACACACATTGTACTTTCCCTCTATTGGGCCGAATGTAAAGGATCTGTGGTACCGATGGCCACTCCAGTGTGCAGATTTTCCATGAAAAACAGAAGCTTCCAGGGTTCAGAAAGAGGGTGTTTTGATGGCTGTGAAATGTCTTTTCCAAGTGTCTCATGGGGTGTCAAATCCTTTTGAAACCTGAAGTTCTTTCTTGTATCTAGGGAATATTCTCACCTCTGGCCAGAAGGCCTTCCCAACTAGGAGCACACCTATCCTGGGGTCAGGAGGTATGCCAGCCTGATAGCTCCTGGAGGGATTCCTGAGTATGTCCTCAGGGCCCAAGTGCTAACAGCTGTTTCTAATTAACTTTACTAGCAGCAGTCAGGCCCTCAGTTGAGGGGCGGCAAGGTGATCTCCACTGGAAGCTCCTAATTCAGCCAATGGAGGCATCCATCTTCCTTTTGTCTCTCCATAGCAAGGGCCCAGGGAGTTTGTGCTTCCTGCAAGCAGAGTGACTTTGTATGGGACACTCATGCATGCCTACTTCTGGGAATGTCTCTGAGTGTCATGAGTGGACACCAGTACACCATGATCAGGGATTGTGAGGCCACAGGAGCAATTGCCTTAGCTGGACCCAAAGGGTAGGTATAAGGGGCCACATTCATCCACTATTATTTGCAGCCCTCCTCACCTTCCTGCACAGCGTCCTTGTCCTTATTCCATGAGAGCCCAGGTGAAGAGAAGTGAAACTCTATCGCCCTGGCACACACATTGTGCTTTCCCTCTATTAAGCCGAATGTAAAGGATATGTGGTACTGATGGCCACACCAGTGTCCAAAACGGAAGCTTCCAGGGTTCTGAAAGAGGGTGTTTTGATGGCTGTGAAATGATTTTTCCAAGTACCTTATGGGGTTTTCAAATCCTTTTGTAACCTGAAGTTCTTTCATGTATCTAGGTAATATTCTCACCTCTGGGCAGAATGGCTACCCAACTCGGAGCACAGCTATCCCTAGGTCAGGAGGTCTGCCAGCCTGCTTGCTCCTGGAGGTATTCCTGAGTATGTCCTCAGGGCCCAAGTGGTAACAGGTGTTTCCAATTGCCTTTATTAGCAGCAGCCATTCCCTCAGGTGAGGTGCAGGGCTGTGATCTCCACTGGAAGCTCCGAATTCAGCCAATGGAGGCATCCATCTTTCTTTTGTCTGTCCATAGCAAGGTCCTGGGGAGTTTTTCTTCCTGCAAGCAGAGCGACTTTGTATGGGACACTCATGCATGCCTACTTTTGGGAATCTCTCTGAGTGTGATGTGTGGACACCAAGACACCATGATCAGGGATGTGAGGCCACAGCAGCAATTGCCTTAGCTGGACCCAAAGGGTCGGTGTAAGGGACCGGGTTCACACACTATTGTTTGGTCGAACACAGTTCCCATCTATGTTGAAAAACAGCTGTTTCTGGGTACTGTCTGTGCTTGTAATCTGGTGGTCTGAACAGTGGACTGAGAGCCTGGAGGCTGAGTAGGCAGCCAAATGTGACTGGACAGGCTCATGCCCCTGAATTGTGAGGGGTGCCCCAGCTTCCCCCTGATGATAGATAGTGAGGCATGGGATTCAATAGGGAACTCAGGAGACTTAGACATGAGAGTCCCTTTGCATATGCATTCTTGCTTAGCCAGAATCTAGGCTAGCTGACTTGCCCTGACCAGCTAGGTTCTCCGTACATAAGTTGCAGGTGATGCTGACTACCTTGACACCCATTCTCTGAGACTACTACAGGTGAGCTCTGAGCACACACAGACACACAGTCAGACAGACAGACAGACAGACACACACACACACACACACACACACACATTACTGTCAGGTCTGGTAGTATAGCATATGGTGAAGGCTGGGGCTGTCTGGGGTCTGTGGGTATGAGAGCTGCTGCCTTACAATCTCTACAAGCCAGCTTTGAACCTGTCATCAATGAACACAGTGTAGGAGGTTTTTGAATTCTGAGACACTGAAGAGGGAGAGGTTTTTGCCCTGAGGCTTGCACTGGGAACTAGCAGCTGCCCTGTGTGTGTTGCCAGACTAGGAATCTTGTGGTGTCTGTCGATGTGGGGAGTCTCTTGGATGAGTTCCTTCTCGAGCCTTTTTCGATTGGTCCCGTTGGAGCTACATATCTAAAGATTTGGAGATTTTACTACTTTGGACAATTCATTTCCTGATGCACAGTTTCTCTACAGGTTTTAGCAATCAATTGTTGAAAGTCATATGGAATCCATTGTAGAAAATAACTACATCAGTCTCTCTCTCTCTCTCTGTATATATATATATATATATATATATATATATATATATATATGTAGAGGTCTGAAAATATTTTTAGCTAGAGACCTGCACAGCTCTGGATTATTGTAAGTATTTGGATACACCTGACCCTTCTGAGCCACAGTCATGAGAGACATCTCACAGAGCTATTCCTATACGTCTTATCAGTCTACAAATCTCTCTCCGCACAAACTACCGCTGCCAAATGATCTACTTCCCTCTTGCTCTTTTTCTCCACCGAGTCCTATCCCCGAACTGTAAGTCAAAGAAGAAATAAACATAGTGCAGTTCCCTGCACACAGGATAGGCGGAGGCTTGACCAGGGAGATGCAATACGCCAGCCTGTTTCTTGGCTGGTGCCTCACTAAGACTACTTCCAATTTGGAAAGGTGAGGGCAGTTTTGGAGAGTTGGCTGCAGGCCAAGTGTTGCTTCTCAGAGTGGGCTAAGACCTAGATGTTCTAAGTGTAACCTTTCCTCACAAACATAAAATAACAATGCCACTTGTAAGAAGTATGCATGGGCATGGAGGATTTGTCTTCAGTGCTCTGGCACTGATCAACACAGGTCCAGAAATTCTGTACATTTCTGTCACTGTCATTCTGTCTCTCTGACTGTCTCTACATGCGTTCTTCACTGGCTCTTACTGGAAGTCAGTGCATGCATCGTGATCTCAGACTTCCTGGTGTTGAAATTTTCCTTTCTTTGCCCTTTGGATTATTTAATCTCATGTATATGGCGTAGTACAGTGGGGAACTGTGGAGGCAGCGATCCTACTGCAGGTAACAGGCATTGTCCATCACCAGCTGCAGCTGTACAGGCCCTCTGTGCTTGACTCCCATTCTCCAGGGCCCTGAGGCTGACACTCAGCCTAAATGCAACCCTCCTCACCTTCCTGCACCGCATCCTAGTCCTTATTCCATGAGAGCCTAGGTCAAGAGAAGTGAAACTGTATCCCCCTGGCACACACATTGTGCTTTCCCTCTATTGGGCCAAATGTAAAGTATCTGTGTTACTTATGGCCACACCAGTGTCCAGATTTTCCTTGCAAACCGAAGCTTCCAGGGTTCAGAAAGAGGGTGTTTTGATGGCTGTGAAATGTCTTTTACAAGTGCCTCATGGGGTTTCAAATCCTTTTGAAACCTGAAGTTCTTTCTTGTATCTAGGGAATATTCTCACCTCTGGCCAGAAGGCCTTCCCAACTAGGAGCACACCTATCCTGGGGTCAGGAGATCTGCCAGCCTGCTAGCTCCTGGAGGGATTCCTGAGTATGTCCTCAGAGCCCAAGTGGTAACAGCTGTTTCCAATTGCCTTTATTAGCATCAGCCAGGCCCTCAGGTGAGAGGCAGGACTGTGATCTCCACTGGAAGCTCCTAAATCAGCCAATGGAGGCATCCATCTTTCTTTTGTCTCTCCATAGAAAGTGCCCAGGGAGTTTGTGCTTCCTGCAAGCAGAGCGACTTTGTATGGGACACTCATGCATGCCTACTTCTGGGAATGTCTCTGAGTGTCATGAGTGGACACCAGTACACCATGATCAGGGATTGTGAGGCCACAGGAGCAATTGCCTTAGTCGGACCCAAAGGGTAGGTGTAAGGGGCCGGGTTCATCCACTATTGTTTGGTCAAACACAGTTCCCATCTGTATTGAAACACAGCTCTCTCTGGGTTCTTTCTGGGCTTGTAATCTGTTTCCCTGAGCAGTGGACTGAGAGCCTGAAGGCGGAGTAGGCAGCCAAACATAACTGGCCAGGCTCATGCCCCTGAATTCTAAGGGATGCTCCATCTTCCCTCATTGGCAGTGTTTGGATGATAGTGAGGCATGGGATTGAATGGGGAACTCAGGAGAGGGAGACATGAGAGTCCCTTTGCATATGCATTGTAGCTTAGTCAGAATCTGGGCTACCTGGCTTGCAATGACCAGCTAGGTCCTCTGTATTAAGTTGCAGGTGAGGCTGGCTACCTTGACACCCATGCTCTGAGACTACTATAGGTGAGCTCCGAGCACACACAGATACACACAGACATGTTGTTATGGCGGTCTGGTGTCGGGCTGCACCACGGAGATGAGAGGGGACGTCCAGAGCAAAGGGGTACACAAATCTTTATAATAGGATGGGGGGGAGGTTTGGTTCAGACAACGTGGAGCCAGCCGGCAATGGCCGACCACGGGGGGAGAGCAGGGAGCGAGACCTCAGAGAGGGAGAGCCGAGAGCCCAGAGAGAGAGAGCGGAGGGGTGAGGGGGCTTTTTATTGGGTGACAACCAGGGGTGACGTGTAGGGCCAGGATTGGTTGGAAGGGGGCACTCTAGGATTTAGCGGGGCATAGAAAAACCTGGGGGTGGAGACTGCATCAGAATAAGTCCTCAGCAACATCTCCTCCTATCCCTTTATATCTAAATGGACACAGTAAAGAAAAATGGAATGGAGAAGGCTTAAATGTTTTAGAGGAATGCCATGCTCAGGTGGGAAGATGTAGGACTTTCTGTGGAGGAGGGAAGGCTTAAATGGCTGCCAACATTGTCAGATTTATGTGTCCTCCTGTGCTCAACCCCTCTTTAGAGAGACTTACCTGTAGAGACTCATCTCATAGGTTTAAGCGCAGCCTGCTCAACCATCTCTTCACAATATCTCTACATCTTTTCTATCTTTCTACGTAGTAATAGCATAAGATGTACAAAGTCTAAAAAGACTATCATGGGGCAGAAACCTTTTGGGCATAAGCCTAAATGATATAAAAAATAGGAAGATACAAGTAGGGGAGAAGTAAAAGCCAGTGTGGTGTGAAGGGAAGGATTGGTGTGTAAAGGAGCATTCCCTGTTTGGGTCGGGAAAGGGGCAAGGGTACATAATGAGGGGGAGGCGGGAGGCATGATCCACCAAACAGAGGGGGTATTTGGCATTGTATAGTCCTCAAGGCAACAGTCTGTAAAGTCTATGAATTACTCAGGATCAGTCTATGAAAAACCAGCAGCGTGAAGGGAAATAAGCTGCTTCAAAATTGTGTAAAATGTATATAGGGTATGTCAGAAAGTCCGATACAAGTCTCAGTCTGAAGTAGATGGCTAGGGGAAGAATTGGCAGGGGATGCAACGCTGCATGAGGGAGGTCAGCCGCTGTAATGTTGTTCTTTTGTAGATAGCTAGCTGGAACTGCCAACATATAACAAGCAGGTCAGAAGCAGGAACGGTAACCAGGCATGAAGAAAGTTCTGTCCTTGGAGTTTGTGTATCAGGTTCTTCAGATCGCATTGAGTGACATCTAGGGTTTCGGGGGGTGTGCCACGGTAGTCGTGCCATCTAGTGAGTGACGTCAGGGTGTGCAGGGGTTCAGATTGTTTTTCTGGGATTCCTGTGAAAGAAACATAAACAATCTGCTTCTCGTGGTTAGCAGGGCATCTGATTTGAATGCTTTATAGAAAAAGAGGTTTGGTGCCTTGACCAACTGAGTTTTGGGGGATGTATCTTTCCTTTTCATTTATGATTATATTTTATATTATTTGTCATGGTAGTCAGCCGTTTATCTGGAAGGTCCTGGGTGATTCATGGGGAAAAAGACCTTATCTTTTAACAAAGAGTCTAAGGTGTAGGGAAGCGGGAACTATCTTATCCCCTTTTTTTTGTATCTTGCCTTTTGTTGCCCTAGTTGTTCTTGTTGTAATTATATTGTTATTATTGCTGATATTGTGGTTGTTGGATAGAACAGAGAGAAATGGAGAGAGGAGGGAAATACAGAGGGAGAGAAAGATACCTGTAGACCTGCTTCACCTCCTGTGAAGTGATTCCCCTGCAGGTGAGGAGCCGGGGGCTCAAACTGGGATCCTCAAGCCAGTTCTTGCTAAACCCGCTGCGCCACCACCCGATTCCCAGGAACTATCTTTTAACATAAACTCTATGGCCATGCCAATAGCAACCTTGAGGGCACATGTGGCTCCCCACATGTCCCCCTGTCTTATATCATGTTTTGATGTTTGGCGGACTTTGTTTTGTGGCAGGGTGGACTGTGCCTGTCTTAGGTTGGGGATCAGCCTTCTGTCTTACCCGTCATTGGAACACCTGGTCATTTTTGCCCAGTAGTACCAGATGCCCTGTCTTAGGTTGACTGGATAGCGCTAGTTTCCTCTTACCCGTCATTGGCTAGCCAGCCCTCTACATGGTGGACGTTCTGATGGAGGGGGGCAAATCCTCCACAGCAACTCAATATTCTGCCATGTCCAGCCTATGATAGTGACTTTGTATAGGTTGCATCTTTATGGCATCAATCTGTTGCCGCAAAAGGCCATGAGCTTGTTAAGAATTATAGGACTGTGGTCCAGGAGGTGATGCAGGGACTAAAGCCTTGGACTCTTAAGCATGAGGTCCTGAGTTCGATCCCTGGCAGCACATGTACCAGAGTGAGTCTGGTTCTTTCTTTCTTTCTCAATAATAAATAAATTTAAAATGTTGAAAAAAAGAATTATAGGACCTATTGTGAGCAGAAGAAGTAAAACAAGCTAGGGTCCCACAACTAAGGGTATACAGGTAAGGAAGGGGGAATGTATCCATTGATATGAAGAGGTAGGATCATATCTCAAGTCTAAGGGAAGCAGTCAGTGAATGTGATGTCCAGGGGAACAGCCATTTGTCTTTGGGGGTAGTAAAGGATGTCCGTGGCATGGGTGATGTTATAAAGAGAAACATCTTTAAATTGTTTGCTGACAAAGACAGGCCTATGGTGGCAAGACAAGATACACCAGTTAAGTTTACAAGAATATGTGAATGTTGCTAATTAACATAGGTTGGATATGGAGGAACTTCTTACAGTTTAATACCTTACCATGTGAACAGATGATTCCTCATATGAAGGCTTGATAGCTGTAATCACTTACTTGTGAAAAGCAATAAAACTTGTAACAAGTTAGAGGTTTACTATAATTGACTTTGGACTATAAGCAGACTCAGGTTACTTAGAGAGTTAATGCATGTTAGTAACAATGGTTTTAACATTTAGAGTACTTCTGAGCAGATGGGTCATACAAAAATTTTTGGTCATTCAGCACACTCACTCACAAAACACAACTGGCCATTCATAACATAAGACATTCAGGGAAGGGGTAGGAGAGAGGGCTCTGTGAGCCAACTTTTGAAGGTTCTGCCATGCCATATTATGGATCCTGGGATGTATCCTGCATCTGGACCTCTTGTAGTATTTCTTGTTCTTCAGGAATAACAGCGCCATCCTGCGGGTATTGTCGGACATGGCAGGCAGGAACCCAGACAGGTTTAGAGAAATTTTGAGGGAAAATGCATGCGAAACCCCTTCCCATGGTCAATAATGGGTCAGACCCTTTCCAAACTTTATCGAGTGGGTCTCTCCATTTGACCTTAATAGATGGGAGGGTAGATGGTGTTTGCCAGTGAAGAATAATAGGGGGTAAGGCCGAGTTATTGTAAATATTAAAGAGATTTAACGTAGTTAAGGCTTTTGCTAGCTGGATATTTGGGGGATATGTCCCTCCTTTATCTTTATTTAGTTGAGCCTTCAGAGTTTGATGGGCCCTCTCGACAATGCCTTGTCCCTGTGGATTGTATGGAATGCCCGTGGTATGAGTAATATTCCAGAGGGAACAAAAATCTTTAAATTGTTGGCTTGTAAACATAGCTGCATTGTCTGTTTTCAAAAATAATGGGACCCCCATAATGGCAAAACAAGAGAGCATATGGCTTACAAGCTTTTTAGCACTTTCTCCTGTCTGAGCTGTAGCCCACATAAATTTAGAAAAGGTATCAATTGAGACAAACACATATTTTTGTTTGCCAAAGTTTGGTATGTGGGTGACATCAATTTGCCAAATAGCATTAGCTTTTAAACCTCGGGGATTAACCCCAAGGGTCTGGATAGCAGGTGTCTTTATGAGATTTGAACAAGAAGAGCATGTAGCGAGGATATGTTTTAACTGTGATACAGGAACATCAGGGAATCGAGCTTGAAGGCCTTTAAGATTAACATGGGTTAGAGAGTGAAAATTAGCAGGATCAGAGACAGAGACTGGGAAACTTCCTGTGGAGGCAAGGCGGTCAACTGCGGCATTCTCTTCGGACAGGGAACCAGGAAGAGGGCTGTGGGAACGAAGGTGTTGAATATACAGTGGTTGGGTTCGAGAACAGAGCATAGAGGCGATTTGAATCAAGAGAGGGGAAAGTGGGTTGTCATCAATTTTCACATAAGAACGAGCAAGCCATGGAAGTAAGTTAACAGTATACACACTGTCAGAAAAAAGGTTGAAGGATTCTGGTACAGCTTTTAGTGCAAGAAAAACAGCATAAAGTTCTTTGTACTGAGGGGAATTATCAGGAAGCTCAGTAAAGAGAGGTTTAGGAGATTGTTTTTCTGGGTAATATATAAGGGCAGCAGTTCCCCTTTTTCCGTCATCAGTAAAAATTGTAGGAGCAGAGGGAATGGAATCCTGAGAGAAAAGTTTAGGTGCTAGTAGAGGCAGAAGAGGTAAAGAAGCTATCAATTTATTCGAAGGAAAATGGTTATCTATTTGTCCTGGAAACCCCACGAAGCTTATGGCAAAGTGGGAATGATGGCATATAAGCCACTCTGTATCTGTGAGAGAAAAGGGCAGAATGATTAAATCCGGTTCTTTCCCTAAGACCTGCACAGACCTATTTCTCCCTTGGCGAACCATGAATGCTAACGCATCTATCTCAGTGAGGAGTCTTGGAGCTCCTCCTACTGGCATGTGAAGCCATTCGAGAACCCCATGGTCTTGCCACAGTGCCCCTACTACTGTGGGGGTGGAGTTGAAGATTAGAAGGTTTACCGGAGAGGAGGGGGAGAATCAAACAAGGTGCATGTCCTGGAGGGCCTGGTTAACCCTTTCCAGTGCCAAGGAGGCCTCAGGAGTTAACTTATGTTTTGAAGAGGGCTGTTTGTTTCCTTTCAACAGGTCAAACAGTGGTTGGAGGCAGCTTGTGGGCAGATAGAGATACTGCCTAAGCCAATTTAAATTTCCTAGAAAACTTTGTAAAGAAGCAAGAGTAAGGTTAGAAGGGAAGGTAACATTAGGTTTTAAGGGACGAATTTGTGTTAGAGAAATCTCTGAACCTAGGAAGGATATTGGAGGGATTAGCTGTATCTTCTCAGGGGCTACATTAAGGCCGCTTTTCTTTAATGCAGGAATGAGAAAATCACGTAAGGCATAGAAATCTGTATCTGATTTTCCCCACATTAAAATATCATCTGTATAATGAAAAATATTAAGGCCCTTATGAATATATGGGGCAAGGGCAGATTTAACAGCCTCCTGACAAATTGTAGGACTATTGGCGATACCGTGGGGCAGCTCCACCCATTCAAATCTATCAGCGGGGCTGGCATTATTAATAGACGGAACAGAGAAGGCAAAATGTTTACAATCTCGTGGATGCAAGGGGTTAGAGAAAAAACAATCTTGTATATCAATAGCTATGATTGGAATTCCCGTGGGAATTGCAGAAGCAAGAGGCAAACCGCTTTGAGAGGAGCCCCAGACCTGCATGGTTTTATTTACTGCACGGAATTCTTGAAGGAGGCACCATTTTCCCGAGCGCTTTTTAATCACAAAGACAGGAGTATTCCATGGGGTTCGAGAATGACGAATGTGTCCCAAGGACAACTGCTCTCGGACGAACTCTTTTAAAATTTTTAGCTTATCCCTCGGTAAAGGCCACTGTTACACCCAGACAGGCTCATTAGAAAGCCAGCTTAAGCGGGATGTTTGGCTACGAACAGTGGCATTTAGTATTGGGGGTGCTGAATAGACCTGGTTTCCATTTTCTACTGTAATCAGGTCTTCTTGTGCTTTATGTTTTTATTTTTCATTTTTTTCCAATCCTCCTAGATCATCCCCATTTATTTGCATATTTATTTATTTATTTAGTCCTATATTACATGAGGGGTAATTTCTTCTGCTTGATAGATTTTTCTCTTATATTTGAAGGGAAGTTTACATTCATAATACATTTCGTCTTGTAAATACTACACACATATGGTGAAGGCTGGAAGTGCAGACTCTCTCTGTCTGCACTCATTAATATTTTACTTATATACTTATTTTACTGACAGGCCCTGATATACAAAGAGAGTCGCTTGTTTTGTTGGCGATTTCACCTAGGTTTCTGGAGCTTCAGCTTTGTAAGTCTCTCTGACACAAGCCATACTCTGTCTCCGCATAGCCATGCCAGTATCCCTCAGAGTTTATAATAAAGATACACATACATATATGTACATATCTATACATATATATATCAGTCATTTTTAGAATTGTTGACCTTTTTATTTGATCTTAATGCAGAATTACCACATTTATAACAGCCTACTTATTAATAAATAATTGGTCACATAGTCGGAGCAGGATTCACTACAATTATAAATTATAAGTTTTCCAGGAGCATTTCCAATAGCCTTTCTATCATTATCCACGTTGTAATTATTATAGCACAGAACTTGCCTCCATTTTCTTGTGTAAGCTTCAATACGTATGCCTTTCTTTTCATTCTCGGGAATTCTTAATTTGCCTGGACCCTGAAGTGTCAGGGAATTTTTGAAGCAGCCCTCTGTTTCTCAGCAGACGTTTTGTATATTTCTGCTGTAATCAGGTCTTCCTGTGGTTTTTGTTTTTATTTTTTTCAAATCCTCCTAGATCATCCTCATTTATTTGCATATTTATTTATTTATTTAGTCCCATATCACATGAGGGGTCATTTCTTCTGCCTGATAGATTTTCTCTTATAATTGAAGGGAACTTTTGACACACAATACATTTCCTTTTGCAGATACTACACACTACTACAACTTCTACTGCACTGTTTTTGACAGTGACATCCAATGCACAATGGATTAGTATTGCATGGCTCTAAAGAATGTTCACTATTTAACCTACAATGTTTTTAACCTCACAAATATTTATTCTGTTCTTTCTTGGGGGATGAATGGTTTACAGTCAACAGTTACATGTAATAGTGGGCACGGGGGTAATTTTCCCACTTTCCCTGTATTTCCGTACATCATTTGTATGTACATAATTTGTATAAACCCAGCTATTTCTGGGTTCATTCTGGGATTGTAATCTGCTGCCCTGAATAGTGGAATGAGAGTCTGGAGGCTGAGTAGGCAGGAAACGTGACTGGACAGGCTCCTGCCCCTGAATTCTGTGGGGTGCCCCAGCAAACCCGTTGGCAGTGTTTGCATGAGAGTGAGGCATGAGATTGAATCGGGAACTAAGGAGAGGGAGACATGAGAGTCCCTTTGCATATGCATTCTTGCTTAGCCATAATCTGGGCTAGCTGGCTTGCCCTGACCAGCTAGTTTCTCTGTACATAAGTTGCAGGTGAGGCTGGATACCTTCCCACCCATGCTCGGAGACTACTATAGGTGAGCTCTGAGCACACACAGACACAGACAGACAGACAGACACACATTCATTACTGTCAGGTCTGGTAGTACAGCATATGGTGAGGGCAGGGGCTCTCTGGGTCTGTGGGCAAGAGAGCTGCTGCCTTACAATTTCTACAAGCCAGGTTTGAACCTGTCATCAATGAACACAGTGTAGGAGGCTTTTGAATTATCATCTCTTTCCAGCAGAAGTGGCTGGTGGGTGGGCCTTCCAGAGGCTGCCCAATGAGCGTGCTGCAGGGCCCTGTGTGTGGTGCTCAAGGCTGCTGGCCAATCACTGACAAGGGGCCTTGACACTCCTGGGCGTGTCCTAGCACACTGGCCAATGATATTGCTGGCAAGGGTTCTGGGCGTGGCCTAGGCCTCTGGCCTATCAGAGCACTGCTGGTGCCCTGTCTGTGGGCCTTCTGAAGTAAGTCCGACAATGGGAGCTCAGAGTTGGCATTAAAAGGCTGGGGGTGCTTCCAGGAAGTGCGAAGCAGGGTTCAGCCCAGGGCCCTGCCTTGCAGAAGCTGTCCAGTGTGCATGTTTTTAACTCCATTTGTGCCTGTGCCTCTGTGTATGTGTGCGTGTGTGTAACAGTGAGACTGTGTGTTTGTGTGTGTGTGTTTGAGGGAGGGAGAGAGAGATAGAACAACAGAATCACTGTGGTACAGGTGATTTTCTGCAAAACACTTGGCACATTCTGATTTACAACTCAATATTGACACCATTGTAGCTCTCCATGGCCCTTGGTCACTTTTCTTATTTTCAGATATAAAGACACTGAAGACTGAGAGGTTTTTGCCATGAGGCCTGCTCTGGGAACTAGCAGCCGCCCTTTGTGTGTTGCGAGACTAGGAAACTTGTGGTGCCTGCCCCTGTGGAGAGTGTCCTGGATGAGTTCCTTCTCAAGCCTTTTTAGCTAGGTCCCATTGGAGCTGCATATAGCTAATGGAGATTTTACTCCTTTGGACAATTCTTTTCCTGATGCACAGATTCTCTCCAAGTTTTAGAAATCAATTGTCTGAATGTCATGTCACATCCATTGTAGAAAATGACTACATCAGTGTCTTGCTCTCTCTCTCTCTCTCTCTCTCTCTCTCTCTCTCTCTCTATATATATATATATATATATATATATATATATATATATATAACATGTAGAGGTCTGAAAATATATTTTAGCTCGAGACGTGAACAGCTCTGGATTCGAGTAGTAATGCAGATACGCCGGTCACTTCTGAGCCAGTCATGAGAGACATCTCACATAGCCATTCATTTACCTCTTGTCACTCTACAAATCTCTCTTAGCACAAACTACAGCTGCCAAATCATTTACTTCCCTCTTAATCTTTTTGTCCACCAAGTCCTATCCCAAAACTGTAAATCAAAGAAGAAATAGACATAGTGTATTTCCCTGCACACAGGACAGGCTGAGTCTGGAACAGGGAGATGAAATATGCCAGCCTGCATTTGGCTGGAGCATCACTAAAACTACTTCCAATTTGGAGAGGCAAGGGCAGTTTTTCAGAATGTGTTGCAGGCCAAGTGTTGCTTCTCAGAGTGGGCTAAGACCTAGATTTTCTAAGTGTAACCTTTCCTCACAAACATAAAATAGCAATGCCACTTGTAAGAAGTATGCATGGGTATGGAGGCTTTGTCTTCAGTGCTCTGGCACTGATGGACACAGGGCCAGAATTTCTGTCCTTTTCAGTCACTGTCATTCTGTCTCTCTGACTGTCTCTACGTGCCTTCTTCCCTGGACCCTTCGTGAAAGTCAGTGCATGCATCGTGAACTCGGTCTTGCTGGTGTTGAAATTTTCCTTTCTTTTCCCTTTGGATTACTTAGTCTCATTCATATGGCGTAGTACAGAGAGGAACTGAGGAGACAGCTTTCCTGCTGCATGTAACAGGCATATGTCCATCTCCAGCTGCAGCTGTCCAGGCCCTCTGTGGTTGACTCCCATTCTCCAGGGCCCTGTGGCTGACACTCAGCCTAAATGCAGCCCTCCTCAGTTTCCTGCACCGCATCCTTGTCCTTATTCCATGAGAGCCCAGGTCAAGAGAAGTGGAACTCTACCACCCTGGCACACACATTGTGCTTTCCCTCTATTGGGCCGAATGTAAAGGATCTGTGGTACTGATGGCCACACCAGTATCCAGAGTTTCCATGCAAAAGGGAAGCTTCCAGGGTTCAGAAAGAGGGTGTTATGATGGCTGTGAAGTGTCTTTTCCAAGTGCCTCCTGGGGTTTCAAATCCTTTTGAAACCTGAAGTTCGTTCTTGTATCTAGGGAATATTCTCACCACGGGTCCGAAAGCCCTCCCAACTAGGAGCACAGCTATCCAGTATCAGGAGGTCTGCTACCCTGCTAGCTCCTGGAAGGATTCCTGAGTATGTCCTCAGGCCCCAAGTGGTAACAGGTGTTTCCAATTGCCTTTAAGCATCAGCCAGGCCCTCAGGTGAGAGGCGGGGCTGTGATGTCCACTGGAAGCTCCTTATTCAGCCAATGGAGGCATCCATCTTCCTTTTGTCTCTCCATAACAAGGGCCTGGGGAGTTTGTGCTTCCTGCAAGCAGAGCGACTTTGCATGGGACACTCATGCATGCCTACTTCTGGGAATCTCTCTGAGTGTGATGTGTGGACACCAGGACACCATGATCAGAGATTGTGAGGCCACAGGAGCAATTGCCTTCGCTGGACCCAAAGGGTAGGTGTGAGGGGCCAGGTTCATCCACTATTGTTTGGTCAAACGCAGTTCCCATCTATGGTGAAACACAGCTCTTTCTGGGTTCATTCTGGGCTTGTAATCTGCTGCCCTGAGCAGTGGACTGAGAGTCTGGAGGGTCAGTAGGCAGCCAAACGTGACTGGACAGGCTCCTTCCCTTGAATTCTGAGGGGTACCCAAGCTTACCCTGTTGACAGTGTTTGGGTTATAGTGAGGCATGAGATTGAATCGGGAACTCAGGAGAGGGAGACATGAGAGTTCCTTTGCATGTGCATTCTTGCTTTGCCAGAATCTGGGCTAGTTGGCTTCCCCTGACCAGTTAGGTTCTCTGTACATAAGTTGCAGGTGAGGCTGGCTACCTTGACACCCATGCTCTGAGACTATGATAGGTGAGCTCTGAGCACACACAGACACACAAAGACAGACAGACACACACTCACACACACATTACTGTCTGGTCTGGTAGTACAACATATGGTGAAGTCTGAGGCTGTCTGGGGTCTGTTGGCATGAGAGCTGCTACCTTACAATCTCTACAAGTGAGGTTTGAACCTGTCATCAATGAACACAGTGTTGGAGGTTTTTGAATTCTGGTCTCTTTCCAACTCATCTATTTTTTTTTAGCCTTCTCTGTCTCTAACTCTCACATGCTCTCACACATTCTGTCTTCACTCAATAATATTTTACTTTTATACTTATTTTACTGACAGTCCCAGATATACAAAGAGAGTTAACAGAGCACTGCTGAGCTCTGGCTTGTTGTGTTGGCGATTTCACCTAGGCTACTGGTGCCTCAGTTTGTAAGTCTTTCTGACACAAGCCATATTCTGTCTCATTTCCATGCCACTATCACTCAGAGTTTATAATAAAGTGATTTTTTTTGCAAAACACTTGGTACATTCTTATTTACACCTCAATAGTGACACCATTGAGGCTCTCTTTGGCCCTTGGTCACTTTTCTTCTTTTCAGATGTGAAAACACTGAAGAGGGAGAGGTTTTTGCCCTGAGGCTTGCACTGGGAACTACCAGATGCACTGTGTCTGTTGAAAGACTAGCAAACTTGTGGTGCCTGTCCATGTGGAGAGTCTCCTTGATGAGTTCCTTCTCAATCCTTTTTCACTATGTCCCGTTGGAGCTGCATATAGCTAAGGATTTGGAGATTATATTCCTTTGGACAATTCTTTTCCTGATGCACAGTTTCTATCCAGGTCTTAGCAATCAATTGTCTGAATGACATATCTAATCAATTGTAGAAAATGATTACATCAGTGTCTCGTTCTCTCTCTCTTTCTCTCACTCTCTCTCTCTCTCTCTCTCTCTCTCTCTATATATATATATATATATATATATATATATATATGTAAAATGTAGAGATCAGAAAATATTTTTTAGCTAGAGAACTGCACAGTTCTGGATTAGGGTAGTAATGTGGATACACCTGGCCCTTCTAGGCACAGTCATGAGAGACATCTCACAGAGCCATTCTTTTACCTCTTGTCACTCTACAAATCTCTCTCAGCACAAACTACCGCTGCCAGATCATCTACTTCCCTCTTGCTCTATTGTCCACCGAGTCCTATCCCAAAACTGTAAATCAAAGAAGAAATAGACATAGTGCAGTTCCCTGCACACAGGACAGGCTGTGGCTGGACCAGGGAGATGAAATACGCCAGCCTGCATTTGGCTGGAGCATCAGTAAACTACTTCCACTTTGGAGAGGCAAGGGCATTTTTGGATAGTGGGCTGCAGGCCAAGTGTTGCTTCTCAGAGAGGGCTAAGACCTAGATGTTCTAAGTGTAACCTTTCCTCACAAACATAGGATAACAATGCCACTTTTAAGAAGTATGCATGGGCATGGAGGCTTTGTCTTCAGTGCTTTGGCACTGATCAACACAGAGCCAGAATTTCAGTGTCTTTTCTGTCTCTCTCATCCTGTCTCTCTGACTGTCTCTATGTGCCTTCTTCACTAGGCCCTTATGAAAGTCAGTGCATGCATCGTGAACTTAGACTTCCTGGTGTTGAAATTTTCCTTTCTTTGCCCTTTGGATTATTCAGTCTCCTGCATATGGGGTACTACATTGGGGAACTGGGGAGCCAGCAATCCTGCTGCAGGTAACAGGCATATATCCATCTCCATCTGCAGCTGTCCAGGCCGTCTGTGCTTGACTCCCATTCTCCAGGGCCCTGAGGCTGACACTCAGCCTAAATGCAGCCCTCCTCAATTTACTGCACCGCATCCTTGTCCTTATTCCATGAGAGACCAGGTCAAGAGAAGTGAAATCTATCCCTCTGGCACACACATTGTGCTTTCCCTCTATTGGACCGAATGTAAAGGATCTGTGGTACTGATGGCCACACCAGTGTCCAGATTTTCCATGCAAAACAGAAGCTTCCAGGGTTCTGAAAGAGGGTGTTTTGATGGCTGTGATATGTCTTTTCCAAGTGCCTCATTGGGTATCAAATCCTTTTGAAACCTGAAGTTCATTCTTGTATCTAGGGAATATTCTCACCTCTGGCCAGAAGGCCATCCCAACTAGAAGTACAGCTATCCTGGGGTCAGGAGGTCTGCCATCCTGCTAGCTCCTGGAGGGATTACTGAGTATTATGTGCTCAGGTCCCAAGTGTAAAAGGTATTTCCAATTTCCTTTATTAGCAGCAGCCAGGCCCTCAGGTGAGGGGCAGGGCTGTGATCTCCACTGGAAACTCCTAATTCAGCCAATGGAGGCATCCATCTTCCTTTTGTCTCTCCATAGCAAGGATCCGGGGAGTTTGTGCTTCCTTCAGGCAGAGCCACTTTGCATGGGACACTCATGGATGCCTAATTTTGGGAATCACTCTGAGTGTGATGTGTGGACACCAGGACACCGTGATCAGGGATTGTGAGGCCACAGGAGCAATTGCCTTAGCCGGACCCAAAGGGGAGGTGTAAGGGGCCAGGTTCATCCACTATTGTTTGGTCAAACACAGTTCGCATCTATGTTGAGACACAGCTCTTTCTGGGTTCTTTCTGGCTTTGTAATCTGCTGTCCACTGAGAAGTGGACTGGGAGCCTGGAGGCTGAGTATGCAGCAAAACATTACTGGACTTGGTACTGCCCCTGAATTCTGAGGGGTGCCCCAGCTTCCCCCGTTAGTAGTGTTTGGATGATAGTGAGGCATGAGATTGAATCGGGAACTCAGGAGAGGGAGACATGAGAGTCCCTTTGCATATGCATTCTTGCTTAGCCAGAAACTTGGCTATCTCGATTTCCCTAACCAGCTAGGTTCTATGTACATAAGTTGCAGGTGAGGCTGGCTACCTTCCCACCCATGCTCTGAGACTACTATAGGTGAGTTCTGAGCACACAGAGACACACACTTACAGACAGAGATACAGACAGACAAACACACACACACATTCATGTCAGGTCTGGTAGTACAGCATATGGTGAAGGCTGGGGCTGTCTGGTTTCTGTGGGCATGAGAGTTTCTGCCTTACAATCTCTACAAGCCAGCTTTGAACCTGTCATCAATGAACACAGTGTAGGAGGTTTTTGAATTCTGGTCTCTTTCCAACTCATCTATTTCTTTTCTCGCCTTCTCTGTCTCTAACTCTCACATGCTCTCACACACTCTATCTTCACTCATTAATATTTGACTTATATACTTATTTTACTGACAGGCCCAGATATACAAAGAGAGTTACCAGAGCACTGCTCACCTCTGTCTTCTTTTGTTGGTGATTTCACCTAGGCTACTGGAGCCTCAGCTTTGTAAGTCTCTCTGACACAAGCCATATTCTGTCTCCTCATATCCATGGCCGTATCTCTCAGACTTTATAATAAAGATATACATCCATATACATATATAAATGTATATATATATATATATATATATATGTCATTTTATTTTTGGAATTGTCAACCTATGTAATTTATCTTAATCAGAATTAACACATAACAGCTTCCTTTTTCATAAATAATTGGCCACATAGCTGAAGCAGGATTCAATACAATTATAAATAATAGAACCTTCCAGTAGCATTTCTAATAGCATTTCTATCAGCATCCTTGTTGAAATTATCACAGTACAGAACTTACCTCCTTTCTCTACTGTAAGCTTCAATAAATATGAGTTTCTTTTCATTCTCCTGAAATCTTAATTTCCCTGGACTCTGAAGTGTCTCAGAATTTTTGAAATAGCCCTCTGTTTCTCAGCAGATGATTTCTATGTTTCTGCTGTAATCAGGTCTTCTTGTGCTTTATTTTTTTATTTTTTTCAAATCCTCCTCGATCATCCCCATTTATTTGCATATTTATTGATTTATTTAGTCCTATATTCCATGAGAGGTTATTTATTCTGCTTGATAAATTTTACTCTTATAAATGAAGGGAAGTTTACACTCACAATACATTTCCTGTCATAAATACTACACACATATGATGAAGGCTGGGGTTGTCTGGGGTCTGTGGACATGAGACTGCTGCCTTACAATCTCTACAACCCAGGATTGAAACTGTCATGTATGAATACAGTGTGGGAGGTTTTTGATTTCTGGTCTATTTCCAACTCTTCTATTTCTCTTCTTGCCTTCTCTGTCTCTGACTCTCACAGTCTCTCCCTCATTCTGACTGCACTAATTAATATTTTACTTATATATTATTTTACTGACAGGCCCAGATATACAAAGAGAGTCACCAGGGCACTGCTGAGCTCTGGCTTGTTTTGTTGTCGATTTCACTTAGGTTTCTGGAGCCTCAGCTTAGTAAGTCTCTCTGGCACAAGCCATACTCTGTCTCCTCATAGACATGCCAGTATACCTCATAGTTTATAATAAACACATACATATATGTATATGTATATATATATATATATATATATATATATATCAGTCATTATATATATATCATGCCTGTGTCTGGATGGATGTGTGTGTTTGTGACTGTGACAGTGTGTGTTTGTGTGTGTGTGAGTGTGTGAGGGAGGGAGAGAGGGAAAGAACAACAGAATCACTGTGGCACAGGTGATTTTGTGCAAAACACATGGCACATTCTGATTTACAGCTCAATATGAAACCATTATAGCTCTCCTTGGTCATTGGCCACTTTTCTTCTTTTCAGATGTGAAGACACTGAAGAGGGAGAGGTTTTTTCCCTGTGGCTTGCACTGGGAACTTGCAGCTGCCCTGTGTGTGTTGCCAGACTAGGAAAATTGTGAGCTTGTCCATGGGGAGTGTCACCTGGATGAGTTCCTACTCATCCTTTTTTGTTCAGTACTGTTGCAGCTGCATATAGCTAATTATTTGGAGATTTTATTCCTTTGGACAATTTTTTCCTGATGCACAGTTTCCCTCCAGGTTTTAGCAATCAATTGTTTGAATGTCATATGGAATCCATTGTAGAAAATGACTATATCAGTATTTCGCTCTCTCTATATATATATATATACGTAACATGTACAGGTCTGAAAATATATTTTAGCTAGAGACCTGCACAGCTCTGTATTAGGGTAGCATTGCGGAAACCCTTGGCGCTTCTGAGCCACAGTCATGAGAGACATCTCACAGAGCCAATCGTATACCTCATATCACTCTACAAATCTCACTCAGCACAAACTACCGCTCCCAAATCATCTACTTCCCTCTTGCTCTTTTTGTCCACCGAGTCCTATCCCAAAACTGTAAATCAAAGAAGAAATAGACATAGTGCAGTTCCCTGCACACAGGACAGTCTGAGGCAGGACGAGGAAGATGCAATACGCCAGCCTGCATTTGGCTGGACCATCACTGAGACCACTTCCAAATTGGAGACGCGAGGCCAGTTTTGGAGAGTGGGCTGCAGGCCAAGTGTTGCTTCTCAGAGTGGGCTAAGACCTAGATGTTCTAAGTGAAACCTTTCCTCACAAACATAAAATAACAATGCCACTTGTAAGAAGTATGCATGGGCATGGAGAGTTTATCTTCAGTGCTCTGGCACTGATCAACACAGGGCCCAAATTTCAGTCCTTTTCTGTCTCTGTCGTCCTGTCTCTCTGACCTTCTCTACGTGCCTTCTTCATTGGGCCCTTTTGGAAGTTAGTGCATGCATCGTGAACTCGGACTTCCTAGTGTTGAAATTTTCCTTACTTTGCCCTTTGGATTATTCAGTCTCCTGCATATGGCGTAGTACATTGGGGAACTGAGGAGACACCGATCCTGCTGCAGGTAACAGGCATATGTCCATCTGCAGCTGCAGCTGTCCAGGCCCTCTGTGCTTGACTCCCATTCTCCAGGGCCCTGAGGCTGACACTCAGCCTAAATGCAGCCCTCCTCACCTTCATGCACAGCGTCCTTGTCCTTATACCATTAGAGCCCAGGTGAAGAGAAGTGAAACTCTATCCCCCTGGCACACACATTGTACTTTCCCTCTATTAAGCCGAATGTAAAGGATCTGTGGTACTGATGGCCACACCAGTGTCCAGATTTTCCACGCAAAATGGAAGGTTCCAGGGTTCTGATAGAGGGTGTTTTGATGGCTGTGAAATGTCTTTTCCAAGTGCCTCATGGGGTTTTCAAATCCTTTTGAAACCTGAAGTTCTTTCTTGTATCTAGGGAATATTCTCACCTCTGGCCAGAAGGGCCACCCAACTAGGAGCACAGATATCCCGGGGTCAGGAGTTCTGCCAGCCTGCTAGCTCCTGGAGGGATTCCTGAGTATGTCCTCAGGGCCCAAGTGGTAACAGGTATTTCCAATTGCCTTTATTAGCAGCAGCCAGGCCCTCAGGTGAGGTGTGGGGCTGTGATCTCCACTGAAAGCTCCGAATTCTGCCAATGGAGTCATCCATCTTTCTTTTGTCTGTCCATAGCAAGGGCCCGGGGAGTTTGTGCTTCCTGCAAGCAGAGCGACTTTGTATGGGACACTCATGCATGCCTACTTCTGGGAATCTCTCTGAGTGTGATGTGTGGACACTAGGACACCATGATCAGGGATGTAAGGCTACAGCAGCAATTGCCTTAGCCAGACTCAAAGGGTAGGTGTAAGGGACCAGGTTCATCCACTATTGTTTGGTCCAACATAGTTCCCATCTATGTTGAAACACAGCTCTTTCTGGGTACTTTCTGTGCTTGTAATATGCTGCGATGAGCAGTGGACTGAGAGCCTGGAGGCTGAGTAGACAGCCAAACGTGAGTGGACACGCTCATGCCCCTGAATTCTGAGGGGTGACACAGCTTCCCCCGAATGATAGATAGTGAGGCATGGGATTGAATAGGGAACTCAGGAGATTTAGACATGAGAGTCCCTTTGCAAATGCATTCTTGCTTGGCCAGAATCTGGGCTAGCTGGATTGCCCTGACCATAGAGGTTCTCTGTACATAAGTTGCAGGTGAGGCTGGCTACCTCACCACCCATGCTCTGAGACTACTACAAGTGAGCTCTGAGCACACACAGACACACACAGTCAGACAGACAGAAAGACACACACACACACACATTACTGTCACGTCTGATAGTACAGCATATGCTGAAGGCTGGGGCTGTCTGGGGTCTGAGAGCTGCTGCCTTACAATCTCTACAAGCCAGGTTTGAACGTGTCATCAATGAACACAGTGTAGGAGGTTTTTGAATTCTGAGACACTGAAGAGGGAGAGGTTTTTGCCCTGAGGCTTGTACTGGGAACTAGCAGCTGCCCTGTGTGTGTTGCCAGACTAGGAAACTTGTGGTGCCTGTCCACGTGGAGAGTCTCCTGGATGAGTTCCTTCTCGAGCCTTTTTCGATAGGTCCCGTTGGAGCTGCATATAGCTAATGATTTGGAGATTTTACTCCTTTGGACAATTCTTTTCCTGATGCACAGTTTATCTCCAGGTTTTAGCAATCAATTGTCTGAATGTCATATCGAATCCATTGTAGAAAATGACTACATCAGTGTCTTGATCTCTCTCTCTCTCTCTCTCTCTCTCTCTATATATATATATATATATATATATATATATATATATATATGTAACATGTAGATGTCTGAAAATATTTTTAGCTAGAGACCTGCAGAGCTCTATTAGGGTAGTAAAGTGGATACACCTGGTCCTTCTGAGCCACAGTCATGAGAGACATCTCACAGAGCCATATCCTTTATCACACTACAATTCTCTCTCAGCACAAATACAGCTACAGTCTGACGCTTGGCCTGGAAGATGCAATACGCCAGCCTGCATCTTGCCGGAGCATCACTAAGACTACTCCCAAATTGGTGACGCAAGGGCAGTTTTGGAGAGTGGGCTGCAGGCCAAGTGTTGCTTCTCAGAGTGGGATAAGACCTAGATGTTCTAAGTGTAACCTTTCCTCACAAACATACAATAACAATGCCACTTGTAAGAAGTATGAATGGGCATGGAGGGTTTGTCTTCAGTGCTCTGGCACTGATCAACACAGTGCCTGAATTTCAGTCCTTTTCTATCACTGTCATTCGGTCTGTCTGACTGTCTCTACATGCATTCTTCACTGGGCCCTTATTGGTAGTCATGCATCGTGATCTCGGACTTCCTGGTGTTGAAATTTTCCTTTCTTTGCCCTTTGTATTATTTAGTCTCCTGCATATGGCATAGTACATTGGGGAACTGAGGAGACAGCGATCCTGCTGCAGGTAACAGGCATATGTCCATCTGCAGCTGCAGCTGTCCAGTCCCTCTGTGCTTGACTCCCATTCTCCAGGGCCCTGAGGATGACACTCAGCCTAAATGCAGCCCTCCTCAATTTCCAGCACCGCATCCTTGTCCTTATTCCATGTGAACCCAGGTCAAGAGAAGTGAAACTCTATCCTGCTGGCACACACATTGTGCTTTCCCTCTATTAAGCCGAATGTAAAGGATCTGTGGTACTGATGGCCACACCAGTGTCCAGATTTTCCACGCAAAATGGAAGCTTCCAGGGATCTGAAAGAGGGTGTTTTGATGGCTGTGCAATGTCTTTTCCAAGTGCCTCATGGGGTTTTCAAATCCTTTTGAAATCTGAAGTTCTTTCTTGTATCTAGGGAATATTCTCACCTCTGGCCAGAAGGGCCGCCCAATTCGGAGCACAACTATCCCGGGGTCAGGAGGTCTGCCAGCCTGCTAGCTCCTGGAGGGATTCCTGAGTATGGTTGCAGGGCCCAAGTGGTAACAGGTGTTTCCAATTGACTTTATTAGCATCAACGAGGCCCTCATGTGATGTGCGGGACTGTGATCTCCACTAGGAACTCCGAATTCAGCCAATGGAGGCATCCATCTTCCTTTTGTCTCTCCATAGCAAGGGCCCAGGGATTTTGTGCTTCCTGCAAGAATAGCGACTTTGTATGGGACACTCATGCATGCCTACTTCTGGGAATCTCTCTGAGTGTGATGTGTGGACACCAGGACACCATGATCAGGGATGTGAGGCCACAGGAGCAATTGCGTCAGCTGGACCCAAAGGGTTTGTGTAAGGGAAAGGGTTCATCCACTATTGTTTGGTCGACCACACTTCCCATCTATGTTGAATCACAGCTCTTTCTGGGTACTTTCTGTGCTTGTAATCTGCTGCCCTGAGCAGTGGACTGAGAGCCTGGAGGTTGAGTAGGCAGCCAAATGTGACTGGACAGGGTACTGCCCCTGAAATCTGAGGGGTGCCCCAGCTTCCCCCGTTGGCAGTGTCTGGATGATAGATAGTGAGGCATGGGATTGAATCAGGAACTCAGGAGATCTAGACATGAGAGTCCCTTTGCATATTCATTCTTGCTTAGCCAGAATCTGGGCTAGCTGGCTTGCCATTTCCAGCTAGGTTCTCTGTACATATGTTGCAGTTGAGGCTGGCTACCTTGCTACCCATGCTCTGAGACTACTACAGGTAAGCTCTGAGCACACCCAGACACACTGTCAGACAGACAGACACACACACACACACACACACACACATTACTGCAAGGTCTGGTAGTACAGCATATGGTGAAGGCTGGGGCTGTCTGGGGTCTGTGGGCATAAGAGCTGCTGCCTTACAATCTCTACAAGCCACGACTGAACCTGTCATCAATGAACACAGTGTAGGAGGTTTTTGAATTCTGAGACACTGAAGAGGGAGAGGTTTTTTCCCTGAGGCTTGCACTGAGAAATAGCAGCTGCCCTGTGTGTGTTGCAAGACTAGGAAACTTGTGGTGCCTGTCCATGTGGAGAGTCTCCTGGATGAGTTACTTCTCAAGCCTTTTTCGATTGGTCCCGATGGAGCTGCATATAGCTAATGATTTGGAGATTTTACTCCTTTGGACAATTCTTTTCCTGATGCACAGTTTCTCTCCAGGTTTTAGCAATCAATTGAATGTCATATCGAATCCATTGTAGAAAATGACTACATTAGTCTCTGTCTCTGTCTCTCTCTCTCTCTCTCTCTCTCTCTCTCTCTCTATATATATATATATATATATATATATATATATATATATATATATATATATAAAACATGAAGAGGTCTGAAATATTTTTTTTGGTAGAGAACTGCACAGGTCTGGATTAGGGTAGTAAAGTGGATATACCTGGCCCTTCTGAGCCACATTCATGAGAGACATCTCACAGAGCCATTCATATAACTCTTATCACTCTACAAATCTCTCTCAGCACAAACTACAGCTGCCAATCATCTACTTCCCTCTTGCTCATTTTGTCCACCGAGTCCTACCCCAAAACTGTAAATCAAAGAAGAAATAGACTTAGTGCAGATCCCTGCACACAGGACAGACTGAGGCTGGACCAGGGAGATGAGATACTCCAGTCTGCATCTTCGCTGGAGCATCACTAAGACTACTTCCAATTTGCAGAGGAGGGGGTAGTTTTGGAGAGTAGGCTGCAGGCTATGTTGTTTCTTAGAGTGGGCTAAGACCTAGATGTTCTAAGTGTAACCTTTCATCACAAACATAAAATAACAATGCCACTTGTAAGAAGTATGCATGGGCATGGAGGGTTTGTTTTCAGTGCTCTGGCACTGATCAAAAGAGGGCCAGAATTTCAGTCCTTTTCTGTCTCTGTCATTCTGTCTCTCTGACTGTCTCTTCGTCCCTTCCTCACTGGGCCCTTACTGAAAGTCAGTGCATGTATTGTAGACTAGGTCTTCCTGGAGTTGAAATTTTCCTTTCTTTGCCCTTTGGATTATTTAGTCTCATGCATATGGCGTAGTACAGAGTGGAACTGAAAAGAAAGCGATCCTGCTGCAGGTAACAGGCATATGTCCATCTCCAGCTGCAGCTGTCCAGTCCCTCTGTGCTTGACTCCCATTCTCCAGGGCCCCGAGGCTGACACTCAGCCTTAATGCAGCCCTCCTCAATTGCCTGCACCACACTTGTCCTTATTCCATAAGAGCCCAGGTCAAGAGAAGTGAAACTCTATCCACCTGGCGCACACATTATGCTTTCCCTCTATTGGGCCAAATGTAAAGGATCTGTGGTACTGATGGCCACACCAGTGTCCAGATATTCCACGCAAAACAGAAGCTTTTACGGTTCAGAAAGAGGGTGTTCTGATGGCTGTGCAATGTCTTTTCCAAGTGCCTCATGGGGTTTCAAATCCTTTTGAAACCTGAAGTTCTTTCTTGTATCTAGGGAATATTCTCACCTCTGGCCAGAAGGGTCGCCCAACTAGGAGCACAGCTATCCCGGGGTCAGGAGGTCTGCCAGCCTGATAGCTCCTGGAGGGATTCCTGAGTATGGTTGCAGTGCCCAAGTGGTAACAGGTGTTTCCAATAGCCTTTATTAGCAGCAGCCAGGCCCTCACGTGAGGTGCGGGGCTGTGATCTCCACTGGAAGCTCCGAATTCAGCCAATGGAGGCATCCATCTTTCTTTTGTTTGTCTATAGCAAGGGCCCAGGGATTTTGCGATTCCTGCAAGCAGAGCGACTTTGTATGGGACACTCATGCATGCCTACTTCTGGGAATCTCTCTGAGTGTGATGTGTGGACACCAGGATACCATGATCAGGAAAGTGAGGCCACAGGAGCAATTGCCTTAGCCGGAGCCGAAGGGTAGGTGTAAGGGACCGGATTCATCCACTATTGTTTGGTCGAACACTGTTCCCATCTATGTTGAAACAGAGCTCTTTCTGGGTACTTTCTGTGCTTGTAATCTGCTGCCCTGCGCAGTGGATTGAGAGCCTGGAGGCTGAGTAGGCAGCCAAACATGACTGGATAGCCTCATGCCCCTGAAATCTGAGGGGTGCCCCAGCTTCCCCTGTTGGCAGTGTTTGGATGATAGATAGTGAGGCATGGGATTGAATAGGGAACACAGGAAATTTAGACATGAGAGTCTCTTTGCATATGCATTCTTGCTTAGCCAGAATCTGGGCTATCTGTCTTGCCCTGACCAGCTAGGTTCTCTGTACATAATTTGCAGGTGAGGCTGGCTACCTTGCCACCCATGCTCTGAGACTACAACAGGTGAGCTCTGAGCACACAAAGACACACACTGTCAGACAGACAGACAGACACACAGACACAAGCACACACATTACTGTCAGGTCTGGTAGTACAGCATATGGTGAAGGCTGGGGCTGTCTGGGGTCTGTGGGCAAGAGAGCTGCTGCCTTACAATCTCTACAAGCCAGGTTTGATTCTGTCATCAATGAGCACAGTTTAGGAAGTTTTTGAATTCTGAGACACTGAAGAGGGAGAGGTTTTGCCCTGAGGCTTGCACTGGGAACTAGCAGCTGCCCTGTGTGTGTTGCCAGACTAGGAAACTTGTGGTGCCTGTCCATGTGGGAGAGTCTCCTGGATGAGTTCCTTCTCAAGCCTTTTTCGATCGGTCCCGATGGAGCTGCATATAGCTAATGATTTGGAGATTTTACTCCTTTGGACAATTCTTTTCCTAATGCACAGTTTCCATCCAGGTTTTAGGAATTAATTGTTTGAATTTCATATCGAATCCATTGTAGAAAATGACTACATCAGTATCTCTCTCTCTCTCTCTCTCTATATATATATATATATATATATATACACATATATATATATACACATATATATATATATATACACATATATATATATATATATATATATATATAACATGCAGAGGTATGAAAATATTTTTTAGCTAGAGACCTGCACAGCTCAGGATAAGGGTAGCAGTGCAGAAACCCCTAGCCCTTTTGAGCCACAGTCATGAGATACATCTCTCAGAGCCATTTGTATACCTCTTATCACTCTAAATATCTCTCTCAGCACAAACTACAGCTGCTAAATCATCTACTTCCCTCTTGCTCTTTTTGTCCACCGAGTCCTATGCCAAAACTGTAAATCAAAGAACAAATAGACATAGTGCAATTTTCTGCACACAGGACAGGATGAGGCTGGACCAAGAGATGCAATACGTCAGCCTGCATCTTGGCTGGAGCATCACTAAGACTACTTCCAATTTGGAGAGGCAAGTGCAGTTTTGGAGAGTGGGCTGCAGGCCAAGTGTTGCTTCTCAGAGTGGCTAAGATCTAGATGTCCTACGTGTTACTTTCCTCCCAAACATAATATAGCAATGCCACTTGTAAGAAGTATGCATGGGCATGGAGTGTTTGTCTTCAGTCCTCTGGCACTGATCAACACAGGGCCAGAATTTCAGTCCTTTTCTGTCTCTGTCATTCTGTCTCTCTGACTGTCTCTATGTGCCTTCTTCCCTGGGCCCTTACTGGAAGTCAGTGCATGCATCGTGAACTCAGTCTTCCTGCTGTTGAAATTTTCCTTTCTTTGCCCTTTGGATTATTTAGTCTAGTGCATGTGGTGTAAAACAGAGGGGAACTGGGGAGACAGTGTTCCTGCTGTAGGTTCCAGGCATATGTCCATCTCCAGCTGCAGCTGTCCAGGCCCTCTGTGATTGACTCCCATTCTCCAGGGCCCTGAGGCTGACACTCAGCCTAAATGCAGCCCTCTTCACCTTCCTGGACCGCATCCTTGCCCTTATTCCATGAGAGCTCAGGTCAAGAGAAGTGAAACTCTATGGCCCTGGCACACACTCTGTGCTTTCCCTCTACAGGGCCGAATGTAAAGGATCTGTGGTACTGATGACACACCAGTGTCCAGATTTTCCTCGCAAAACGGAAGCTTCCAGGGTTCTGAAAGAGGGTATTTTATGGCTGTGAAATCTCTTCTCCAAGTGCCACCTGTGGTTTCAAATCCTTTTGAAACCTAAAGTTCGTTCTTGTATCTAGGGAATATTCTCTCCTCTGGCCCGAAGGCCCTCCCTACTCGGACCACACCTATCCCGGGGTCAGGAGGTCTGCCAACCTGCTAACTACTGGAGGAATTCCTGAGTATGTCCTCAGGCCCCTAGTGGTAACAGGTGTTTCCAATTGCCTTTATTAGCAGCAGCCAGGCCCTCAGGTGAGGGGCGGTTCTTTGATCTCCACTGGAAGCTCCTAATATACCCAATGGAGCCATCCATCTTCCTTTTGTCTCTCCATTGCAAGGGCCCCGTGAGTTTGTGCTTCCTGCAAGCAGAGCGACTTTGTACGGGACACTCATGCATGCCTACTCCTGGGAATCTCTCTGAGTGTGATGTGTGGACACCAGGAAACCATGATCAGGGATTGTGAGGCCACAGGAGCAATTGCCTTAGCCGGACCCAAAAAGTAGGTGTGAGGGGCCAGGTTCATCCACTATTGTTTGGTCAAACACAGTTCCCATCTATGTTGAGACACAGATATTTCTGTGTTCATTCTGGGCTTGTAATCTGCTGCCCTGAGCAGTGAACTGTGAGTCTGGAGGCTGAGTAGGTAGCCAAACGTGACTGGATAGGCTCCTGCCCCTGAATTCTGAGGGGTGCCCCAGCTCCCCCCATTGGCAGTGTTTGGATGATAGTGAGGCATGAGATTGAATTGGCGACTCAGGAGAGGGAGACATGAGAGTCCCTTTGCATGTGCATGCTTGCTTAGCCAGAATCTGGGCTCCTGGCTTTCCCTAACCAGCTAGGTTCTCTGTACATAAGTTGCAGGTGAGGCTGACTACCTTTCCACCCATGCTCTGAGACTACTATAGGTGAGCTCTTAGCACACACAGACAGAAAGACAGATAGACAGACAGACAGACTCACATACAAACATTACTGTCAGGTCGGGTAGTACAGCATATGGTGAAGGCTGGGGCTCTCTGGAGTCTTTGTGCATGTGAGCTGCTGCCTTACAATCTGTACAAGCCAGCTTTGAACCTGTCATCCATGAACACTGTGTAGTAGGTTTTTGAATTCTCATCTCTTTCCAACAGAAGTGGCTGGTTGGCGGGCCTTCCAGAGGATCCCCAATGAGCGTGCTCCAGGGCTGTGTGGGCGGTGCTCTAGGTTGCGGCCAATCACTGACTAGGGGCCTTGACACTCCTGGGCGTTTCCTCGCACACTCGACAATGATATTGCTGGCAGTGGTTCTGGGCGTGTCCTAGGCCTCTGGCCTATCAGAGCATAGCTGTTGCCCTGTCTACAGGCCTTCTGAAGTAAGCCCGACAATGGGAGCTCAGATCTGGCCTTAAAAGGCTGGGCGTGCTTCCAGGAAGTGTGAAGCAGGGTTCTACCCAGGGCCCTTCCTTGCAGAAGCTGTCCAGTGTGCATGTGTATAACTCCGTTTGTGCCTGTGCCACTGTGGATGTGTGCGTGTGTGTAACTGTGAGAGTGTGTGTTTGTGTGTGTGTGTGTGTGTGTGTGTGTGTGGGAGGGAGAGAGAGAGAACAACAGAATCACTGTGGCACAGGTGATTTTGTGCAAAACACTTGGTACATTCTGATTTCCAGCTCAATATTGACACCATTGTAGCTCTCCTTGGCCCTTGGTCACTATTATATTTTCAGATGTAAAGACACTGAAGAGGGAGAGGTTTTTGCCCTGAGGCTTGCACTGGGAACTAGCAGCTGCCCTGTGTGTGTTGCCAGACTCTAAACTTGTGGTGCCTGTCCATGTGGAGAGTCTCCAGGATGAGTTCCTTCTGGAGGCTTTTTCGCTAGGTCCCATTGGCGCTACATATAGCTAATAATTTGGAGATTTTACTCCTTTGGACAATTATTTTCCTGATGCACAGTTTCTCTCCTGATTTAGCAATCAATTGTATGAATGTCATATCACATCCATTGTAGAAAATGACTACAACAGTGTCTCTCTCTCTCTTTCTCTCTCTCTACATATATATATATATATATGTATATATATATATATATATATATATATATATGTAACATGTAGAGGTCTGAAAAAAATTTTAGCTAGATACCTGCACAACTCTGGATTAGGGTAAGAATGCTATTACACTTGGCCCTTCTGAGCCACAGTCATGTGTGACATCTCACAGAGCCATTCCTATACCTCTTATCACTCTACAAATCTCTCTCTGCACAAACTACCGCTGCGAAATCATCTACTTCCCTCTTACTCTTATTGTCCACGGAGTCCTATCCCAAAAATGTAAATCAAAGAAGAAATAGACATAGTGCATTTCCCTGCACACAGCAAAGTCTGAGGATGGACCAGGAAGATGCAATATGCCAGCCTGTATCTTAGCTGGAGCATCACTAAGACTACTTCCAAATGGAGAGGTGAGGGCAGTTTTGGAGAGTGGGCTGCAGGCCAAGTGTTGCTTCTCAGAGAGGGCTAAGACCTAGATGTTCTAAGTGGGACTTTTCCTCACAAACATAAAATAACAATGCCACTAGTAAGAAGTATGCATGGGCATGGAGGGTTTGTCTTCAATGCTCTGGCACTGATCAACACAGGGCCCAAATTTCAGTCCTTTTCTGTCTCTGTCATCCTGTCTCTCTGACTCTCTCTACGTGCCATCTTCACTGGGTCCTTTTTGGATATCAGTGCATGCATAGTGATCTCGGACTTCCTGGTGTTGAAATTTTCCTTTCTTTGCCCTTTGGATTATTTAGTCTCCTGCATATGGTGTAGTACATTGGGGAACTGAGGAGACAGCGATCCTGCTGCAGGTAACAGGCATATGTCCATCTCCAGCTGCAGCTGTCCAGGCCCTCTGTGCTTGACTTCAATTCTCCAGGGCCCTGAGTTTGACACTCACCTAAATGCAGCCCTCCTCAATTTCCTGCACTGCATCCTTGTCCTTATTCCATGAGAGCCCAGGTCAAGAGAAGTGAAACTCTATCCCCCTGGCACACACATTGTGCTTTCCCTCTATTTGTCCCAATGTAAAGGATCTGTGGTACTGATGGCCTCACCAGTGTCCAGATTTTCAACACAGAATGGATGCATCCAGGGTTCTGAAATGCGGTGTTTTGATGTCTGTGAAAAGTCTTTTCCAAGTGCCTCATGGGGCTTCAAATCATTTTGAAACTTGAAGTTCATTCTTGTATCTAGGGAATATTCTCACCTCTGGCCAGAATGCCCTCCCAACTAGGAGCACAGCTATCCCAGGGTCAGGAGGTCTGCCAGCCTGCTAGCTCCTGGAGGGTTTCCTGAGTATGTTCTCAGATCCCAAGTGGTAACAGGTGTTTCCAATTGCCTTTATTAGCAGCAGTCTGGCCCTCAGGTGAGGGGCGGGGCTGTGATCTCCACTGGAAACTCCTAATTCAGCCAATGGAGGCATCCATCTTCCTATTGTCTCTCCATAGCAAGGGCTCAGGGAGTTTGTGCTTGCTGCAAGCAGAGTGACTTTGTATGGGATACTCATGGATGCCTACTTCTGGGAATCTCTCTGAGTGTGATGTGTGGACACCAGGACACCATGATCAGGGATTGTGAGGCCACAGGAGCAATTGCCTTGCTGGACCCAAAGGGGTGGTGTAAGGGGCCGGGTTCATCCACTATTGTTTGGTCAAACACAGTTCCCATCTGTGTTGAAACACAGCTCCTTCTGGGTTCTTTCTGGGCTTGTAATCTGCTGCCTTGAGCAGTGGAGTGAGATTCTGGAGTTTGAGTAGGCAACCAAACGTGACTGGACAGGCTCTTGCCCCTGAATTCTGAGGGGTTCCCCAGCTTCCCCCCTTGGCAGTGTTTGGATGATAGTGAGTCATGAGACTGAATCGGAACTCAGGAGAGCGAGACATGAAAGGCCCTTTGCATATGCACTCTTGTTTAGCCAGAATCTGGGCTAGCTGGCTTTCCCTAACCAGCTAGGTTCTCTGTACATAAGTTGCAGGTGAGTCTGGCTACCTTTCCACCCATGCTCTGAGACTACTATAGGTGAGTTCTGAGCACACACAGACACACAGAGTCAGACAGACAGACAGACCCACACACACACATTACTGTCAGGTCTGGTAGTACAGCATATGGTGAAGGCTGAGGCTGTCTGGGGTTTGTGGGCATGAGAGCTGCTGCCTTACAATCTCTGCAAGCCAGGTTTGAACCTGTCATCAATGAACAGAATGTAGGAGTTTTTTCAATTCTGGTCTCTTTCCAACTCGTCTATTTCTCTTCTCGCCTTCTCTGTCTCTAACTCTCACATGCACTCACACACTCTGTCTTCTCTCATTAATATTTTACTTATATACGTATTTTAATGATAGGACCAGATATACAAAGAGAGTTACCAGAGCACTGCTGATCTCTGGCTTGTTGTGTTGGCGATTTCACCTAGGCTACTGGAGCCTCAGTTTGTAAGTCTTTCTGACACAGCCATATTCTGTCTCCTCATTTCCATGCCAATATCACTCAGAGTTTATATTAAAGATATACATATATAAATATATATATATATTTTATATCTGTGATTTTTAGAATTGTTGACATATGTATTTGACCTTAATTCAGAAATACCACATTTATAACAGCCTAGTTTTTCAGAAATAATTGGCCATATAATTGGAGCAGCATTCAATTCAAATATAAATAATAGAACCTTCCAGTATCATTTCTAATAGTGTTTCTATCAGCATCCTTATTGTAATTATCATAGTCCAGAACTTCCCTTCTTTTTCTAGTGTAAGCCTCAATACGTTTGTGTTTGTTTTCTTTTTCTGGAAATCTTAATTTCCCTGGATCCTGAGGTGTTAGGGAATTTTTGAAGCAGGTCTTCTTGTGGTTTTTGTTTTCATTTTTTTTATTTTTTAAAGTCCTCCTAGATCATCCCCATTCATTTGCATATTTATTTATTTGGTCAGGTATCACATGAGGGGTCATTTCTTCTGCTTGATAGATTTTCTCTTATAATTGAAGGGAACTTTTGACGCACAATGCATTTCCTGGGGCAAATACTACACACATATTGTGAAGGCTTGGGTTGTATGGGGTCTGTGTTCATTAGAGCTGCTGCCTCACAATCTCTACGAACCAGGTTTGAACCTGTCATTAAAGTACACAGTCTAGGGGGTTTTGGACTTATGGTCTATTTCCAACTCTTCTATTTCTCTTCTCGCCTTCTCTGTCTCTGACTCTCACAGGCTCTCACTCACTCTGTCTGCACTCAGTAATATTTTACTTATATCCTTATATTATTGACAGGCCGAGATATACAAAGAGAGTTGCCAGAGCACTGCTGAGCTCTGTCTTGTTTTGATGGTGATTTCACCTAGGCTATTGGAGCCTCAGCTTTGTAAGTCTCTCTGACACAAGCCATATTCTGTCTCCTCATATCCATGGCCATATCTCTCAGACTTTATAATAAAGATATACATCCATATACATATATAAATATACATATTTATATATCTGTCATTTTTAGAATTGTCAACCTAGGTAATTGATCTTAATCAGAATTAACACATTTATAACAGCTTCCTTTTTCATTAATAATTGGCCACATAGTTGGAGCAGGATTCAATACAATTATAAATAATAGAACCTTCCAGTAGCATTTCTAATCGTGTTTCTATCAAAATACTTATTGTAATTATCATACCCCAGAACTTCCCTCCTTTTGCTAGTGTATGCTTCTATACGTATGTGTTTGTTTTCTTTTTCTGGAAATCTTAATTTCCCAGGATTCTGAAGTGTCTCAGAATTTTTGAAGCAGCCCTCTGTTTCTCAGCAGATGGATTCTATGTTTCTGCTGTAAGCAGGTCTTCTTGTGGTTTATTTTTTATTTTTTTTAAATTTTTTCAGTCCTCCTAGATCATCCCCATTTATTTGCATATTTATTTATTTAGTCAGGTATCACATGAGGGGACATTTCTTCTGCTTGATAGATTTTCTCTTATAATTGAAGGGAACTTTTGATGCACAATACATTTCCTGGGGGAAATACTACACACATACAGTGAAGGCTTGGGTTGTCTGGGGTCTGCGGGCATTAGAGATGCTGCCTTACAATCTCTACAACCCTGATTTGAACCTGTCATGAATGAACACAGTCTAGGGGGGGTTTGTCTTCTGGTCTATTTCCAACTCTTCTATTACACTTTCGCCATCTCTGTCTCTGACTCTCACAGGCTATCACTCACTCTGTCTGCACTCAGTAATATTTTACTTATATCCTTATTTTATTGACAGGCCCAGATATACAAAGAGAGTTGCCAGAGCACTGCTGAGCTCTGGCTTGTTTTGTTGGTGATTTCACCTAGGCTACTGGAGCCTCAGCTTTGTAAGTCTCTCTGACACAAGCTATATTCTGTCTCTTCATATCCATGGCAGTATGTCTCAGACTTTATTAAAATGATATAAATCAATATACATATATATACACATTTATAAATATACATATATATCAGTCATTTTTGGAATTGTCAACCTATGTAATTGATCTTAATCAGAATTAACACATTTATAACAGCTTCCTTTTTCATTAATAATTGGCCACATAGTTGGAGCAGGATTCAATACAATTATAAATAATAGAATCTTCCAGTAGCATTTCTAATAGCATTCTATCAGAATCCTTATTGTAATTATTATAGTTCAGAACTTGCCTCCTTTCTCTAGTGTAAGCTTCAATACATATGAGTTTCTTTTCAATCTCCTGAAATCTTAATTTCCCTGGACTCTGAAGTGTCTCGGAATTTTTGAAGCAGCCCTCTGTTTCTCAGCAGATGGTTTCTATGTTTCTGCTCTAATCAGGTCTTCTTGTGCTTTTTGTATTTATTTTTCATTTTTTTCAAATCCTCCTAGATCATCCAAATTTATTTGCATATTTATTTATTTATTTAGTCCTATATTACATGAAGAGTCATTTATTCTGCTTGATAGATTTTTCTCTTATAATTGAAGGGAAGTTTACACTCACAATACATTTCCTGTGGTAAATACTACACACATATGGTGAAGGCTGGGGTTGTCTGGGGTCTGTGGACATGAGACTGCTGCCGTACAATCTCTACAGCCCAGGTTTGAACCTGTCATCAGTGAACACAGTGTAGGAGGTTTTGGACTTCTGGTCTCTTTCCAACTCTTCTATTTCTCTTCTTGGCATCTCTGTCTCTGACTCTCACAGGCTCTCACTCTGTCTGCACTCATTAATATTTTACCTATTTATTATTTTACTGACAGGCCCAGATATACAAAGAGAGTCACCAGGGCACTGCTGAGCTCTGGCTTGTTTTGTTGGCGATTTCACCTCGGTTTCTGGAGCCTCAGCTTTGTAAGTCTCTCTGGCACAAGCCATACTCTGTCTCCTCATTGCCATGCCAGTATCCCTCATAGTTGATAATAAAGATACACATACATATATGTACATATATATACATATATATATATATCAGTTATTTTTAGAATTGTTGACTTTTTTATTTGATCTTAATGCAGAATCACCACATTTATAACAGCCTCCTTATTCATAAATAATCAGTCACATAGTTGGAGCAGGATTCACTACAATTTAAATTAGAAACCTTCCAGGAGCATTTCCAATAGCCTTTCTATCAGTATCCTGCTGCCACAGTTTCAGCTCCGCCTGAGGCTTCCTCGTCCCTGACCCCCACCTGCTGATACGTCACCATTAAGGGACCTAGTGGCTGAGATACTAGAGCTAAATGATATTTTTTCAACATTTAAGGATTTTAAACCATGTGCAGTCCACCCCGGGAGCTCCGTCCCCGTAGATATGCGTTTAGTCTCCCCTGCAGCCACTACAGCAGTTTCTACTGAACTTTCCACTTCTGTAGCTCCCTCTCCCGCTCCATCGGACCAAATCCACACAATCCCGGTAAACATGGCCCCTTCTAAACAAAACCCTCATCCGTGGCAGCCATATACCTCTAAAAACGACACAGGTCTATGCAGTTGCCCCTCGTAAGCAAAACGGGGCCTGTTTTCAGTGCAGTCGCCAAGGACATTGGTGTAACCAATGTCCTGATAAGTTGCTACCACGCCTCCAGTCAGGGAAACCACGCCTCCAGCCAGAACAACCCCGCTTTCAGTCAGGGAGCCAGAGACCACGTACTGTTTGTCCAAAATATCGTAAGTGGTTTCATTGGAAGAGAGATTTTTGGTCCCAATTTCATAAAGATGGTTCGCCCCTGAATGGTACAAATTCAGGGCCTGAGATTTTGTGGACCACTCCTGTTTTAGAACGAGGTCACGCTTCTATGACAGTAAAGATTGGCAATATTCCTTTTAAATTTTTGATTGACACGGGGGCAGCAAAGACGATATTAAGACAAGAAGAGGTTCCCCAAGATTGGGAACTCATCCCTGGACCCAGTTTACATGGAATAGGAGGGATGACGAGAAAGCATATGCAAAGGGACATGAGAGTCCCTTTGCATATGCATTCTTGCTTAGCCAGAAACTGGGCTAGATGGCTTTCCCTAACCAGCTAGGTTCTCTGTACATAAGTTGCAGGTGAGACTGGCTACCTTGTCAGGCATGCTCTTAGACTACTATAGGTGAGTTCTGAGCACACACAGACACACACAGTCAGACAGACACACACACACACACACACATTACTGTCAGGTCTGGTAGTACAGCATATGGTGAAGGCTGGGGCTGTCTGGGGTCTTTGGGCATGAGAGCTGCTGCTTTACAATCTCTACAAGCCACGTTTGAACCTGTCATCAATGAACACAGTGTAGGAGGTTTTTGAATTCTGGTCATATATAGCTAATGATTTTGCATATAGCTAATGATTTTGAGATTTTACTCCTTTGGACAATTCTTTTCCTGATGCACAGTTTCTCTCCAAGATTTAGCAATCAATTGTCTGAATGTCATATCGAATCCATTGTATAAAATGACTACATCATTGTCTTTCTCTCTCTCTCTCTCTCTCTCTCTCTCTCTCTCTCTCTCTATATATATATATATATATATATATATATAACATGTAGAGATCTGAAAATATTTTTTAGCTAGAGACCTGCACAGCTCTGGATTAGGGTAGTAATGAGGATACAACTGGCCCTTCTGAGCCACAGTCATGAGAGACATCTCACTGAGCCATTCGTTTACCTCTTGTCACTCTACAGATCTCTCTCAGCACAAACTACCGCTGCCAAATGATCTACTTCCCTCTTGCTCTTTTTGTCCACCGAGTCCTATACCAAAACTGTAAATCAAAGAAGAAATAGACATAGTGGAGTTCCCTGCACACAGGACAGTCTGAGGCTGGACCAAGGAGATGCAATACACCAGCCTGCATCTTGGCTGGAGCATCACTAAGACTTATTCCAAATTGGAGAGGCGAGGGCAGTTTTGGAGGGTGGGCTGCAGGCCAAGTGTTGCTTCTCAGAGTGGGCTAAGACCTAGATGTTCTAAGTGTAACCTTTCCTCACAAACATAAAATAACAATGCCACTTGTTAGAAGTATGCATGGGCATGGAGGGTTTGTCTTCAGTGCTCTGGCACTGATCAACACAGGGCCAGAATTTCAGTCCTTTTCTGTCTCTGTCATCCTGTCTCTCTGACTGTCTCTATGTGCCTTCTTCACTGGGCCCTTACTGGAAGTCAGTGCATGCATCGTGTACTCAGACTTCCTGGTGTTGAAATTTTCCTTTCTTTGCCCTTTGGATTATTCAGTCTCCTGCATATGGCATAGTACATTGGGGAATTGAGGAGACAGCGATCCTGCTGCAGGTAACAGACATATTACCATCTCCAGCTGCAGCTGTCCAGGCCCTCTGTGCTTGACTTCAATTCTCCAGGGCCCTGAGGCTGACACTCAGCCTAAATGCAGCCCTCCTCAATTTCCTGCACCGCATCCTTGTCCTTATTCCATGAGAGCCCAGGTCAAGAGAAGTGAAACTCTATCCCCCTGTCACACACATTCTGCTTTCCCTCTATTGGGCCAAATGTAAAGGATCTGTGGTACTGATGGCCACACCAGTGTCCAGATTTTCCACACAAAACGGAAGCATCCAGGGTTCAGAAAGAGGGTTTTTTGATGGCTGTGAAATGTCTTTTCCAAGTGCCTCCTGGTGTTTCAGATCCTTTTGAAACCTGAAGTTCTTTATTGTATCTAAAGAATATTCTCACCTCTGGCCCTCCCAACTAGGAGCACAGCTATCCTGGGGTCAGGAGGTCTACCAGATTTCTAGTTCCTGGAGGGATTCCTGAGTATGTCCTCAGGTCCCAAGTGGTAAAAGGTGTTTTCAATTGCCTTTATTAGCAGCAGCCAGGCCGTCAGGTGAGGGGCGGGGCTGTGATCCCCACTGGAAACTCCTAATTCAGCCAATGGAGGCATCCATATAACTTTTGTCTCTCCATAGCAAGGGCCCGGGGAGTTTGTGCTTCCTGTAGGCAGAGCAACTTTGTATGGGACACTCATGGATGCCTACTTCTGGGAATCTCTCTGAGTGTGATGTGTGGACACCAAGACACCGTGATCAGGGATTGTGAGGCCACAGAAGCAATTGCCTTCTCAGGTTCCAAAGGGGAGGTATAAGGGGCCGGGTTCTTCCACTATTGTTTTGTCAAAAACAGGTCACATCTATGTTGAGACACAGCTCTTTCTGGGTTCTTTCTGGGCTTGTAATCTGCTGTCCACTGAGAAGTGGACTGGGAACCTGGAGGCTGAGAATGCAGCAAAACATGACTGGAAAGTTTCCTGATCCTGTATTCCAGGGATGCCCGAGCTTCCCCCTTTGGCAGTGGTTGGATGATAGTGAGGATGAGATTGAATCGGGAACTCAGGAGAGCGAGACATGAGAGTCCCTTTGCATATGCATTCTTGCTTAGCCAGCATCTGGTCTAGCTGGCTTTCCCTAACCAGCTAGGTTCTCTGTACATAAGTTGCAGGTGAGGTTGGCTACCTTGCCACCCATGCTCTTAGACAACTATAGGTGAGTTCTGAGCACACACAGACACACACAGACATACAGACACACACACATTACTGTCAGCTCTAGTAGTACTGCATATGGTGAAGGCTAGGGCTGTCTGGGGTCTGTGGGCATGAGAGCTGCTGCCTTACAATCTCTACAAGCCATGTTTAACCTGTCATCAATGAACACAGTGTAGGAGGTTTTTGAATTCTGGTCTCTTTCCAACTCATCTATTTCTCTTCTCGCCTTCTCTGTCTCTAACTCTCACATGCTCTCACACACTCTGTCTTCAATCATTAATATTTTACTTATATACTTATTTTACTGACAGGCCCAGATATACAAGGAGAGTTATCAGAGCACTGCTGAGCTCTGGCTTGTTGTGTTTGTGATTTCACCTAGGCTACTGGAGCCTCAGTTTGTAAGTCTTTCTGACACAAGCCATGTTCTGTCTCCTCATTTCCATACCAGTATCACTCAGAGTTTATAATAAAGTGATTTTTTTGAAAAACACTAGGTACATTCTGATTTACAGATCAATATTGACACCATTGTAGCTCTCCTTGGCCCTTGGTCACTTTTCTTCTTTTCAGATGTAAAAACCCTGAAGAGGGAGAGGTTTTTGCCCTGAGGCTTGCACTGGGTACTAGCAGATGCACTGTGTCTGTTGCCAGACTAGGAAACTTGTGGTGCCTGTCCATGTGGAGAGTATCCTTGATGAGTTCCTTCTCAAGCATTTTTCACTCTGTCCTGTTGGAGCTGCATATAGCTAATGATTTTGAGATTTTACTCCTTTGGATAATTCTTTTCCTGATGCACAGTTTCTCTCCTGATTTAGCAATCAATTGTCTGAATGTCATATCGAATCCATTATAGAAAATGACTACATCAGTGTCTCTCTCTCTCTCTCTCTCTCTCTCTCTCTCTATATATATATATATATATATATATATATATATATATATATATGTAACATGTAGAGATCTGAAAATATTTTTTAGCTAGATACCTTCACAGCTCTGGATTAGGGTAGTAATGAGGATACAACTGGCCCTTCTGAGCCACAGTCATGAGAGACATCTCACAGAGCCATTCGTATACCTCTTATCAGTCTACAAATCTCTCTCAGCACAAACTACCGCTGCCAAACCATCTACTTCCCTCTTGCTCTTTTTGTCCACCGAGTCCTATCCCAAAACTGTAAATCAAAGAAGAAATAGACATAGTGCAGATCCCTGCACACCGGACAGTCTGAGGCTGGACCAGGGAGATGCAATACTCCAGCATGCATCTTGGCTGGAGCATCACTAAGACTTATTCCAAATTGGAGAGGTGAGGGCAGTTTTGGAGAGTGGGCTGCAGGCCAAGTGTTGCTACTCAGAGTGGGCTAAGACCTAGATATTCTAAGTGTAACCTTTCCTCACAAACATAAAATAACAATGCCACTTGTTAGAAGTATGCATGGGCATGGAGGGTTTGTCTTCAGTGCTCTGGCACTGATCAACACAGGGCCAGAATTTCAGTCCTTTTCTGTTTCTGCCATCCTGTCTCTCTGACTGTCTCTACGTGCCTTCTTCACTGGGCCCTTACTGCAAGTCAGTGCATACATCCTGAACTCAGACTTCCTGGTGTTGAAATTTTCCTTTCTTTAACTTTTGGATTATTCAGTCTCCTGCATATAGCGTAGTACATTGGGGAACTGAGGAGACAGTGATCCTGCTGCAGGTAACAGGCATATGTCCATCTGCAGCTGCAGCTATCCAGGCCCTCTGTGCTTGACTCCCATTCTCCAGGGCCCTGAGGCTGACACTCAGCCTAAATGCAGCCCTCCTCAATTTCCTGCACCTCATCCTTGTCCTTATTCCATGAGAGCCCAGGTCAAGAGAATTGACACTCTATCCCCCTGGCACACACATTGTGCTTTCCCTCTATTGGTCTGAATGTAAACGATCTGTGGTACTGATGGCCACACCAGTGTCCAGATTTTCCATGCAAAACGGAAGCTTCCAGGGTTCAGAAAGTGGGTTTTTTGATGGCTGTGCAATGTCTTTTACAAGTTACTCATGGGGTTTTCCAGTCCTTTTGAAACCTGAAGTTCTTTCTTGTATCTAGGGAATATTCTCACCTCTGGCCAGAATGCCCTCCCAACTAGGAGCACAGTTAAACTTTGGTCAGAGGGTCTTCCAGCCTGCTAGCACCTGGAGGGATTCCTGAGTATGTCCTCAGGTCCCAAGTGGTAACAGGTGTTTCCAGTTGCCTGTATTAGCAGCAGCCAGGCCCCCAGGTGAGGAGCGGGGCTGTGATCTCCACTGGAAACTCCTAATTCAGAAAATGGAGGCATCCATATTCCTTTTGTCTCTCCATAGCAAGGGTCCGGGGAGTTTGTGCTTCCTGCATGCAGAGCGACATTGTATGGGACACTCATGGATGCCTACTTCTGGGAATCTCTCTGAGTGTGATGTGTGGACACCAGGACACAGTGATCATGGATTGTGAGGCCAAAGGAGCAATTGCCTTCTCAGGACCCAAAGGGGAGGTGTAAGGGGCCGGGTTCATCCACTATTGTTTGGTCAAAAACAGTTCCCATCTATGTTGAGACACAGCTCTTTCTGGGTTCTTTCTGGGCTTGTAATCTGCTGTCCACTGAGAAGTGGACTAGGAGCCTGGAAGCTGAGTATGCAACCAAAAGTGACTTGACAGGTTCCTGCCCCTGAATTCTGAGGGGTGCCCCAGCTTCCCCCGTTGTCAGTGTTTGGATGATAGTGAGGCATGAGATTGAATCGGGAACTCAGGAGAGCAAGACATGAGAGTCCCTTTGCATATGCATTCTTACTTAGCCAGAATCTGGGCTAGCTGGCTTTCCCTAACCAGCTAGGTTCTCTGTACATAAGTTGCAGATGAGGCTGGCTACCTTGCTACCCATGATCTTAGACTACTATAGGTGAGTTCTGAGCACACACAGACACACACAGACATACAGACACACACACACACACATTACTGTCAGGTGTGGTAGTACAGCATATGGTGAAGGCTGGGGCTGTCTGGGGTCTGTGGGCATGAGGGCTGCTGCCTTACAATCTCTACAAGCCACGTTTGAACCTGTCATCAATGAACACAGTGTAGGAGGTTTTTGAATTCTGGTCTCTTTCCAACTCATATATTTCTCTTCTCGCCTTCTCTGTCTCTAACTCTCACATGCTTTCACACACTCTGTCTTCAATCGTTAATATTTTACTTATATACTGACAGGCCCAGATATACAAAGAGAGTTACCAGAGCACTGCTAAACTCTGGCTTGTTGTGTTGGCGACTTCACCTAGGCTACTGGAGCCTCAGTTTGTTAGACTTTCTGACACAAGCCATATTCTGTCTCCTCATTTCCATGCCAGTATCACTCACAGTTTATAATAAAGTGATTTTTTTTTGCAAAACACTTGGTACATTATGATTTACAGATCAATATTGACACCAGTGTAGCTCTCCTTGACCCGGGGACACTTTATTTTTCTTTTCAGATAAAGACACTGAAGAGGGAGAGGTCTTGCCCTAAGGTTTGCACAAGGAACTAGCAGCTGCCCTGTGTGTGTTGCCAGACTAGGAAACTTGTGGTGCCTGTCCATGTGGACAGTCTCCTGGATGAGGTCCTTCTAAAGCCTTTTTCGCTAGGTCCCATTGGAGCTGCATATAGCTAATGATTTTGAGAGTTTACTCCTTTGGAAAATTCTTTTCCTGATGCACAGTTTCTCTCCAGGTTTTAGCAATCAATTGTCTGAATGTCATATCCCATCCATTGTAGAAAATGACTACATCAGTGTCTTACTCTCTCTCTCTCTCTCTCTCTCTATATATATATATATATATATATACATATACATATACATATACATATACATATACATATACATATACATATACATATACATATACATATACATATACATATACATATACATATACATATATATGTATGTATGTAACATGTAGAGGTCTGAAAATATATTGTAGCTAGAGACCTGCACAGCTCTGGATTCGGGTAGTAATGCGGATACACCTGGCCCTTCTGAGCCACAGTCATGAGAGACATCTCACAGAGCCATTCGTTTACCTCTTGTCACTCTACAGATCTCTCTCAGCACAAACTACAGATGCCAAATCATCTACTTCCTTCTTACTCATTTTGTCCAAGGAGTCCTATCCCAAAACTGTAAATCAAAGAAGAAATAGACATAGTGCAGTTCTGTGCACACAGGACAGGCTGAGGCTGGAACAGGTAGATGAAATACACCAGCCTGCATCTTGTCTGGTGCATCACTAAAACTACTTCCAATTTGGAGAGGCAAGGACAGTTTTGGAGAGTGGGCTGCAGGCCAAGTGTTGCTTCTCAGAGTGGGCTAAGACCTAGATGTTCTAAGTGTAACCTTTCCTCAAAGACATAAAATAACAATGCCACTTGTAAGAAGTATGCATGGGTATGGAGGGTTTGTCTTCAGTGCTCTGGCACTGGTCAACACAGGGCTAGAATTTCTGTCCTTTTCAGTCACTGTCATTCTGTCTCTCTGTGCCTTCTTCCCTGGACCCTTCCTGGAAGTCATTGCATGCATCGTGAACTCGGTCTTCCTGGTATTGATATTTTCCTTTCTTTGCCTTTTGGATTATTTAGTCTCATGCATATGGCGTAGTACATAGGGGAACTGAGGAGACAGCGTTCCTGCTGCAGGTAACAGGCATATGTCCATCTCCAGCTGCAGCTGTCCAGGCCCTCTGTGCTTGACTCCCATTCTCCAGGGCCCTGTGGCTGACACTCAGTCTAAATGCAGCCCTCCTCATTTTCCTGCACTGCATCCTTGTCCTTATTCCATGAGAGCCCAGGTCAAGGGAAGTGAAACTCTACCACCCTGGCACACATTGTGCATTCCCTCTATTGGGCCGAATGTAAAGGATCTGTGTTACTGATGGCCACACCAGTGTCCAGATTTTGAACGCAAAACGGAAGCTTCCAGGGTTCTGATAGAGGGTGTTTTGATGGCTGTGAAATGTCCTTTCCAAGTGCCTCCTGGGGTTTCATATCCTTTTGAAACCTGAAGTTCTTTCTTGTATCTAGGGAATATTCTCACCTCTGGCCCGAAGGCCCTCTCAACTAGGAGCACAGCTATCCCGGGGTCAGGAGATCTGCCAGACTGCTAGCCCCTTGAGGGATTCCTGATAATTTCCTCAGGCCCCAAGTGGTAACAGGTGTTTCCAATTGCCTTTATTAGCAGCAGCCAGGCCCCCTCAGGTGATTGAGGGCCATGATATCCACTGGAGGCTCCTAATTCCCCCAATGGAGGCATCCATCTAACTTTTATCTCTCCATAGTAAGGGCCCGGGGAGTTTGTGCTTCCTGCAAGCAGAGCGACTTTGTATGGGACACTCATGCATGCCTACTTCTGGGAATCTCTCTGAGTGTGATGTGTGGACACCAGGACACCATGATCATGGATTGTGAGGCCACAGGAGCAATTATTTTAGCCGGACCCAAAGGGTAGGTGTGAGGGGCCGTTTACATCCATTATTGTGTGTTCAAACACAGTTCACATCTCACAGTTCACAGCTCTTTCTGTGCTTGTAAACTGCTGCCCTGAGAAGTGGACTGAGAGTCTGAAGGCTTAGTAGGCAGCCAAACATGACTGGACAGGCTCATTCCCCTGAATTCTGAGGCGTGCCCCAGGTTACCCCATTGGCAGTGTTTGTATGATAGTGAGGCATGGGATTGAATCAGGAACTCAGGAGAGGGTGACATGAGAGTACCTTAGCATATGCATTCTTGCTTAGCCAGAATCTCTGGTAGGTGGCTTGCCCTGACCAGCTAGGTTCTCTGTACATAAGTTGCAGTTGAGGCTGGCTACCTTCCCACCCATGCTCTGAGATTACTATAGGTGAGCTCTGAGCACACACAGACACTCACAGAGAGACAGAGAGACACACACACACACACATTACTGTCAGGTCTGGTAGTACATCATATGGTGAAGGCTGGGGTTGTATGGGGTCTGTGGTTATGAGAGCTGCTGCCTTCCAATCTCTACAACCCAGGTTTGAACCTGCCATCAATGAACACAGTGTAGGAGGTTTTTGACTTCTGGTCTCTTTCCAACTCATCTATTTCTCTTCTCACCTTCTCTGTCTCTAACTCTCACATGCTCTCACAAACTCTGTCTTCACTGATTGATATTTTACTTATATACTTATTTTACTGACAGGCCCAGATATACAAAGAGAGTTACCAGAGCACTACAGAGCTCTGGCTTGTTTCGTTGGTGATATCACGTAGGCTACTGAAGCCACAGCTTTGTAAGTCTCTATGACACAAGCCATATTCTTTCTCCTCATTTCCATGGCAGTATATCTCAGACTTTATAATAAACATATACATCCATATATATATTTATAGAATTGTCGACCTATGTAATTGATCTTTATCAGAATTAACACATTTAAAACAGCTTCCTTTTTTATTAATAATTGTCCACCTAGTTGGAGCAGGATTCAATACAATTATAAATAATAGAACCTTCCAGTAGCATTTCTAATAGCATTTCTATCAGCATACTTATTGTAATTATCATAGTACAGAACTTGCCTCCATTCTCTAGTGTAAGCTTCAGTACATATGAGTTTCTTTTCATTCTCCTGAAATATTATTTTCCCTGGACTCTGAAGTGTCTCAGAATTTTTGAAGCAGCCTTCTGTTTCTCAGTAGATGGTTTCCATTTTCTGCTGTAATCAGGTCTTCTTGTTCTTTTTGTTATTATTTTTCATTTTTTCAAATTCTCCTATATCATCCCCATTTATTTGCATATTTATTTAGTCCTATATTACATGAGGGGTAATATATTCTGCTTGATAGATTTTTCTTTTATTCTTGAAGGGAAGTTTACACTCACAATACATTTTGTGTCGTAAATACTACACACATATGGTGAAGCTGGGGTGGTCTGGGGTCTGTGGACATGAGACTGCTGCCTTACAATCTCTACAACCCAGGTTTGAACCTGTCATGTATGAACACAGTGTGGGAGGTTTTTGACTTCTGGTCTCTTTCCCACTCTTCTATTTCTCTTCTTGCCTTCTCTGTCTCTGACGCTCACAGGCTCTCACACACTCTGTCTGCACTCATTAATATTTTACTTATATACTTATTTTACTGACAAGCCCTGATATACAAAGAGAGTCACCAGGGCACTGCTGAGCTCTGGATTGTTTTGTTGGTGATTTCACCTAGGTTTCTGGAGCCTCAGCTTTGTAAGTCTCTCTGGCACAAGCCATATTCTGTCTCCTAATAGCCATGCCAGTATCCCTCAGACTCTATAATAAAGATACACTTACATATATGTACATATATATACATATATATATATACATATATATATATCAGTCATTTTTAGAATTGTTGACCTTTTTATTTGATCTTTATGCACAATTACCACATTTATAACAGCCTCCTTATTCATAAATAATTGGTCACATAGTTGGAGCAGGATTCACTAAAATTATAAATTATAAACCTTCCAGGAGCATTTCCAATAGCCTCTCTATCAGTATCCTCATTGTAATTATCATAGCACAGAACTTGTCTACATTTTCTAGTGTAAGCTTCAATACGTATGCCTTTCTTTCATTCTCGGGAATTCTTAATTTGCCTGGACCCTGAAGTGTTAGGGAAGTTTTGAAGCAGCCAGTTGTGTCTCAGCGGATGTTTTCTATATTTCTGCTGTAATCAGGTCTTCCTGTGGTTTTTGTTTATATTTTTTTCATATCCTCCAAGATCATCCCCATTTATTTGCATATTTATTTATTTATTTATTTAGACACATATCACATGAGGGGTCATTTCTTCTGCCCGATAGATTTTCTCTTATAATTGAAGGGAACTTTGGACACACAATACATTTTCTTTTGCAGATACTACACACAACTACAACTACTACTGCACTGTTTTTGACAGTGACATCCAATGCACAATGGATTAGTATTGCATGCCTCTAAAGAATGTTCACTATTTAAACTACAATGTTTTTAACTTCACAAATATTTATTCTGTTCTTTCTTGGGGGATGAATGCTTTACAGTCAACTGTTACATGTAATAGTGGGCACGGGGGTAATTTTTCCCACTTTCCCTGTATTTCTGTACATCATTTGTAACTTTCTTATTGAGGAAGTGGAAACAGTCATAAATTAAGAGTGCAGGGCCCAAGCAGGAAGAGAGACATAGAGACAGCTTCAGTTCTGATTTGACACTAGCCCATCTTTTCCCTTGCTGGGTAAGTGGTGACCAGGGGCTCAAAACGGGGTCCTGGGCTTCCACATAGTTCCCTGGCATGTCGACCAACTGTGCCTCCAACCCAAGCTCCCTTCGTTGTCCATGTAACTATGGATCTGCTCTAGGCACTTCTCACCTTCATATGCCAGAAACTTAACACTTCTCCCCTCCACCCATGAAGCTTTGACCTTTTACTTGAGTGCAAAACATCAACCCCAGTCCACGTTATTTCAGGGAAAAGTGTGTGCGTCTCTGTGGGAGGGTGTGTGTGTGTGTGTGTGTGTGTGTGTGTGTGTGTGTGTGTAAGTGTACATAAGTGTGTTTCAGTTATGCTTACCGCTGTTGTTTCTTTATTCCTGTTGCAGATTCTTAGGAACTGGGTTGTGCTATGACAAAGGAAGTTTCCACTGCACAAGTGGTTTTTCAAATATGAATGGCACATTGGATATTCTGGACACTGTTATGCATTCTCCCAGGTGGCCCTCAGATGGGTTCTTTCCTTTGCTATTCCCATGCTCTGTGTAATTTTCTGCATAGACTCAAAGAGGAGTGGCATGGGGGAGCTCAGCTGCATTCTGCTGTGTTTCCACAAGGTGGCAGCAAAGCCCATAGTTGAGTGTAGTGATTCTGTAGAATGAGGAGAACTCTGGGATTTGTCGCCCATGGACAGCAAGGTTAAAATTGACGTAGAGTGCCCTAGACATCTGTTCTTTTCTGTTGGGTGGGGGGATGCCCCATTTGGCTTTGCAAGTTGAAGGAGTTTCTCTCTTTGTCTGGGATGACTCTACTGGGAGCTTGTGAATCCCTGTGCTCAGATGCATTCTGCTGGGTGTCCACAAGACGGAAGCACAGTGCGGGACTAATGCTCCATGGGGCAAGTGCCCTGAGGCACTGGGCTATGAGAGTGGAGACAGTGTTTCTGGGTGTGCCCCAAGAGCATGGCCAGCCTAGCGCAATCAGGCAGTGTCCTAAGGATGGCTCAAGACAGGAGCTGTGTGGGTCGTGTTGGCAGAAACAGGGCATTCAGAGGAAGACAGACAGTCGCATGGGGGGAGTCTAAGAGCCCGTGCCCACTGAGCCTGAGGGGAGGGCCCAGTGTATATTCATAGAGACAGCTGGCCAATTAGAGAAGAGGAACATCACCCTCAGGGGCGTGAACCAAGAGCTGTCCAATGAGAACAGAGGAGGAGTCGCGAGGGCAGGACTCAGAGAGCAGCCTTCTGAAGGAAGCCCACCAATGGGAGCTCAGAGCAGGCCTTAAAAGGCTGGGCGTGCTTCCAGGAAGTGTGAAGCAGGGTTCAGCCCAGGGACCTGCCTTGCAGAAGCTGTCCAGTGCGCATGTGTATAACTCCGTTTGTGCCTGTGCCTCTGTGGAATTGTGTGTCACTGTGAGAGTGTGTGTTTGTGTGTGTTTTTGTGTGTGTGTGTGTGTGTGTGGGAAGAAGAGAGAGAGGGAACAACAGAATCACTGTGGCAAATGTGATTTTTTGCAAAACACTTGGCACATTCTGATTTACATCTCAATATTGACGCCATTGTAGCTCTCCTTGGCCCTTGGTCACTTTTTTTCTTTTCAGATGTAAAGACACTGAAGAGGAAGAAGTTTTTTCCCTGAGACTTCCACAATGAACTAGCAGCTTCCCTGTGTGTGTTGCCAGACTAGGAAACTTGTGGTGCCTGTCCATGTGGAGAGTCTCCTGGATGAGTTCCTTCTAAAGCCTTTTATGCTTGGTCCCATTGGAGCTGCATCTAGCTAATGATTTGGAGATTTTACTCCTTTGGACAATTCTTTTCCTAATGCAGTTTCTCTCCAGGTTTAAGCCATCAATTGTCTGAATGTCATATCTATTCCATTGTATAAAATGACTACATCAGTGTCTCTCTCTCTCTCTCTCTCTCTCTATATATATATATATATATATATATATATATGTATGTATATATGTAACATGTAGAGGTCTGAAGAAATATTTTAGCTAGAGACCTGCACAGCTCTGGATTAGGGTAGTAATGCGGATACACCTGGCCCTTCTGAACCACAGTCATGAGAGACATCTCACATAGCCATTCGAATACCACTTGTCACTCTACAAATCTCTCTCAGCAGTAACTACAGCTGCCAAATATCTACTTCCCTCTTGCTCTTTTTGTCCACAGATCCTATCCCAAAACTTTAAATAAAATAAGAAATAGACATAGTTCAGATCCCTGCACACAGGACAGGCTGAGGCTGGACCAGGGAGATGCAATACGCCAGCCTGCATCTTGGCTGGAGCATCACTAAAATTACTTCCAATTTGGAGAGGCAAGGGCAGTTTTGGAGAGTAGGCTGCAGGCCAAGTATTGCTTCTCAGAGTGGGCTAAGACCTAGATGTTCTAAGTGTAACCTTTCCTCACAAACATAAAATAGCAATGCCACTTGTAAGATGTATGCATGGGCAAGGAGGGTTTGTCTTCAGTGCTCTGGCACTGATCAACCTAGGGCCAGAATTTCTGTCCTTTTCAGTCACTGTCATTCAGTCTCTCTGACTGTCTCTGCGTGCCTTATTCCCTGGACCCTTCGTGGAAGTCAGTGCATGCATCGTGAACTCGGTCTTCCTGGTGTTGAAATTTTCCTTTCTTTGCCCTTTGGATTATTTAATCTCGTGCATATGGCATAGTACAGTGGGGAACTGTGGAGGCAGCGATCCTACTGCAGGTAACAGGCCATCACCAGTTGCAGCTATCCAGGCCCTCTATGCTTGACTCCCATTCTCCAGGGCCCTGAGGCTGACACTCAGCCTAAAGGCAGCCCTTGTCACCTTCCTGCACAGCATCCTAGTCCTTATTCCATGAGAGCCCAGGTTAAGAGAATTGAAACTCTATCCCGCTGGCACACACATTGTTCTTTCCCTCTATTGGGCCGAATATAAAGGATCTGTGGTACTGATGGCCACACCAGTGTCCAGATTTTCCACGCAAAATGGAAGCTTCCAGGGTTCTGAAAGAGGGTGTTTTGATGGCTGTGAAATGTCTTTTCCAAGTGCCTCATGGGGTTTTCAAATCCTTTTGAAACCTGAAGTTCTTTCTTGTATCTAGGGAATATTCTCACCTCTGGCCAGAAGGGCCGCCCAACTCGGAGCACAACTATCCCGGGGTCAGGAGGTCTGCCAGCCTGCTAGCTCCTGGAGGGATTCCTGAGTATGTCCTCAGGGCCCAAGTGGTAACAGGTGTTTCCAATTGCCTGTATAAGCAGCTGCCAGGCCCTCAGGTGAGGTTCGGGGCTGTGATCTCCACTGGAAGCTCTGAATTCAGCCAATGGGGGCATCCATCTTTCTTTTGTCTGTCCATAGCAAGGGCCCAGGGATTTTGTGCTTCCTGCAAGCAGAGCTACTTTGTATGGGACACTCATGCATGCCTACTTCTGGGAATCTCTCTGAGTGTGATGTGTGGACACCAGGACACCATGATCAGGGATGTGAGGCCACAGGAGCAATTGCGTTAGCCAGACCCAAAGGGTAGGTATAAGGGGCCGGGGTTCATCCACTAATGTTTGCTCGAACACAGTTCCCATCTATGTTGAGACACAGCTATTTCTGGGTTCTTTCTGTGCTTGTAATCTGCTACACTGAGAAGTGGAATGAGAGCCTGGAGGCTGAGTAGGCAGCCAAACGTGACTGGACAGGCTCATGAACCTGAATTCTGAGGGGTTCCCCAGCTTCCCCCGTTGGTAGTGTTTGGATGATAGATAGTGAGACATGGGATTGAATAGGGAACTCAGTAGATTTAGTAATGAGAGTCCCTTTGCATATGCATTCTTGCTTAGCCAGAATCTGGGCTAGCTGGCTTGTCCTGACCAGTTGGTTCTCTGTACATAAGTAGTAGGTGAGGCTGGCTACCTTGACACCCATGCTCTGAGACTGCTACAGTGAGCTCTAAGCACACACAGACACAAACAGTCAGACAGACAGACACACACACACATTACTGTCAGGTCTGTTAGTACAGCATATGGTGAAGGCTGGGGCTGTCTGAGGTCTGTGGGCATGATTGCTGCTGCCTTACAATCTCTACAAGCCAGGTTTGATCCTGTCATCAATGACCACAGTGTAGGAGGTTTTTGAATTCTGAGACACTTAAGGGGGAGAGGTTTCTGCCCTGAGGCTTGCACTGGGAACTAGCAGCTGTCCTGTGTTTGTTGCCAGACTAGGAAACTTGTGGTGCCTGTCCATGTGGACAGTCTCCTGGATGAATTCCTTCTCGAGCCTTTTTTGATCTGTCCCGTTGGAGCTGCATATAGCTAATGATTTGGAGATTTTACTCCTTTGGACAATTCTTTTCCTAATGCACAGTTTCTCTCCAGGTGTTAGCAATCAATTGTCTGAATATCATATCGAATCCATTGTAGAAAATGGCTACAATGACTATATCAGTGTCTCTCTCTCTCTCTCTCTCCCTCTCTCTCTCTCTCTCTCTCTCTCTCTCTCTATATATATATATATATATATATATATATATATATATATATATATATATATGTAACTTGTAGAAGTCTGGAAATATTTTTAGCTAGAGACCTGCACAGCTCTGTATTAGGGTAGTAAAGTGGATATACCTGGCCCTTCTGAGCCACAGTCATGAGAGACATCTCACAGAGCCATGTCATTTATTACTCTACAAATCTCATCACAAACTACAGCTGCCAAATCATTTACTTCCCTCTTGCTCGTTTTGTCCACGGAGTCCTATCCCAAAACTGTAAATCAAAGAAGAAATAGACATAGTGCAGTTCCCTGTACAGAAGACAGGATGATGCTGGACTAGGGAGATGCAATAAGCCAGCCTGCATCTTGGCTGGAGCATCACTAAGACTACTTCCAGTTTCGAGAGGAAGGGGCAGTTTTGAAGAGTGGGCTGCCGGCCAAGTGTTGCTTCTCAGAGTGGCTAAGACCTAGATGTTCTAAGTGTTACCTTTCCTCAAAAACATAAAATAGCAATGCCACTTGTAAGAAGTATACATAGGCATGGACTGTTTGTCTTCATTGCTCTGGCACTGATCAACACAGGACCAGAATTTCAGTCCTTTTCTGTCTCTGTCATTCTGTCTCTCTGACTGTCTCTATGTGCCTCCTTCCCTGGGCCCTTACTGGAAGTCAGTGCATGCATCGTGAATTCAGTCATCCTGGTGTTGAAATTTTCCTTTCTCTGCCCGTTGGATTATTTAGTCTCCTGCACATGTTGCAGTACAGAGGGGAACTGGGGAGACAGCGTCCTACTTCAGGTTCCAGGCATATGTCCATCTGCAGCTGCAGCTGTCCAGGCCCTCTGTGCTTGACTCCAATTCTCCAGGGCCCTGAGGCTGACACTCAGCCTAAATGCAGCCCTCCTCACCTTCCTGCACAGCGTCCTTGCCCTTATTCCATGAGAGCCCAGGTGAAGAGAAGTGAAACTCTATCCCCCTGGTACACATATTGTGCTTTCCCTCTATTAAGCCGAATATAAAGGATCTGTGGTACTGATGGCCACACCAGTTTCCAGATTTTACATGCAAAACGGAAGCTTCCAGGGTTATGAAAGAGGGTGTTTTGATGGCTGTGAAATGTCTTTTCCAAGTGCCTCATGGGGTTTCAAATCCTGTTGAAACCTGAAGTTCTTTCTTGTATCTAGGGAATATTCTCACCTCAGGCCAGAAGTCCGCCCAACTTGGAGCACACCTATCCCGGGGTCAGGAGGTCTGCCAGCCTGATAGCTCCTGGAGGGATTCCTGAGTATGTCCTCAGGGCCCAAGTGGTAACAGGTGTTTCCAATTGCCTTTATTAGCAGCAGCCAGGCCCTCAGGTGAGGGGCGGGGTGTGATCTTCACTGGAAGCTCCGAATTCAGCCAATGGAGGCATCCATCTTTCTTTTGTCTGTCCATAGCAAGGGCCCGGGGAGTTTGTGCTTCCTGCAAGCAGAGAGACATTGTATAGGACACTCATGCATGCCTACTTGTGGGAAAGTCTCTGGGTGTGATGTGTGGACACCAGGACACCATGATCAGGGATGTGAGGCCACAGGAGCAATTGCCTTAGCCGGACCCAAAGGGTAGGTCTAAGGGACCGGGTTCATCCACTATTGTTTGGTCGAACACAGTTCCCATCTATGTTGAAACACAGCTCTTTCTGGGTACTGTCTGTGCTTGTAATCTGCTGCCCTGAGAAGTGGACTGAGAGCCTCGAGGTTGTGTAGGCAGCCAAATGTCACTGGACAGGCTCCTGCCCCTGAATTCTGAGGGGTGCCCCAGCTTCCCCTGTTGGCAGTATTTGGATGATAGATAGTGAGGCATGGGATTGAATAGTGAACTCAGGAGATTTAGACATGAGAGTCCCTTTGCATATGCATTTTTGCTTAGCCAGAATCCGGTCTAGCTGGCTTACCCTGATCAGCTATGTTCTCAGTACATAAGTTGCAGGTGAGGCTGGCTACCTTGCCACCCATGCTCTGAGACTACTACAGGTGAGTTCTGAGCACACACAGACACACAAAGTCAGAAAGACAGACAGACAGACACACACACACACACACATTACTGTCAGGTCTGGTAGTACCCCATATGGTGAAGGCTGGGGCTGTCTGGGTCTGTGGGCATGAGAGCTGCTGCCTTACAATCTCTACAAACCAGGTTTTATCCTGTCATCAATGAACACAGTGTAGGAGGTTTTTGAATTCTGAAACACTGAAGAAGGAGAGGTTTTTGCCCAGAAGCTTGCACTGGGAAGCAGCAGCTGCCCTGTGTGTGTTGCCAGACTAGGAAACTTGTGGTTCCAGTCCATGTGGAGAGTCTCCTGGATAAGTTCCTTCTCGAGCCTTTTTCGATCAGTCCCACTGAGCTGCATATAACTAATGTATTGGAGATTTTACTCCTTTGGACAATTCTTTTCCTGACGCACAGTTTCTCTCCAGGTTTTAGCAATCAATTGTCTGAGTGTCATATTGAATCCATTGTAGAAAATGACTACATCAGCGTCTCTCTCTCTCTCTCTCTCTCTCTCTCTCTCTCTCTCTCTCTATATATATATATATATATATATATATATATATATATATATATGTAACATGTAGAGGTCTGAAAATATTTGTTAGCACGAGACCTGCACAGCTCTGGATTAGGGTAATAATGCGGATACATTTATCCCTTCTGAGCCACAGTCATGGGAGACATCTCACAGAGCCATTCGTATACCTCTTATCACTCTACAAATCTCTCTCAGCACAAGCTACCACTGCCAAATCATCTACTTCCCTCTTGCTCTTTTTGTCCACCGAGTCCTATACCAAAACTGTAAATCAAAGAAGAAATAGACACAGTGCAGTTCCCTGCACACAGCACAGTCTGGACCAGGGATATGCAATACACCAGCCTGCATCTTGGCTGGACCATCACTAAGAATATTTCCAAATGGAGAGGCGAGGGCAGTTTTGGAGATTGGCCTACAGGCCAAGTGTTGCTTCTCAGAGTGGACTAAGACCTAGATGTTCTAATTGTAACCTTTCCTCACAAATATAAAATAACAATGCCACTTGTAAGAAGTATGCATCGGCATGGAGGGTTTGTCTTCAGTGCTCTGGCTCTGATCAACACAGGGCCAGAATTTCAGTCCTTTTCTGTCACTGTCATTCTGTCTCTCTGACTGTCTCTATGTGCCTTCTTCACTGGGCCCTTTTTGGATATCAGTGCATGCATCGTGATCTCGGACTTCCTGGTGTTGAAATTTTCCTTTCTTTGCCCTTTGGGTTATTCAATCTCCTGCATATGTCGTAGTACATTGGGGAACTGAGGAGAAAGCGATCCTGCCACAGGTAACAGACATATTACCATCTCCAGCTGCAGCTGTCCAGGCCCTCTGTGCTTGAATCCCATTCTGCAGGGCCCTGAAGCTGACACTCAGCCTAAATGCAGCCCTCTTCAATTTCCTGCACTGCATCCTTGTCCTTATTCCTTGAGAGCCCAGTTCAAGAGAAGTCAAACTCTATCCCCCTGGCACACACATTGTTCTTTCCCTCTATTGGGACGAATGTAAAGGATCTGTGGTACTGATGGCCACACCAGTGTCCAGATTTTCCACGACTACTATAGGTGAGTTCTGAGCAAACACAGACACAGACAGACAGACAGACAGACACACACACACACACACACACACACACACACACACACATTACTGTCAGGTCTGGTAGTACTGCATATGGTGAAGGCTGGGGCATCTGGGGTCTATGGACATGAGAGCTGCTGCCTTACAATCTCTACAAGCCAGGTTTGAACCTGTCATCAATGAACACAGTGTAGGAGGTTTTTAAATTCTGGTCTCTTTCCAACTCATCTATTCCTCTTCTCGCCTTCTCTGTCTCTAACTCTCACATGCTCTCACACACTCTGTCTTCTCTCATTAATATTTTACTTATATACTTATTTTACTGACAGGCCCAGATATACAAAGAGAGTTACCAGAGCACTGCTGAGCTATGGCTTTTTGTGTTGGCAATTTCACCGAGGCTACTGGAGCCTCAGTTTGTAAGTCTTTCTGACACAAGCCATATTCTGTCTCCTCATTTCCATGCCAGTATCACTCAGAGTTTATATTAAAGATATATATACATTTATATATATATATATACATATATATTTATATATCTGTCATTTTTAAAATTGTTGACATATGTATTTGGCCTTAATTCAGAAATACCACATTTATAACAGCCTAGTTTTTCAGAAATAATTGGCCATATAGTTGGAGCAGCATTCAATATAAATATTATAATAGAACCTTCCAGTAGCATTTCTAATAGTGTTTCTATCTGCATCCTTATTGTAATTATCATAGCCCAGAACTTCCCTTCTTTTTCTAGTGTAAGCCTCAATACATATGTGTTTGTTTTCTTTTTCTGGAAATCTTAATTTCCCTGGATCCTGAAGTGTTAGGGAATTTTTGAAGCAGCCCTCTGTTTCTCAACAAATGGTTTCTATGTTTATGCTGTAATCAGGTCTTCTTGTGGTTTTTGTTTTCATTTTTTAATTTTTTGAAATCCTCATAGATGATGCCCATTTATTTGCATATTTATTTATTTGGTCAGGTATCACATGAGGGGTCATTTCTTCTGCTTGATAGATTTTCTCTTATAATTGAAGGGAAGTTTTGACGCACAATACATTTCCTGGGGAAAGTACTACACACATATGGTGAAGGCATGGGTTGTCTGGGGTCTGTGGGCATTAGAGCTGCTGCCTTACAATCTCTACAACCCAGGTTTGAACCTGTCATGAATGAACACTGTCTAGGGGGGTTTTGTCTTCTTGTCTCTTTCCAACTCATCTATTTCTCTTCTCGCCATCTCTGTCTCTGACACTCACAGGCTCTCTCTCACTCTGTCTGCACTCAGTAGTATTTTACTTATATCCTTATTTTATTGACAGGCCCAGATATACAAAGAGAGTTGCCAGGGCACTGCTGAGCTCTGGCTTGTTTTGTTGGTGTTTTCACCTAGGCTACTTGAGTCTCAGCTTTGTAAGTCTCTCTGACACAAGCCATATTCTGTCTCTTCATATCCATGGCAGTATGTCTCAGACTTTATAATAAAGATATACATCCATATACATATATATATATACATATATAAATATACATATATATATATGTCATTTTTGGAATTGTCAACCTATGTAATTGATCTTAATCAGAATTAACACATTTATAACAGCTTCCTTTTTTAGTTAATAATTGGCCACATAGTTGAAGCAGGATTCAATACAATTATAAATAACAGAACCTTCCAGTAGCATTTCTAATAGAATTTCTATCAGCATCCTTATTATACTTATTATATTACAGAACTTGCCTCCTTTCTCTAGTGTAAGCTTCAATACATATGAGTTTCTTTTCAATCTCCTGAAGTATTTATTTCCCTGGACTCTGAAGTGTCTCGGAATTTTTGAAGCAGCCCTCTGTTTCTCAGCAGATTGTTTCTAAGTTTCTGCTCTAATCAGGTCTTCTTGTGACTTTTGTATTTATTTTTCATTTTTGTCAAATCCTCCTAGATCATCCAAATTTATTTGCATATTTATTTATTTATTTATTTAGTCCTATATTGCATGAGGGGTCATTTATTCTGTTTGATAGATTTTTCTCTTATAATTGAAGGGAAGTTTACACTCACAATACATTTCCTGTAGTAAATACTACACACATATGGTGAAGGCTGGGGTTGTCTGGGGTCTGTGGACATGAGACTGCTGCCTTACAATCTCTACAACCCAGGTTTGAACCTGTCATGTATGAACACAGTGTGGGAGGTATTGGACTTCTGGTCTCTTTCCAACTCTTCTATTTCTCTTCTTGCATTCTCTGTCTCTGACTTTTACAGGCTCTCACTCTTGTCTGCACTCATTAATATTTTACTTATATATTATTTTACTGACAGGCCCAGATATAAAAAGAGAGTCACCAGGGCACTGATGAGCTCTGGCTTGTTTTGTTGTCGATTTCACCTAGGTTTCTGGAGTCTCAGCTTTGTAAGTCTCTCTGGCACAAGCCATACTCTGTCTCCTCATAGCCATACCAGTATACCTCATAGTTTATAATAAAGAAACAAATACATATATGTACATACATATATTTATATATATCAGTCATTTTTGAATTGTTGACCTTTTTATTTTATCTTAATGCAGAATTACCACATTTATAACAGCCTAATTATTCATAAATAGTCACATAGTTGTAGCAGGTTTCAATACAATTATAAATTATAAACCTTCCAGGAGCATTTCTAATAGCCTTTCTATCAGTATCCTTATTGTAATTATCATAGCACAGAACTTGCCTCCAATTTCTAGTGTAAGTTTCAATATGTATGTGTTTCTTTTCATTCACGGGAATTCTTAATTTGCCTGGACCCTGAATTGTCAGGGAATTTTTGAAGCAGCCCTCTGTTTCTCAGCAGACGTTTTCTATATTTCTGCTGTAATCAGGTCTTCCTGTGGTTTTTGTTTTCATTTTTTATTTTTTTCAAATCCTCCTAGATCATCCCCATATATTAGCATATTTATTTATATATTTAGTCCGATATCACATGAGGGGTCATTTCTTCTGCCTGATAGATTTTCTCTTATAATTGAAGGGAACTTTGTACACACAATACATTTCCTTTTGCAGATACTACACACTACTACAACTACTACTGCACTGTTTTTACAGTGACATCCAATGCACAATGGATTAGTATTGCATGGCTCTAATAAATGTTCCCTATTTAACCTACAGTGTTTTTAACCTCACAGATAGTTATTCTGTTCTTTCTTGGGGGATGAATGGTTTACAGTCAACAGTTACATGTAATAGTGGCTACGGGGGTGTTTTTTTTCCCAATTTCCCTGTATTTCTGTACATCATTTGTAACTTTCTTATTGAGGAGAAGGAAACAGTCATAAATTGAGAGAGCAGGGCCCAAGCAGGAAGAGAGACAGAGAGACAGTTGCAACTCTGATTTGCCACTAGCCCATCTTTCCCTAGCTGGGTAAGTGGTGACCAGGGGCTCAAAATGGGGTCCTGGGCTTCCACATAGTTCTCTGACATTCTTGCTTAGCCAGAATCTGGGCTAGCTGGCTTGCCCTGACCAGCTAGGTTCTCTGTACATAAGTTGCAGGTGAGGCTGGCTACCTTGACACCCATGCTCTGAGACTACTACAAGTGAGCTCTGAGCACACACAGACACACACAGACAGACAGACACACACACACACACAAAGACACACACACACACACACACATTAGTGTCAGGTCTTATAGTACAGCATATGGTGAAGGCTGGGGCTGTCTGGGGTCTGTGGGCATGAGAGCTTCTACCTTACAATCTCTACAAGCCAGGTTTGAACCTGTCATTAATGAACACAGTGTAGGAGGTTTTTGAATTCTGGTCTCTTTTCAACTCTTCTATTTCTCTTCTCGCCTTCTTTGACTCTGACTCTCACAGGCTCTCACTCACTCTGTCTGCACTCAGTAATATTTTACTTATATCCTTATTTTATTGACAGTCCCAAATCTACAAAGAGATTTGCCAGAGCACTGCTGAGCTCTGGCGTTTTTGTTGGTGTTTTCACCTAGGCTACTTGAGCCTCAGCTTTGTAATTCTCTTTGACTCAAGCCATATTCTGTCTCCTCATATCCATGGCAGTATCTCTCAGACTTTATAATAAAGATATACATCCATATACATATATATATATATATATATATATATATATATATATATATATATGTCATTTTTGGAATTGCCAAACTATGTAATTGGTCTTAAACCGAATTAACACATTTTTAACAGCTTCTTTTTCATGAATAATTGGCCACATAGCTGGATCAGGATTCAATACAATTATAAATAATAGAACCTTCCAGTAGCATTTCTTTTTTTTTACTTTCTTTTTTTAATTAAGAAAGGATTAATTAAAAAACCATAGGGTAGGAGGGGTACAACTCCACACAATTCCCACTGCCCAATCTCCATATCCCACCCCCTCCCCCGATAGCTTTCCCATTCTCTATCCCTCTGGGAGCATGGACCCTGGGTCATTGTGGGTTGCAGAAGGTAGAAGGACTGGATTCTGTAATTGCTTCCCCACTGAACATGGGCGTTGACTGGTCGGTCCATACTCCCATTCTGCCTCTTTCCCTAGTAGGGTGGGTCTCTGGGGAAGCTGAGCTCCAGGACATATTGGTGGGGTCTTCAATCCAGGGAAGTCTGGCCGGCATCCTGATGACACCTGGAACCTGGTGACTGAAAAGAGAGTTAACATACAAAGCCAAACAAATTGTTGAGCTATCATGGACCCTAAGCTTGGAAAAGTGGAGAGGATGTATTAGGGAGGTACTCACTGCAAACTCTAGTGTACTTCTGCTTTCTTACTTTGGTGCCATACTCTAAACTCAGTCAATTTCTGCTTTGCGTTTCTACTTCTTTTTTTTTTTTTTTACATGCATAACATTCCCCAGATACCCATTTAACAATACAACCCCCACTATGTCATTCATCATCTTTCATGGACCTGTATTCTCCCCATCCACCCACCCACCCCAGAGTCTTTTACTTTGGTGTAATACTCCAATTCCATTTCAGGTTCGACTTGTGTTTTCTTTTCTAATCTTGTTTTTCAACTTCGGCCTGAGAGTGAGATCATCCCGTATTCATCCTTCTGTTTCTGACTTATTTCACTCAACATGATTTTTTCAAGGTCCATCCAAGATCGGCTGAAAACGGTGAAGTCACCATTTTTTACAGCTGAGTAGTATTCCATTGTGTATATATACCACAACTTGCTCAGCCACTCTGTTGTTGGACACCTGGGTTGCTTCCAGGTTTTGGCTATTACAAATTGTGCTGCCAAGAACATATGTGTACACAGATCTTTTTGGATGGATGTGTTGGGTTCCTTAGGATATATCCCCAGGAGGGGAATTGCAGGGTCATAGGGTAGGTCCATTTCTAGCCTTCTGAGAGTTCTCCAGACTGTTCTCCACAGAGGTTGGACCAATTGACATTCCCACCAGCAGTGTAGGAGGGTTCCTTTGACCCCACACCCTCTCCAGCATTTGCTGCTGTTACCTTTTCTGATGTGTGACAATCTCACAGGAGTGAAGTGATATCTCATTGTTGTCTTGATTTGCATTTCTCTGACAATCAGAGACTTGGAGCATTTTTTCATGTGTTTCTCAGCCTTTTGGATCTCTTCTGTGGTGAATATTCTGTCCAAGTCCTCCCCCCATTTTTGGATGGGGTTATTTGTTGTCTTGTTGTTGAGTCTGGCAAGCTCTTTATATATGTTGGTTATTAAACTCTTATCTGATGTATGGCATGTAAAGATCTTCTCCCATTCTGTGAGGGGTCTCTTGATTTGGGTAGTGGTTTCTTTTGTTGTGAAGAAGCTTTTTAATTTGATGTAGTCCCATAGGTTTATACTTTCCTTAGTCTTCCTTGTAATTGGATTCGTTTCATTGAAAATGTCTTTAAAATTTATGCGGAAAAAAGTTCTTCCAATATTTTCCTCTAAGTATCTGATAGTTTCTGGTCTAACATCCAAGTCCTTGATCCACTTGGAATTTACTTTTGTATTTGGTGAAATACAGTGATTCACTTTCATTCTTCTGCATGTTTCAACCCATTGTTTCCAACACCATTTGTTGAATAGACTCTGCTTCCCCCATATAATAGTCTGGGCCCCTTTGTCAAAGATTAGATGTCCATACGTGTGGGGCCTCATTTCTGGGCTCTCAATTCTATTCCACTGGTCAGTGTGTCTGTTCATGTTCCAGTACCAAGCAGTTTTGATGACAATGGCCCTACAATACAGTTTGAGATCTGGCAGTGTGATGCCTCCAGTTCTGTTCTTTTTTCTAAAGATTGTTTTGGAAATTCTAGGTCTTTTATGGTTCCAGATAAACATTTGTAGCATTTGTTCTATTCTCCTAAAAAATGTGCTTGGGATCTTGATGGGGATAGCATTAAATTTGTAGATGGCTCTGGGTAATATATTCATTTTGATGATGTTAATTCTTCCAATCCATGAACATGGAATATCTTTCCACTTCTTTGTGTCTTTTTCAATTTCTTTGAGTAGTGACTCATAATTTTCAGTATACAAGTCTTTCACTTCTTTGGGTAGGTTTATTCCTAGATATTTTATTGTTTTTGTTGCTATAGAAAAAGGAACTGATTTCTGGATTTCAATTTCTTCTAAATTAGTGTTTGCATAGAGGAATGCCACTGACTTTTGAATGTTAATTTTATAGCCTGACACATTACTGTATTGCCTGATGATTTCCAAAAGCTTCTTGCTGGATTCCTTAGGTTTTTCCATGTATACTATTATGTCATCTGCAAATAAGGAGAGTTTGACTTCTTCTCTTCCAATCTGTATGCCTTTAATTCCTTGCTCCTGCCTGATTGCTATGGCAAGAACTTCCAACACTATGTTGAATAGTAATGGTGATAGTGGGCAGCCCTGTCTAGTACCTGATCTGAGGGGAAATGCTTCCAGTTTTTCACCATTGAGTATGATGTTGGCTGTAGGTTTGCTATATATAGACTCCACTATCTTCAGGAATTTTCCATCTATTCCTATTTTTTGTAGTGTTTTGATCATAAAGGGATGTTGTATTTTGTCAAAGGCTTTCTCTGCATCTATTGATATGACCATGTGGTTTTTGGTCTTGCTTTTGTTGATGTGGTGGATCACATTGATTGATTTACGTATATTAAACCAACCTTGCATGCCTGGGATAAACCCCACTTGGTCATGATGAACAATTTTTTTGATACACTGCTGTATCCGGTTGGCTAGAATTTTGTTCAATATTTTCGCATCTATGTTCTTCAGAGATATTGGTCTGTAGTTTTCTTTTTTGGTTGTGTCCCTGTCTGCTTTTGGTATCAGGGTGATGTTGGCTTCATAGAAGCTGGCAGGGATTATTCCAGTGTCTTCAATCTTCTGGAAGACTTTTAAAAATAGAGGTATTAGTTCTTCTTTGAAAGTTTTGTAGAATTCATTTGTAAAACCATCTGGTCCAGGACTTTTATTTTTGGGAAGATTTTTGATAACTGTTTCAATTTCATTAGCTGTGATGGGCCTGTTCATGTTATCCACTTCCTCTTTACTTAGTTTTGGAAGTTGGTAGGTATCTAGGAAATCATTCATTTCTTCCAGGTTCTCTAGCTTGGTGGCATATAGTTGTTCATAGAAGCCTCGCATGATATGTTGAATTTCTGCAATGTCTGTTGTGATTTCTCCTCTTTCATTTACTATCCGATTTATTTGGGTCTTCTCCCTTTTTTGTTTTGTGAGTCTGGCTAAAGGTTTGTCGATTTTGTTTACTCTTTTGAAGAACCAACATTTACTTTCATTGATCTTTTGTATGGTTTTCCTATTCTCAATGTTATTTATTTCTGCCCTAACTTTAGTAATTTCTGTCCTTCTGGTTTCTTTAGGATTCCTTTGTTGTTCTTCTTCTAGGTCTTTAAGATGTGCAATCAGGCTGTTTATTTGTGCCTTTTCTTGTTTCCTAATGTGTGCTTGTATAGCTATGAACTTCCCTCTTAGGACTGCTTTAGCTGTGTCCCAAATATTTTGATAGCTTGTGTCTTCATTTTCATTGAACTCTTCAAACATTTTGATTTCTTCCTAGATTTCCTCTTTGACCCAGAAGTTGTTAAGAAGTGTACTGTTGAGCTTCCACATTTTGGCACTGTTACTAATCTTTTGTTGATTGTTAAGTGTTAGTTTGATTCCACTGTGGTCTGAGAAGATGCTCGGGATGATTTCAGTGCTCTTGAATAGGCTGATGCTGTCTTTGTGGCCTAATATATGGTCTATCCTTGAGAATGATCCATGTGGATTTGAGTAAAATGTGTATTCCAGTTTCTTGGGATGAATGACTCTGAAAATGTCCAATAGTTCTAGTTTATCTATCTCTTCATTTAGCTCCCTTATGTCTTTACTGATTTTCTGCCTGGATGATCTGTCAAGTTGAGATAGTGGGGTGTTGAAGTCCCCTACTATGATTGTGTTACTGTTAATATATTGCTGTAGCTCTTTCAGTAGAAGTTTGATGTATTTAGATGGCTTCTCATTGGATGAATAGATATTAATAATTGTTAAGTCCTCTTGATTGATTGATCCTCTGAGCATTAAGTAGTGTCCATTCCTATCTTTTTTAATCTTATCTATTTTAAAGTATGTCATGTCAGATATGAGAATAGCTGTTCCTGCACTTTTTTGTGGGCCATTGGCTTGAATGATAGTTTTCCATCCTTTCACTTTAAGTCTGTGTTTGTCTTGTTGTGTTAGGTGAGTTTCCTGTAGACAACATATTGTTGGCTTGTGTTTTCTGATCCATCTTCCTACTCTGTGTCTTTTAATAGGTGAATTCAGGCCATTGACATTTATTGATATCAAAGATTGAAGATATTTTAATGCCATTCTTGTAGAGTTTTAGAGTGTTTTGATATATGTCCTATTTGTGGTGGTCTGGTTGTTTATAGGAGACCTTTCAGAACTTCTTTCAGGAAAGGCTTGGTGATGGTTGCTTCCTTCAACTGTTGTTTGTCTGAGAAGGTTTTGATGCTTCCATCTAGTCTGAATGACAATCTAGCAGGATATAGTATTCTTGGCTGAAAGCCTTTCTCATTGAGCACTCGATAGATATCTTGTCATTCTCTTCTGGCCTGTAGTGTTTGTATGGAGAAGTCTGCTGCTAATCTTATGGGTTTTCCTTTGTAGGTGACTCTTTGTTTTTCTCTTGCAGCTTTGAGGATCCTTTCTTTATCCTTATTCCTTTCCAATCTAAGTATGACATGTCTTGGTGTCTTTAGGTCTGGGTTAATTCTGTTTGGGACCCTCTGGGCTTCTTGAATCTTTATGTCTTTGGTGTTGTCTAGACTAGAGAAATTTTCAGCTATTATGGCCTGGAGAACGCTTTCTTCCTCCCCTTCTCTTTCTTCCTCTGGTAGGCCAATAATGCGTATATTGTTTCTTTTGAAGTCATCCCATAGGACTCTGTTGTTGTTTTCAGCATCTCTTGATCTCTTTTTGAGATCTCTTACGTCTTTTTTAGTTGTCTCTAATTCATCCTCAATCTTTCTAATTCTGTCTTCAGCCTCATTGATTCCATTCTCTCTGCCGTCTACTGCTTTCTGGAGTTCATCTATTTTGTTGCCCTGCTCTGATACTGTTTTAGCTTGTTCAGCTAGTTGCCTTCTTAGCTCAGTGATTTCAGCTTTCAGCTCTCTAATAACCATGAGATAACTAGAATTTTCTTCTATATTCTCATTTGTTGTTCCTGCATTTCTGATTACAATTTTTTCAAATTCTTTACTCACTCCTGTTATTATTTCCTTGGCTAACGTTTGGATGTTGAACTCGTTGTTTTGTGCTTCACCCTCTGGAGGACTTTTAGCTGGACTCTTGTCCTGGTTCGAGTCTCCAATATTTTTTCTTGTTGTTTTAACCATTTTATATAAGTTAACAGTTTTTTCCATCCCTGAGTTGGAGTTCAGTGGTGTAAAAGCCTTTTATTCCCCTGTAGGCTATGGGAGCCTGAGGGCTTTTAAACTATCAATAGGCTTCTTAGCTTAATCACTGACTCCTGACCAAAAGATAAAGCAGGGTGTGGCAGAGATAATCCAGTGGTTATGCAAAGAGACTTTCACAGCCCCTCAGCTATGCCACCAAGGTATAGGTCTTCTCCTGAGTTTCCTGGTTAGATCTCTGTACCCTGGTTTCCCTCCCTGTTGCTGCTCCAGATTCTGAGGGTAGTAGCAATGGAGACTCAGAGTTGCACTTGGTGAGTCTCTGGGGAGTCCTTTCCTCCCTTCAGCTGTCCCCTTGTTGGTGGAGCAGACTGGTGGTGGTGTCTCCACTGACAAACTGTTGAACTGTTAGCAGTCACTTAATCTCTCCTTAGGCCCCTCTCTCCTCTCTGTCACCAGCCACGCGTGTTTGTACTCACGGGTGATTGACTGGGTTTATGTGGTCATTCTAGTCCTGTCTTGTTTCGGTCCGGGAGGTCTCCTCTGGTATTCCTAGTTGATCCAGGAGAGGAGAGGAGAGAAAGCGATCTGCTGCTGGTAGCTCCGCCTCCGGAAGTCGAATCCTCCTCCAGTAGCATTTCTAATAGCATTTCTATCACCATCCTTATTGAAATTATCATAGTACAGAACTTGCCTCATTTCTCAAGTGTAAGCTTCAATACATATGTGTTTCTTTTCATTATCCTGAAATCTTAATTTCCCTGGACTCTGAAGTGTCTCAGAATTTTTGAAGCAGCCCTCTGTTTCCCAGCATATGGTTTCTATGTTTCTGCTGTAATCAGGTCTTCTTGTGCTTTATTTATTTTTTTTCAAATCCTCCTCGATCATCCCCATTTATTTGCATATTTATTAATTTATTTAGTCCTAAATTCCATGAGAGGTCATTTCTTCTGCTTGATAGATTTTTCTCTTATAATTGAAGGGAAGTTTACATTCACAATACATTTCCTGTCATAAATACTACACACATATGGTGAAAGCTGGGGTTGTCTGGGGTCTGTGGACATGAGACTGCTGCCTTACAATCTCTACAACCCAGGATTGAAAGTGTCATGTATGAATACAGTGTGGGAGGTTTTTGACTTCTGGTCTCTTTCCAACTCTTCTTTTTCTCTTCTTGCCTTTTCTGTCTCTGACTCTCACAGGCTCTACCTCACTCTGTCTGCACTCATTAATATTTTACTTATATATTATTTTAATGACAGGCCCAGATATACAAAGTGAGTCATCAGGCCACTGCTGAGCTCTGGCTTGTTTTGTTGGCGATTTCACCTAGGTTTCTGGAGCCTAAGCTTTGTAAGTCTCTCTGGCACAAGCCATACTCTGTCTCCTCATAGCCATGCCATTATACCTCATAGTTTTTAATAAATAAACACATACATATATGTACATACATATATATATATATATATCATTCATTATATATATATCATGCCAGTGCCTTGATGGATATGTCTGTGACTGTGACAGTGTGTGTTTGTGTGTGTTTATGTGTGTGTGAGTGTGTGCGGGAGGGAGAGAGGGAAAGAATAACAGAATCACTGTGGAACAAGTGATTTTGTGCAAAACACATGGCACATTCTGATTTACAGCTCAATATTGACACCATTGTAGCCCTCCTTGGCCCTTGGTCGCATTTCTTCTTTTCAGATCTAAAGACACTGAAGAGGGAGAGGTTTTTGACCTGAGGCTTTTACTGGGAAGTAGCAGCTACCATGTGTGTTGCCTGACTAGGAAACTTGTGGTGCCTGTCCATGTGGAGAGTCTCCTGGATGAGAACCTTCTCGAGCCTTTTTCGCTCGGTCTCGTTGGAGCTGCATATAGCTAATGATTTGGAGATTTTACTCCTTTGGACAATTCTTTCCCTGATGCACAGCTTCTCTCTAGGTTTTAGCAATCAATTGTTTTAATGTCATATCGAATCCATTGTAGAAAATGACTACATCAGCTACATCAGTCTCTCTCTCTCTCTCGATATATATATATATATATATATATATATATATATATATATATGTAACATGTAGAGGTCTGAAAATATTTTTAGCTAAAGACCTGAACAGCTCTGGATTAGGGTAGTAATGTGGATACACCTGGCCCTTCTGAGCCACAGTCATTAGAGACATCTCACAGAGTCATTTGTATACCTCTTATCACTCTACACATCTCCCTCAGCACAAACTACCGCTGCCAAATCATGTACTTCCCTCTTGCTTTTGTTGTCCACCAAGTCCTATCCCAAAACTGTAAATCAATGAAAATAGACATAGTGCAGTTCCCTGCACACAGGACAGTCAGAGGCTGGGCCAGGGAGATGCAATACGCCAGCCTGTATCTTGGCTGGAGCATCACTAAGACTACTACCAAATTGGTGAGGCGAGGGTAGTTTTGGAGAGTGAGCTGCAGGCCAAGTGTTGCTTCTCTGAGTGGGCAAAGACCTAGATGTTCTAAGTGTTACCTTTCCTCACAAACATAAAATAGCAATGCCACTTGTTAGAAGTATGCATGGGCATGGAGGGTTTGTCTTCAGTGCTCTGTCACTGATCAACACAGGCCCAGCATTTCAGTCCTTTTCTGTATCTGTCATCCTGTCTCTCTGACTGTCTCTACATGCCTTCTTCACTGGGCCCTTACTGGAAGTCAGTACATGAATCGAGAACTCGGGCTTCCTGGTGTTGAAATTTTCCTTTCTTTGCCCTTTGGATTATTTAGTCTCCTGCATATGGCGTAGTACATTGGGGAACTGAGGATACAGCGACCCTGCTGCAGGGAACAGGCATATGTCCATCTCCAGCTGTAGCTGTCCAGGCCCTCTGTGCTTGACTCCCATTCTTCAGGGCCCTGAGGCTGACACTCAGTCTAAATGCAGCCCTCCTCAATTTCTTGCACCGCATCCTGGTCCTTATTCCATGAGAGCCCAGGTCAAGAGAAGTGAAACTCTATCCGCCTGGCACACACATTGTGCTTTCCCTCTATTGGGCCGAATGTAAAGGATCTGTGGTACTGATGGCCACACCAGTGTCCAGATTTTCCACGCAAAACGGAAGCTTACAGGGTTCTGAAAGAGGGTGTTTTGATGACTGTGAAATGTCTTTTCCAAGTGCCTCATGGGGTTTCAAATCCTTTTGAAACCTGAAGTTCTTTCTTGTATCTAGGGAATATTCTCACCTCTGGCCGGAAAGGCCTTCCCAACTAGGAGCACAGCTATCCTGGGTTCAGGAGGTCTGCCAGCCTGCTAGCTCCTGGAGGGATTCCTGAGTATGTCCTCAGGGCCCAAGTGGTAACAGGTGTTTCCAATTGCTTTATTAGCAGCAGCCAGGCCCTCAGGTGAGGGGCGGGGCTGTGATCTCCACTGGAAACTCCTAATTCAGCCAATGGAGGCAACCATCTTCCTTTTCTCTCTCTATAGCAAGGGCCTTGGGAATTTGTGTTTCCTGCAAGCAGAGCGACTTTGTATGGGGCACACATGGATGCCTACTTCTGGGAATCTCTCTGAGTGTGATGTGTGGACACCAGGACACCGTGATCTGGGATTGTGAGGCCACTGGAGCAATTTCCTTAGCAGGACCCAAAGGGGAGGTGTAAGGGGCCGGGTTCATCCACTATTGTTTGGTCAAACACAGTTCCCATCTATGTTGGAATTCTTTCTGGGTTCTTTCTGGGATGTGATCTGCTGCCCTGAGAAGTGGACTGGGAGCCTGGAGGCTGAGTATGCAGCCAAACGTGACTGGACAGGGTCCTGCCCCTGAATTCTGAGGGGTACCCTAGCTTCCCCCGTTGGCAGTGTTTGGATGATAGTGAGGCATGAGATTGAATCAGGAACTCAGGGAGGGAGACATGAGAGTCCCTTTGCATATGCATTCTTGCTTAGCCAGAATATGGTCTAGCTGGCTTTTCCTAACCAGCTATGTTCTCTTTACATAAGTTGCAGGTGAGGCTGGCTACCTTGCTACCCATGCTCTGAGACTACTATAGGTGAGTTCTGAGCACATACAGACACACACTGACAGACAGACAGACAGTTTATAATAAAGAGATTTTTTTGCAAAACACTTGGTATATTCTGATTTACAGCTCAATATTGACACCATTGTAGCTCTCTTTGGCCCTTGGTCACTTTTCCTCTTTTCAGATGTAAAAACACTGAAGAGGGAGAGGTTTTTGCCCTGAGGCTTGCACTGGGAACTAACAGCTGCCCTGTGTCTGTTGCCAGACTAGGAACCTTGTGGTGCCTGTGCATGTGGAGAGTCTCCTTGATGAGTTCCTTCTCAAGCTTTTTCACTCTGTCCCGTTGGAGCTGCATATAGCTAATGATTTTGAGAGTTTACTCCTTTGGACAATTATTTTCCTGATGCACAGTTTCTCTCCAGGTTTTAGCAATCAATTGTCTGAATGTCATATCGAATGCATTGTAGAAATCGACTACATCAGTGTCTCACTCTCTCTCTCTCTGTCTCTCTATTTCTAAATATATATCTATATGTAACATGTAGAGATCTGAAAATGTTTTTTAGCTAGAGACCTTCACAGCTCTGGATTAGGGTAGTAATGCAGATACACCTGGCCCTTCTGAGCCACAGTCATGAGAGATATCTCACAGAACCATTCGTATACCTCTTATCACTCCACAAATCTCTCTCAGCACAAACTACCGCTGCCAAATCATCTACTTCCCTCTTGCTATTTTTGTCCACCGAGTCCTATCCCAAAATTGTAATCAAAGAAGAAATAGACATAGTGCATTTCCCTGCACACAGGACAGTCTGAGGCTGGACCAGGGAGATGCAATACGCCAGCCTGCATCTTGGCTGGAACATTACTAAGACTACTTCGAAATTGGAGAGGCGAGGGCAGTTTTGGAGAGTGGGCTGCAGGCCAAGTGTTGCTTCTCAGAGTGGGCTAAGACCTAGATGTTCTAAGTGTAACCTTTCCTCACAAACATAAAATAAGAATGCCACTTGTTAGAAGTATGCATGGGCATGGAGGGTTTGTCTTCAGTGCTCTGGCACTGATCAACACAGGGCCAGAATTTCAGTCCTTTTCTGTATCTGTCATCCTGTCTCTCTGACTGTCTCTATGTGCCTTCTTCACTGGGCCCTTATGGAAGGTAGTGCATGCATCGTGAACTCGGACTTCCTGGTGTTGAAATTTTCCTTTCTTTGTCCTTTGGATTATTCAGTCTCCTGCATATGGCATAGTACATTGGGGAACTGAGGAGACAGCGATCCTGCTGCAGGTAACAGGCATATGTCCATCTCCAGCTGCAGCTGTCCAGGCCCTCTGTGCTTGACTCCCATTCTCCAGGGCCCTGAGGCTGACACTCAGCCTAAATGCAGCCCTCCTCAATTTCCTGCACCGCATCCTTGTCCTTATTCCATGAGAGCCCAGGTCAAGAGAAGTGAAACTCTATCCCCCTGGCACACACATTGTGCTTTCCCTCTATTGGGCCAAATGTAAAGGATCTGTGGTAGTGATGGCCACACCAGTGTCCAGATTTTTCAAGCAAAACGGAAGCTTCCAGGGTTCAAAAAGAGGGTTTTTTGATGGCTGTGAAATGTCTTTTTCAAGTGCCTCAGGGGGTTTCAAATCCTTTTTAAACCTGAAGTTCTTTCTTGTATCTAGGGAATATTCTCACCTCTGGCCAGAATGCCCTCCCAACTAGGAGCACAGCTATCCTGGGTTCAGGAGGTCTGCCAGCCTGCTTGCTCCTGGAGGGATTCCTGAGTATGTCCTCAGGTCTCAAGTGGTAACAGGTGTTTCCAATTACCTGTATTAGCAGCATCCAGGCCCTCAGTTGAGGGGCGGGTCTGTGATCTCCACTGGAAACTCCTAATTTAGCAAATGGAGGCATCCATCTTCCTTTTGTCTCTCCATAGCAAGGGCCAAGGAGTTTGTGCTTCCTGCAAGCAGAGCGACTTAGTATGGGACACACATGGATGCCTACTTCTGGGAATCTCTCTGAGTGTGATGTGTGGACACCAGGACACTGTGATCAGGGATTGTGAGGCCACAGGAGCAATTTCCTTAGCAGGACCCAAAGGGGAGGTGTAAGGGGCCGGGTTCATCCGCTATTGTTTGGACAAACACAGTTCCCATCTATATTGAGACACAGCTCTTTCTGGGTTCCTTCTGGGCTTGTAATCTGCTGTCCACTGAGAAGTGGACTGGCAGCCTGGAGGCTGAGTATGCATACAAACGTGACTGGACAGGGTCCTGCCCCTGAATTCTGAGGGGTGCCCCAGTTTCCCCCTTTGGCAGTGTTTGGATGATAGTGAGGCATGAGATTGAATCGGGAACTCAGTAGAGCAAGACATGAGAGTCCCTTTGCATATGCATTCTTGCTTAACCAGAATCTGGACTAGCTGGCTGTCCCTAACCAGCTAGGTTCTCTGTACATATGTTGCTGGTGAGGCTGGCTACTTTGCCACCCATGCTCTTATACTGCTACAGGTGAGTTCTGAGCACACACAGACAGACAGACAGACACACACACACACAAACATTACGGTCAGGTCTGGTAGTACACCATATGGTGAAGGCTGGGGCTGTCTGGGGTCTGTGGGCATGAGAGCTGCTGCCTTACAATCTCTACAAGCCAGGTTTTAACCTGTCATCAATGAACACAGTACAGGAGGTTTTTGAATTCTGGTCTCTTTCCAACTCATCTATTTCTCTTCTCGCCTTCTCTGTCTCTAACTCTTACATGCTCTCACACACTCTGTCTTCACTCATTTACATTTTACTTATATACTTATTTTACTGACAGGCCCGGATATACAAAGAGAGTTAGCAGAGCACTGCTTATCTCTGGTTTGTTGTGTTGGCGATTTCACCTAGGCTACAGGAGTCTCAGTTTGTAAGTCTTTCTGACACAAGCCATATTCTTTCTCCTCATTTCCATGCCAGTATCACTCACAGTTTATAATAAAGTGATTTTTTTTGCAAAACACTTGGTACATTCTGATTTACCGATCAATATTGACACCATTGTAGCTCTCTTTGGCCCTTGGTCACTTTTCCTCTTTTCAGATGTAAAAACACTGAAGAGGGAGAGGTTTTTGCCCTGAGGCTTGCACTGGGAACTACCAGATACACTGTGTCTGTTGGCAGACTAGGAAACTTGTGGTGTCTGTCCATGTGGAGAGTCTCCTTGATGAGTTCCTTCTCATGCCTTTTTCGCTATGTCCCATTGGAGCTGCATATAGCTAATGATTTTGAGATTTTACTCCTTTGGACAATTCTTTTCCTGATGCACATTTCTCTCCAAGTTTTAGCAATCAATTGTCTGAATGTCATATGGAATCCATTGTAGAAAATGATTACATCATTCTCTCCTCTCTCTCTCTCTCTCTCTATATATATATATATATATATGTAACATGTAGAGATCTGAAAATATTTTTAGCTAGAGAACTGCACAGCTCTGGATTAGGGTAGTAATGCAGTGTCTCAGAAAGCCAGCTAGCCCAGATTCTGGCTAAGCAAGAATGCATATGCAAAGGGACTCTCATGTCTCCCTCCCTGAGTTCCTGATTCAATCTCATGCCTCACTATCATCCAAACACTGCCATCAGGGGAAGCTGAGGCACCCCTCAGAATTCAGGGGCAGGACCCTGTCCAGTCACTTTTGGCTGCATACTCAGCCTCCTGGCTCCCAGTCCACTTCTCAGTGGACAGCAGATTACATTCCCAGAAAGAACCCAGAAAGAGCTGTATCTCAACATAGATGGGAACTGTGTTTGACCAAACAATAGTGGATTAACCCCTCCCCTTACACCTTCCCTTTGGGTCCTGCCAGGAGCCATTTCTCTGCTTGATATATGATAAGCTTTGAATCAATGAAACCCCTCAAGACAAGTGTTAATTCCCCCCTGGGCAGGCCATTTCCCCTTAGGTATAGCATTTATCAGTATTCAAGTGAGTCAACACACAGTTTGGTTCCTGCCATTTGTTGCAAGGAACACTCCTCTTTGAATTTTGCTCACCCTCCTCCCCCCTCCAGCATTCCCTCTCCTTCCCCAAAGCCTTATAATGCCTGTATTCAAAATAAAATTTTACAGCTTGATCAGAAACTTAACTTGCTGTCATTCTTCGTGTCTCATGTTCCCTCATTTGAGGTTTCATTGAGTTCCTAGCCCCTGTTCACCGCCCTGCTGGTCGGGGCATTCTGGCGCCCGGAACTTGGGGTGAATAAGCCTTCTGGACCTAGAAACTCCGCTGATCAAGAGGATAGGCCTACCCGAATTCACTGAGTTACCGCGGCCCGAGGGGGTAACGCCAAATTTCGCATAGATCACCACGGAGATACCCCACCATGAGTCGCACCTGGAGGACAGTGTCACAGAGGCTGAGGTAAGCAATACCATGGGACATGAATTCAGCAAACTATTTATTCATTAAAGGACTCAAGGAGTCACTCAAGACACAAAGAAATAGGGTTAAAAAGAAAGAATTAAAGAAGTTTTTAGATTACATTGGAAATATTTGCCCCTGGTTCCCCCAGGAAGGCACTATAGATGAGAAGCGTTGGAGGAGAATTGGTGACTGTCTTAAGGATCACTATCAGTCTTTTGGTCCTGAACGTGTACCTGTTTCTGCCTTTTGATACTGGAATTTAATTAATGATATCTTAAAAATCTATAATAACCGCCCTGATATTAAAAACCTTATTTCAGAGGGTGAAAAGGTCCTCCTGCAACTTTCTACTCCACCGTCCAGGACAAAGTCCCCATCCCCATGCCCTTCTGTGATTATTGATCTTGATCCTCCAGTACCCAGTCAAAATAAAAGCCTCCCAGCACCTGATGAAAGTAAAAGCCCTATTCCCCTCCCTACAGGTCCCACTGCACTTACTAAAGTTCCCTCAATTGACTCTCCTATTGCTAATTCACATGAGAATGAAACCCAGCATTCTTTCCCCCGCCTCTATCCAGTTTTACGAAACGCTCCCTCTCCTGAAGCACTTCCCATGGAGAATGAGGCTTTGCTAGAAAAAGAGGCTGCCAGATACTACAATCCTGATTGGTGTCCTCCTCCCCTTAATTCCCCTCCCTATATCCGTTCCCCTGCTCTCCAGCCTGACCCTCTCCTTGACAATCCTTCTGTCAGGTGGGCACGCTCAGGAGCCCTTACAGGAATTTCCACCCTCCGCAAGGTCCTTGCTGACCGGAGAGAGCAGCTTCAATTAATGAAAGAAATAGCTGCAGTTACAGAAGAGCTTACATTTTTAGCCTCACCAAAAAAACCAATCCCTAAAACTAAAACTAAAACTAAACCATCCAAATCAAACCCGGTTTTGGCTTTCCCTGTTACTTGGAGCCAGACTCAAACTGGCTAACCCTAACCCCTATGCTCTTCCTTGTCCAGACTGCCTCCCTACACCACCGCCCCTCCGTTTTGTGCTCCGGTCCTTTACTTGGCCAATAATACTGATTAGACCACTTTCTTTAAAACTGTAAAATGTACCTTAGCCCAGAAAAAAATTTTCAAAGATTTTTCTCTGCATGGCGGTGCAGCGGTAAACTAAGCCCGCCTGTTCCGCCCTCACAGCCAATCACGGCACAGAGCCCCTGCTCCACAGATTGGAAAAGACTGCAGTCAATCATTCCCTAGCCACTAACGCCCCTCCTGCGTAGATAGGCTGTGAGTTAGGAATCCAAAAACCAAAGCGGTTTTTCAAAGGGAAAATTTTTCTCTTCACCAAAAATGTATGTTTTAGGTCTGTGCTAACCTTGTTTTCATTAATGTGTGTTAACCCCTAAGTAACTAAAGGTTGTTTTAAGTTTTAAATAAGATTTAGTTAAGCTAAATGTGGTTTTAAATATCCAGACTCAGAGTTGGCACACCTTTACCAGAGTAAAATATAGGAGAGTTTTGTCCTTCTGATAGCTAATATCAGCATCAATTCATTAGTTAAAAAGAATTTCTGAGATATCTAGGCATGGTAAAATGCCTCTGTAGTCTCTCTCACTCTTGTGAAAATTGAAGATATTACCAGCACCCCAATATCAACTGCCACTCTTTGTTAATTTAATTCCATGCTTGAACTGACTTTCTAATAACCCAGTCAGTGTAGAGCAGTGGCCTTGCCAGGAAAAAAAGGGTTAAACGTGCTATTCCTGGCCTGATAAACAAATTTTTATTCAACAGGTGTGATTCAACAAAATTATTTAGTGTAAAATGGTCATCTAAAAAATGTTAACAGTAAAAATTTATTTTAACATTTCAGCTATAAGGTTTATCTTAGCTTTTTAAGTTACCTATCCAAATCAAAGTGAAAGATCAATTAAGTTGTGTACCCACCCTTGTTCATAGCTGCCCTAAGGGTGTGAAATCTTTGTGATAAACAAAGGTCCTAGCAAACAAAGTTTAACATTTTACTTAAAATTGTTTTTAAGACTGGTTTGGGTTAGTAAAAGATAACACAATAGTTATGTAAATCATTTACATGCCAGAGGCTCTTGCGCTGGTTTTCCTCTTTATATCTTTCTGCTTTTAAAAATTATCTGGTTTGTTTTAAGACACTGCCAGAGGTTTATTCTTGATAAATTAAGGTAATACAATGTGTTTTTGGTCTGATAGAAGATTTGTTTTGGCAAATCCTGATTTAACAAAATTAATATTTTGAAAATTTAAACTATGAGGTTTTATTTTAGCCTTTTAAGTTGCCATATTAGAGTTCTAAAGAATAAAATCTATTTATATCTATGCTTACTCATGATAGCCTTGTGATGAGTAAAGATCTTAATAAACTAAAGCTATAATAGTGTGCTTAAACTGTCTAATCAGTTTAAAATAATGCCAAAAAAACAGGTAAACATTTCATCATGTCAACACATTAGGTATTGACTTTCTGTAACATATTGGTATATTCTATTAAAGAGCCTTCTAAAATCATAGAAAAAAACAAGTCAATTCTAACCATTAGATCATCAATTAACTTGGTACAAGTTCTCTCCCTAAGTAAATAATTATAGGTACATCTGCACATGAAGAACTGACTGCTCATATGGTAAGATTTAAAACTAAACATTTTTAATTTTTTATTTATGGGTGTGTGATGACTCCTAAAGTCACTCATATCCTAACATTTTTCTCATTTTTTTTTACAAACCTCTTAAAATTTTAACGCTTGACCTGCCATAGTGAGAGCACTTTACTGGCTCCTGCATTATTTAATTAAGATCTTGCTATTCAGACTTTTAAGATTAATCTCCATTGATAAAAGCCAATACTCTCTGACAGATTGATGTAATTCACCTGCCCATGTTTAGTAAACAAAAACTTTTTTTCTCTCAGTTGATATTTTTTCTAAATTTATGTGGGCTACAGCTCAAACAAGAAAAACTAAAACCCTTAAGCTTAATTAAGTAAAAAAATGGGGGGAATGCACCCCCCAGTATTCAGTTGGCTAAAGTGTCAATGAAGTAACATACTAAACCTTTTTAATATTTACAAAAATTTGAATTGTCCATTTATTATATCTCATTGACAAAGCCACCCACTTTTACAGTTAGAGACATATTTCCCTTTTCTCTTTTTTCAACACTGAATGTTCATGTTTATTTTCCTTTTATTATGGTGGATGACATTGCTCTTGCAAAATCCACAGAGTTCCTGTTGGTAAGTCCTTACCACAAAGTATGCCACGGCAGTATATAGTCCAGCTAACCTCACCAGCTTATCCAAGTCTTCTCTTTCTACTGACCTACCACTGCTGACTTCATCTCTGCATGTTTATTGACTGCTCACTTTTCTCAAAATATTCCTCGATGTTTAAGGAACCTCACCTTGACTTCTAATGTGTATGTACCTCCTCTGTGTTTTGGTACAACACCATCCTATATTTTCATGTCAGTTCTTCTCTACCTGGTCCTTGCCTCCTAGTTTTGCTTGTTCCACAGCTGACCCTCTATGAAGAAGAAAAATTTCATCAGTTGGCACTGACCAGAAGACCAGACGTGCTGTGTTTCTTCCCCTGGACATCACATCCACTGACTGCTTCCCTTAGACTTGCTGGTGGCATGCTAGGACACTCTATATATTCTTCCCATGAATTTTTTGACAGATCACAACAGGTTATAGACTCCACCACAAATAGTCTTGAGTCACTACAGAGCCCCTTATGAGACCCTTATTAGTATTTTGTTAATGATTACCTTAAGACCCTTTATTTTTAATAATATTACTAATTTTATAAAACGGCAGATTGACTCCTTGGCATCAAAACCTTTGCAAATACATTATCACAGACTTGATTTGGCTGACAGAGGCCTGGCTGAACCTGAGGATGACAGACCCCCTTTTCGGATGGCATAAAACTCAGAATTATGCATTGAGACATCCAACCATGGCAGGGCAAGGACACCAGTAAGGGGTGCAAGGCAAAGCACTGCAGGGAGAGGACCCTATCGTCCACCTCTAAGTCCCCCGTGAAGCAAACCTGATTTTCATGGAGGTTGGTGTCAGCAACAAAAATTGTTTCCCTAGAAACTGTGGCTCTGCCTCCCCTCCCCAAAAAGACAACAAGACCCTTATAAGATGCGGAAATGTTGGTTTTCCACCCACTCCGCAGGAAGAATCAGGTCAATACATCCCTCCTCTGGTTACTCCCATCAAACCTGCTGTTAGGGTCTCTGCTCCTCACCCCCATTGCCTGCCTCAATTTAAAATTATAACAAAGGGAGGATATGCCAGGAGCATTTCTCTGCTTGATAGATGATAAGCTTTGAAACAATGGAACCCCTCAAGACAAGTGTTAATTGACCCCTGGGCAGGCCATTTCCCCTTAGGTAAACCATTTATCAGTTTTATCAGTAATCAAGTGAGTCAACACAAGTGAGTCAACACACAGTTTGGTTCCTGCCATTTGTTGCAAGGAACATTCCTCTTTGAAGTTTGATACCCCTCCCCGCTCCTCCAGCATTCCCTCTACTTCCCCAAAGAATTATAATGCCTGTATTCACAATAAAATTTTACAGCTTGATCAGAAACTTGACTTGCTGTCATTCTTCGTGTCCCATGTTCCTTGATTTCAGGTCTCATTGGGTTCCTAACCCCTGTTCACCACCCTGCTGGTCGGGGCACATCTTGATCTCGGACTTCCTGGTGTTGAAATTTTCCTTTCATTGCCCTTTGGATTATTTAGTATCCTGCATATGTCGTAGTACATTGGGGAACTGACGAGACAGCGATCCTGCTGCATATAACAGGCATATGTCCATCTCCAGCTGTAGCTGTCCAGGCCCTCTGTGTTTGACTCCCATTCTCCAGGGCCCTGAGGCTGACACTCAGCCTAAATGCAGCCCTCCTCAATTTCCTGCACCGCATACTTGTCCTTATTCCATGAGATCCCAGGTCAAGACAAATGAAACTCTATCCCACTGGCACACACATTGTGCTTTCCCTCTATTGGGCCAAATGTAAAGGATCTGTGGTACTGATGGCCACATCAGAGTTGAGATTTTCGACGCAAAACGGAAATGTCCAGGGTTTTGAAGGAGGGTTTTTGATGGCTATGAAAAGTCTTTTCCAAGTGCCTCATGGGGTTTCAAATACTTTTGAATCCTGAAGTTCTTTCTTGTATCTAGGTAATATTCTCACTTCTGGCCAAAGGCCCGCCCAAAAGGAGCATGGCTATCGTGGGGTCAGGACATCTGCCAGCCTGCTAGCTCCTGGAGTGATTCCTGAGAATTATGTCCTCAGGTCCCAAGTGGTAACAGGTGTTTCCAATTGCCTTTATTAAAGCAGCCAGGCCCTCAGGTGAGGGGGGGGGATGTGATCTCCACTGGAAACTCCTAATTCAGCCAATGGAGGCATCCATCTTCCTTTTGTCTCTCCATAGCAAGGGCCTGGGGAGTTTGTGCTTCCTGCAAGCAGAGCGACTTTGTATGGGACACTCATGGATGCCTACTTCTGGGAATCTCTCTGAGTGTGATGTGTGGACACCAGGACACCGTGATCAGGGATTGTGAGGCCACAGGAGCAATTGCCTTACCCAGAACCAAAGGGAAGGTGTAAGGGGCCGGGTTCATCCACTATTGTTTGGTCAAACACAGTTCCCATCTATGTTGGAACTCTTTCTCGGTTCTTACTGGGCTTGTACTCTGCTGCCCTGAGAAGTGGACTGGGAGCCTGGAGGCTGAGTATGCAGCCAAACGTGACTGGACAGGGTCCTGCCCCTGAATTCTGAGGGTGTGCCCCAGCTTCCCCTGTTGGCAGTGTTTGGATGATATTGAGGCCTGAGATTGAATCGGGAACTCAGGAGAGCAAGCCATGAGAGTCTCTTTGCATATGCATTCTTGTTGAGCCAGAATCTGGGCTAGCTGGCTTTCCCTAACAAGCTAGGTTCTCTGTAGACAAGTTGCATGTGAGGCTGGCTACCTTGCCACCCATGCTCTGAGACTACTATAGGTGAGTTCTGAGCACACACAGAAACACACTGACAGACACACACACACACACACACACACACACACACACACATTACTGTCAGGTGTGGTAGTACAGCGTATGGTGAAGGCTCAGGCTGTCTGGGTTCTGTGGAATGAGAGCAGCTGCCTTACAATCTCTACAAGCCAGGTTTGAACCAGTCATCAATGAACACAGTGTAGGAGGTTTTTGAATTCTGGTCTCCTTCCAACTCATCTATTTCTCTTCTCGCCTTCTCTGTCTCTAACTCTCACATGCTCTCACACACTATGTCTTCACTCATTAATATTTTACTTATATACGTATTTTACTGACAGGCAAATATATACAAAGAGAGTTACCAGAGCACTGCTGAGCTCTGGCTTGTTGAGTTGGCGATTTCACCTAGGCTACTGGAGTCTCAGTTTGTATGTCTTTCTGACACAAGCCATATTCTGTCTCCTCATTTCCATGCCAGTATCACTCACAGTTTATAATAAAGTATTTTTTTTGCAAAACACTTGGTACATTCTGAATCACAACTCCATATTGACACCAATGTAGCTCTTTTTGGCCCTTGGTCACTTTTCTACTTTTCAGACATAAAAACACTGAAGAGGGATAGGTTTTTGCCCTGAGGCTTGCAATGAGAACTACCAGATGCACTTTGTCTGTTGCCAGACTAGGAAACTTGTGGTGCCTTTCTTGTGGAGAGTCTCCTGGATGAGTTCCTTCTCAAGCCTTTTTTGCTATGTCCCCTTGGAGCTGCATATAGCTAATGATTTTGAGATTTTACTCCTTTGGACAATTCTTTTCCTGATGCACAGTTTCTCTCCAAGTTTTAGCAATCAATTGTCTGAATGTCATATCGAATCCATTGTAGAAAATGACTACATCAGTGTCTCACTCTACCTCTCTCTCTCTCTCTCCATATATATATATATATATATATATATATATATATATATATATATGTAACATGTAGAGATCTGAAAATATTTTTTAGCTAGAGACCTGCACAGTTCTTGATTAGGGTAGTAATGAGGATAAACCTGGCCCTCTGAGCCACAGTCATGAGGGACATCTCACAGAGCCATTCATATACCTCTTATCACTCTACAAAACTTTCTCAGCACAAACTACCGCTGGCAAATCATCTACTTCCCTCTTGCTCTTTTTGTCCACAGAGTCCATTCTCAAAACTGTAAATCAAAGAAGAAATAGACATAGTGCAGTTCCCTGCACACAGGACAGTGTGAGGCTGGACCAGGGAGATGCAATACACCATCCTGCATCTTGGCTGGAGCATCACTAAGACTACTTCGAAATTGGAGAGGCAAGGGCAGTTTTGGAGAGTGGGCTTCAGGCCACGTGTTGCGTCTCAGAGTGGGCTAAGACCTAGATGTTCTAAGTGTATTCTTTCCTCACAAACATAAAATAAGAATGCCACTTGTTAGAAGTATGCATGGGCATAGAGGGTTTGTCTTCAGTGCTCTGGCACTGATCAACACAGGGACAGAATTTCAGTCCTTTTCAGTCACCGTCATTCTGTCTCTCTGACTGTCTCTATGTGCCTTCTTCCTGGACCCTTCCTGGAAGTCAGTGCATGCATCGTTAACTCGGTCTTCCTGGTGTTGAAATTTTCCTTTCTTTGCCCTTTGGATTACTTAGTCTCGTGCATATGGCGTAGTACAGAAGAAAACTTAAGAGACAGCGTTCCTGATGCAGGTAATAGGCATATGTTCAACTACAGCTGCAGCTGTCCAGGCCGTCTGTGCTTGACTCACATTCTCCAGGGCCCTGTGGCTGACACTCAGCCTATATGCACCCCTCCTCCATTTCCTGCACCACATCCTTGTCCTTATTCCATGAGAGCCCAGGTCAAGAGAAGTGAAACTTTACCACCCTGGCACACATTGTGCTTTCCCTCTATTGGGCTGAATGTAAAGGATCTGTGGTACTGATGGCCACACCAGTGTCCAGATTTTCCATGCAAAACGGAAGCTTCCAGGGTTCAGAAAGAGGGTGTCTTGATGGCTGTGAAATGTCTTTTCTAAGTGCCTCATGGGGTTTTCAAATCCTTTTGAAACCTGAAGTTCGTTCTTGTATCTAGGGAATATTCTCATCTCTGGCCCGAAGGCCCTCCCAACTAGGAGCACAGCTATCCTGGGGTCAGGAGGTCTGCCAGGCTTCTAGCTTCTGGAGGGATTCCTGAGTATGTACTCAGGCCCCAAGTGGTAACAGGTGTTTCCAATTGCCTTTATTAGCAGCAGCCGGGCCCTCAGTGAGGGGCGGGGCTGTGATCTCCACTGGAAGCTCCTAATTCAGCCAATGGAGGCATCCATCTTCCTTTTGTCTCTCCATAGCAAGGGCCCGGGAAGTTTCTGCTTCCTGCAAGCAAAGCGACTTTGTATGGGACACTCATGCATGCCTATTTCTGGGAAACTCTCTGAGTGTGATGTGTGGACACCAGGACACCATGATCAGGGATTGTGAGGCCACAGGAGCAATTGCCTTAGCCGGACCCAAAGGGTAGGTGTAAGGGGCTGGGTTCATCCACTATTGTTTGGGTCAAACACAGTTCCCATCTATGTTGAAACACAGCTATTTCTGTGTTCATTCTGGGCTTGTAATCTGCTGCCCTGAGCAGTGGACTGAGAGTCTGGAGGCTGAGTAGGCAGCCAAACGTGACTGGACAGGCTCCTGCCCCTGAATTCTGAGGCGTGCCCCAGCTTACCCCTTTGACAGTGTTTGGATGATAGTGAGGCATGAGATTGAATCAGAAACTCAGGAGAGGGAGACATGAGAGTCCCTTTGCATGTGCCTTCTTGCTTAGCCAGAATCTGGGCTAGTTGGCTTGCCCTGACCAGCTAGGTTCTCTGTACATAAGTTGCAGGTTAGGCTGGCTACCTTCCCACCCATGCTCTGAGACTACTATAGGTGAGCTCTGAGCACACACAGACACAGACAGACAGAAAGACAGACACACACACACACACACAGACATTACTGTCAGGTCTGGTAGTACAGCAATTGGTGAAGGCTGGGGTTGTCTGGGGTGTGTGGACATGAGAGCTGCTGCCTTACAGTCTCTACAAGCCAGCTTTGAACCTGTCATCAATGAATACAGTGTAGGAGGTTTTTGAATTCTCATCTCTTTCCAGCAGAAGTGGCTGGTGGGCAGGCCTTCCAGAGCCTGCCAATGAGCGTGCTGCAGGGCCGTGTGGGCGTTGCTCAAGGTTGTTGGCCAATCAACAAGGGGCCTTGACACTCCTGGGCGTTTCCTAGCACACTGGCCAGTGATATATCTGGCAGGGGTTCTGGGCGTGGCCTAGGCCTCTGGCATATCAGATCATGGCTGGTGCCCTGTCTGCAGGCTTTCTGCAGTAAGCCCGACAATGGGAGCTCAGAGCTGGCCTTAAAAGGCTGTTCGTGCTTCCAGAAAGTGCGAAGCAGGGTTCACCCAGGGTCCTGCCTTGCAGAAGCTGTCCAGTGTGCACGTGTATAACTCCGTTTGTGCCTGTGCCTCTTTGGATGTGTGCGTGTAACTGTGAGAGTGTGTGTGTGTGTGTGTGAGGGAGGGATAGAGAACAACAGAATCACTGTGGCACAGGTGATTTTGTGCAAAACACTTGGCACATTCTGATTTACAGCTCAATATTGACACCATTGTAGCTCTCCTTGGCCCTTGGTCACTTTTCTTCTTTTCAGATGTAAAGACACTGAAGAGGGAGAGTTTTTTGCCCTGAGGCTTGCACTGGGAACTAGCAGCTGCCCTGTGTGTGTTGCCAAACTAGGAAACTTGTGGTGCGTGTCCATGTGGAGAGTCTCCTGGATGAGTTCCTTCTCGAGCCTTTATAGCTAGTTCCCGTTGGATCTGCATATAGCTAATGATTTTGAGATTTTACTCCTTTGGACAATTCTTTTCCTGATGCACAGTTTCTCTCCAGGTTTTAGCAATCAATTGTCTGAATGTCATATCGCATCCATTGTAGAAAATGACTACATCAGTGTCTCTCTCTCTCTCTATATATATATATATATATATCATGTAGAGTTCTGAAAAAATATATTTTAGCTAGAGACCTGCACAGCTCTGTATTAGGTTAGTAATGCGGATACACCTGGCCCTTCTGAGCCAGAGTCATGAGAGACATCTCACAGAGCCATTCGTTTACCTCTTGTCACTCTACAAATCTCTCTCAGCACAAACTACAGCTGCCAAATCATCTACTTCACTCTTGCTCTTTTTTTCCACTGAGTCCTATCCCAAAACTGTAAATCAAAGAAGAAATAGACATAGTTCCGTACCCTGCACACAGGACAGGGTGAGGTAGGCCCGGGGAGATGAAATACGCCAGCCTGCATTTGGCTGGAGCATCACTAAGACTACTTCCAATTTGGAGAGGGAAGGGCAGTTTTGGAGAGTGGGCTGCAGGCCAAGTGTTGCTTCTAAGAGAGGGCTAAGACCTAGATGTTCTAAGTGTAACCTTTCCTCACAAACATAAAATCACAATGCCACTTGTAAGAAGTATGCATGGGAATGGAGGTTTTATCTTCAGTGCTCTGGCACTGATCAACACAGGGACAGAATTTGTCCTTTTCTGTCACTGTCATTCTGTCTCTCTGACTGTCTCTATGTGCCTTCTTCCCAGGACCCTTCGTGGAAGTCAGTGCATGCATCGTGAACTCGGTCTTCCTGGTGTTGAAATTTTCCTTTCTTTGCCCTTTGGATTACTTAGTCTCGTGCATACGGCGTAGTACAGAGGAGAACTTAGAAGTCAGCGTTCTTGCTGCAGGTAATAGGCATATGTCCAACTCCAGCTGCAGCTTTCTAGGCCCTCTGTGCTTGACTCCCATTCTCCAGGGTCCTGTGGCTGACAGTCAGCCTAAATGCAGCCGTCCTCCATTTCCTACACCACATCCTTGTCCTTATTCCATGAGAGCCCAGGTCAAGAGAAGTGAAACTCTACCACCCTGGCACACACATTGTGCTTTCCCTCTATTGGGCCGAATATAAAGTATCTGTGGTACTGATGGCCACACCAGTGTCCAGATTTTCCATGCACAACGGAAGCTTCCAGGGTTCAGAAAGAGGGTGTCTTGATGGCTGTGAAATGTCTTTTCCAAGTGCCTCCTGGAGTTTCAAATCCCTTTGAAACCTGAAGTTCTTTCTTGTATCTAGGGAATATTCTCACCTCTGGCCCGAAGGCCCTCCCATCTAGGAGCACAGCTATCCCGGGATCAAGAGGTCTGCCAGGCTGCTAGCTCCTGGAGGGATTCCTGAGAATGTCCTCAGGCCCCAAGTGGTAACAGTTGTTTTCAATTGCCTTTATTAGCAGCAGCCAGGCCCTCAGGTGAGGGGCGAGGCTGTGATCTCCACTGGAAGCTCCTAATTCAGCCAATGGAGGCATCCATCTTCCTTTTGTCTCTCCATAGCATGGGCCCAGGGATTTTGTGCTTCCTGCAAGCAGAGCGACTTTGTATGGGACACTCATGGATGCCTACTTCTGGGAAACTCTCTGAGTGTGATGCGTGGACACAAGGACACCATGATCAGGGATTGTAAGGCCACAGGAGCAATTACCTTAGCCGGACCCAAAGGGTAGGTGTAAGGGGCCGGGTTCATCCACTATTGTTTGGTCAAACACAGTTCCCATCTATGTTGAAACACAGCTATTTCTGTGTTCATTCTGGGCTTGTAATCTGCTGCCCTGAGCAGTGGACTGAGAGTCTGGAGGCTGAGTAGGTAGCGAAACGTGACTATACTGGCGCCTGTCCCTGAATTCTGAGGCGTGACCCAGCTTACCCCTTTGACAGTGTTTGGATGATAGTGAGGCATGAGATTGAATCAGGAACTCGGGAGAGGGAGACATGAGAGTCCCTTTGCATGTGCCTTCTTGCTTAGCCAGAAACTGGGCTAGCTGGCTTGCCCTGACCAGCTAGGTTCTCTGTATATAAGTTGCAGGTGAGGCTGGCTACCTTCCCACCCATGCTCTGAGACTACTATAGGTGAGTTATGAGCACACACAGACACACACAGAGAGACATACAGACACACATACACACATTACTGTCAGGTCTGGTAGTACAGCATATGGTGAAGGCTGGGGCTGTCTGGGGTGTGTGGGTATGAGAGCTGCTGCCTTACAATCTCTACAAGCCAGCTTTGAACTTGTCATCAATGAACACAGTGTAGGAGGTTTTTGAATTTTGGAGTCTTTCCAACTCATCTATTTCTCTTCTCGCCTTCTCTGTCTCTCTCACATGCTCTCACACACTCTGTCTTTAATCATTAATATTTTACTTATATACTTATTTTACTGACTTCTGGATGAAGTCCGCCGTGGCACCCCCAGACCCTGGACCACCTTCTTTGTGGAGCCAGTGGGTTGACCAGCAGTCCCTTGGGACTTGGTCACTGCCGGAGCAGCTAGCAGGTCGACCAGCACTCCCTTGGGACTTGGTCGCTGGTGTAGTGGCTCGCGGGTCGACCTGGCGTCTGGATGAAGTCTGCCGTGGCACCCCTGGACCCCGGATCCCGAATCTCAGACTGCCTTCGTTGTGGAGCCGGCGGGTCGACCCGAACTCCCTTGGGACTTAATAGCTGGATTAAGTCCGCGTTGGCATCTCAGGATCCCAGGAGCCCACCACCCCACCACCCCGCCACCCCACCGTTTCCTGGACTGCCGCCTTGTGGAGCTGGCGGGTTGACCAGCACTCCCCTGGGACTTAGTCTCTGGCAGAAGAATTTGTGAGTTGGAATGGAAGTCTGAATGATGTTGCTCCCTGGCTCCTTGCATCGCCACAGGCTTCCTGGACTTGGTTGTGGAGTCTCAGGAATGAGGGTCTCTTAGCATAACCATTATCCTCTCTACCCCTGCTAGGCAACACTTTGTATCTTTCTGGCCAGAAATTTGCATTGTAAATGAGTGGGTGGGTTGGGGTGGAGTGGAGTGGAGTGAAGTGAATTGTGAAGGGTGGTGGTGAGCAGAGTGTTGGTGGATTCCTCAGAGAAAGGGTACCTGGTAGGTAGCCACTGCCCCCAATTTCCTTTCCCTCACCCCCCCGCCATTTTTTATTCACTGGATTTATATATCTATATGGAGCAGAAAAGAAATGTCTGTATATAATATGTATCATGTCTGTCCAAGACCACACACACATTCCTTTAGCAAATAAAACTGGGGGAGGGGAACAACACACATTGCTTGCTTGCTTGCTTGCTGAATGTATGAATGAATAAAGCTGGGGGTTGTGTGTCACAAAGCCTTATTTCGGCTGTTGTTCATCTCAAGAGCTACTGAGGAACAGGATTCCCTGTCTTGCACGTACAGGTTTTGTGAAGGCACCAGGGACTGACTGAAGTTGTAACCTCAGAGGAGTCCAACACATGAAAGTCTTTTGCATAATCTTGGTATCACCAGGGTCCCTTTCTCTCGTGTCTGATTCTATTTTAGTATATTCATTGTCTATTACATGCCTGAGAGAGCTTAACAGATTTTGTGTGTGTGTGTGTGTGTGTGTGTTGGGGGGGTGGGGCATCAGGGGAGAAGAGAAGGCTGTGCATCTCTCTCTCTCTCAAGATAAACAAATTATCTTTTAAAATATTTTATTTATTTACTTATTTATTCCATTTTGTTGTCTTTGGTTTATTTTCATCACCATTGTTGGATAGGACAGAGAGGAGGGGAAGACAGAGAGATAGACATCTGCAGACAGACCTGCTTCACCACTGCTTGCTTGTGAAGCAACTAACTCCCCTGCAGGTGGGGAGCCATGTGCTTGAAAAATAGATTTTTGAGTAATTAATTAATTGACTGCCTCACTTTAATTCATTGACTGTGTGCCCCTTCCTCCTCCTGCTCCTCCTCCTCCTCCTCTACCACCACCACTACCATCCCTTTTTAAATTATTTATTTTCTCACTCTCTCCCTTCTTGTCTTGAGTCCCCTCACCATGTGACACATGCCCTCTGATGGAGGCATCACTAAAACTATCCATTTACATAGTGATAGGGTTCAGGACACAAAGGTTTGTCACTTTATTTTCATTTAATTTTATTTTATTTAAGACTGTACTTATTTCTGAAGCAGAAAGATATGACGGGAGACAGAGAAAGAGCCAGACATCACTCTGGTACATGTGCTGCCAGGGGTCTAACTCAGGACCTCCTCTTCATTGAAGGTCCAATACTTTATTTATCCACCACGCAACCTTCTGGACCACCACAATGTAACTTTTCATTTCATAGGAAGAAATCTAAGAAACCACATTGAGAACCACTGAGGATGAGAAGAGATGGAACTGGGAGTCGGGCTGTAGCGCAGAGGGTTAAGGACAGGTGGTTCAAAGCACACGGATCAGCATAAGGATCCCGGTTCGAACCCCGGCTCCCCACCTGCAGGGGAGTCGCTTCACAGGCGGTGAAGCAGGTCTGCAGGTGTCTATCTTTCTCTCCTCCTCTCTGTCTTCCCCTCCTCTCTCCATTTCTCTCTGTCCTATCCAACAACGACAACAACAATAATAACTACACCAATAAAACAACAAGGACAACAAAAGGGAATAAATAAATAAAATAAATATTAAAAAAAAGAGATGGAACTCCAAAGGCAGTGGTGTGTTGTTTTCATGTCTTTCTCACACCCTGTACTCTGTCTCTGTCTCTCTCTGTCTCTGTCTCTCTCTCTCTCGCTCTGGAAAGAATGGAGGGACTGGGACTGGGGAGGCCCGGGTGGTAGTGCAGAGGGTTAAGTACACATGGCAGGGAGCAGACCTGCAGACCCTCTTCACAGCTTCTTCGAGCCTCCCCCAACCCCCACCCGCAATAATAACAAAGGTAATGATGAACAACCAGGGCCATACAAAGCAGGGGGGGCGGGGATGGCCTCTAGGAGCAGTGGATTCTTACTGTAGGCAAGGAACCACAGACATAAACCTGGGTGGGGGGCGGGGGGAAGAGGAAGAATGCTTAGGTCTACTTTTCCTTTCCTAGAACACTCCCCATGCACTGCTGTTGTTGTTGCTGTTGCTGTTGCTGTTGTTGCCATTCTAGGAGGGTGTTCACCTCCTGTGAAGCGACTCCCCTGCAGGTGGAGATCCAGAGGCTCAAACCGGGATCCTTCCTCCCGTCCTTGAGCTTTGCATCAAGCTTGCTTAACCTGCTGCGCTATTGCCGGACTCCCACTAATGTTATGTTTTAATTTTTACCAGAGCACTGCTTAGCTCTTGTTTTCTTTACTTTTCTCTTTCTTCTTTTTTTTTTTTCTTCTTTTTTTGCCTGTTTGTTTGTATTATGTTTGGCGCTCAGTGCCTGCTTGCACTACAAATCCACTGCTCCTGGAGGTTGTTTTTCCCATTTTTTTGCCCTTGTTGTTACCGTTGTTGTTGTTGTTGTTAATGTTATTCTTGTCAATGCTGTCTCAGCTCTTGTTGTTTTATGGAAAAAAACAAGACCCTGATGGGGGGGAGAAGGAAAGGGGGGCAGGGGTGGGGTTCGGTTTATACAAAAGAAGTCTTATAACATTTGGTTATACAAAAGACCTTCACTTTTTCCCCTGAGGCCTCAAAGTGCCAGCCAGATTCATTCCTCAATAGGCCACAAACCAGAGCTGAGTAGTGCTCTGGTTGGTCTCTGTGTGTAGATTTCTCTCTCTCTCTCTCTCTCTCTCTCAATCTCTCTCTGTCACCAGATGGTGGTTGGGGGGGATATGGTGTTGAGTGTTTGAACCTGAGACTTTTGAAACCTCAGGCATGAGAGTCTCTTTCTATAACCATTATGCTATTTACCCCCACCATGGCCCTGTAGATTTCTCCTTTCTCGGTGGTGCCACACCCAGTTAAGCACTCATGTTACAATGCAGGAGGACTGGGCTTCAAGACCCTGGTCCCCACCTGCCGGGGGAAATCTTTAAAATGTGCAGAAGTGAAAGAGGTGTCTCTCTCTGTGTCTCAATCTCTCTATCCCTCCCTTCCTCTCAATTCCTGTCTATTTATTCCAGTAAATAATCAAGAAAATAGAAAGTCAAAAAAGAAAAAGGAAAAGGAAATATTCCACTACTTCAAAGGGGCTACTCAGGACAATGCTTTCCTTGTTAAGATCCTCACAGCATACCATATGCAGAAAGGCAAAGACGCCATGTATTTTTAACCCGGTTTTTATATTTATTTATTTATTTATTTAGGTGCTTATTCATTTTTGTTATTGATGAATTCATGTTTTACATTTGACATAGACTAGGGCTCTGACAGCAACGGTCTCAAGTACCCCTAGATGGTACTCTGCCTCTACAAAACCAATCCATTGACCTATCCATCCATCCAGCTATCCATCTAGCTATCCATCCATCCATCGATCCATCCATCCACCAGTCAACCAAGCTAAGTACAAAAGGAGATCTCTCCTTGAATGGTGAAGACAAACAACGATGCATAGGTAGGTTGCAAAGGGGCCAGTTCGGCTGAATAGGGCAGAGGGGCTGAACCAGGAAATGTGTTGGGGGGTGTGGGTGTGGGTGGGAGAGCCGGAGACCCTGTGAGCTGGGTCACGTTAGGGGCAGGGATGGGGTGGAAGGGGTTGCGAACAGCTGTCACTGGAGAACCATCACAAGTGCTGGAGCTGGTGAGCAGGGCACCTGCAAGAGAGGACAACAAAGGAGAGAAGCAAAGTGCAGAGGAGAGGAGAGGGGAGTGGATGGTGAGGACAGGAGAGGACAAAGAGGACAGGAGTGGAGGGGACCTGAGAAACCTACCTGGACAAAGGCAGCATACAGACATCCAGGAAGGCAGGCAGGCATGCAGGCAGCTCTGGCCTGGGCTCCCAGGATCCAGGGCACACCTCCACCTGTCTTCTCTTGGTTGCCAGCCCTGAGATCCCAGGTCGGTCAGCACTGTCTTCCCATCCTTCCGTCCCTCTGTGCTGGGCCCAGGCGTCTGGGCGCTGCTGACTGACCGAGTGGCAGGGCAGTTGGGCTGCCCAGTGCCAGTGTGGCCAGCACAGATTTCCAGGGGCTAGGACATCACAGAGGGCTCCTGTGGTTGCTAGGCCATGGGGACCCCACCCATCCAGTTGACCAGCAGCCATGACCCCCACCCTGAACTTGACCTGAGGGGTGGTGGCCAGCCACCAGAGCCAGAGCCCCAGGCCAAAGCAGGTGCCTGTCGGCCGGGCCAAGGGGCTATGGGCAGATTGGTGTGTGTCTGCTCCAGGGGCTGGCACCTGACAGCCCAGGGCTTGGGACCAAGTTCCGCCAGGCCCCTGTCCCACCATGTGCACTGACACAGTCTTGCTGACTGACTGACAGTGACTGCCCTGAGATACCCACACCAGGTCCCTGGGTGCCCTGAGCTGTCTGTGAGGGTTGGTGGGTACCTGCCTGGACACATGCCTCTGTAATGGAGGCCTCTATTAATCCCATTGCATACTGACTGCTGCCCTCCTGCCCCTCCTCCTCCTCCTCCTCCTCTTCTTCCTCCTCCTCTTCCTCATCCTCAGAGGGACTCACTCAGGGCCCTTGGCCTAGGCAAGCCAGGGCTGCTGCTCTGGCTGTTGCAGCTTCTATCCAGTGGGTGGGTCCAGGAATCTGTTCCTGTCAGTCCCTGGTTCCTGGGATCTTCCATGCCTCCTGCTCCCCCACTCTCTAGTCCAGACCCCTCCTCAAGGATGCCCCCTTTCCCCTTGCCCTCTGTCCCCCAGCTCCCCAACTAACATCTACTGTGTGCCTCCCTGTGCTACTTTACTGCCACCCTGCTTCTGCCCTTCAGCCCTGGGGGCCCAGGGCCAGCCCAGCTGCCCTCTCACCATCCAGCAGGAGGACCTGCCCTAACCCTCTGCCACCACACCCACACACACAGCCCTGCACACACTCACGGGATCCCCTGCCTGCAGCCTGCCTCTCAGTCTCCGTCTGGCCCCTAGCCCCCTTAAAGCCTCTTCCACGGCCCCCCACAGACACCTGGGCTTGAGCAGCACAGACATGCAACCAGCATGGGGGGTCATTTCTTCTGCTTGAGAGATTTTTCTCTTATAATTGAAGGGAAGTTTACACTCACAATACATTTCCTGTGGTAAATACTACACACATATGGTGAAGGCTGGGGTTGTCTGGCGTCAGTGGACATGAGACTGCTGCCTTACAATCTCTACAACCCAGGATTGAACCTGTCATGTATGAAAACAGTGTGAGAGGTTTTGGACTTCTGGTCTCTTTCCAACTCTTCTATATCTCTTCTTGCCTTCTCTGTCTCTGACTCTCATAGGCTCTCACTCACTCTGTCTGCACTCATTAATATTTTACTTATATATTATTTTACTAACAGACCCATATATACAAAGGGAGTCACCAGGGCACTGCTGAGCTCTGTCTTGTTTTGTTGGCGATTTCACCTAGGTTTCTGGAGCCTCAGCTTTGTAAGTCTCTCTGGCACAAGCTATACTCTGTCTCCTCATAGCCATGCCAGTATCCCTCATAGTTGATAATAAAGATACACATACATATATGTACATATATATACATATATATATATATATCAGTTGTTTTTAGAATTGTTGACCTTTTTATTTGATCTTAACGCAGAATTACAACATTTATAACAGCCTCCTTATTCATAAATAATTGGTCACATAGTTGGAGCAGGATTCACTACAATTTTAAATTAGAATCCTTCCAGGACCATTTCCAATAGCCTTTCTATCAGTATCCTTATTGTAATTATCATAGCACAGAACTTGCCTCCATTTTCTAGTGTAAGCTTCAATACGTATGCATTTCTTTCCATTCTCGGGAATTCTTAATATGCCTGGACCCTGAAGTGTCAGGGAATTTTTGAAGCAGCCCTCTGTTTCTCAGCAGACGTTTTCTATATTTCTGCTGTAATCAGGTCTTCCTGTGGTCTTTGTTTTTATTTTTTATTTTTTTTCAAATCCTCCTAGATCATCCCCATTTATTTGCATATTTATTTATTTATTTAGTCCAATATCACATGAGGGGTCATTTCTTCTGCCTGATAGATTTTCTCTTATAATTGAAGGGAACTTCTGACACACAATACATTTCCTTTTGCAGAATCTACAAACTACTACAACTACTACTGCACTGTTTTTGACAGTGACATCCAATGCACAATGGATTAGTATCGCATGGCTCTAGAGAATGCTCACTATTTAACCTACAATGTTTCTAACCTCCCAAATATTTATTCTGTTCTTTCTTGGGGGATGAATGGTTTACAGTCAACAGTTACATGTAATAGTGGCTACGGGGGTGATTTTTCCCAATTTCCCTGTATTTCTGTACATCATTTGTAACTTTCTTATTGAGGAGAAGGAAACAGTCATAAATTGAGAGAGCAGGGCCCAAGCAGGAAGAGAGACAGAGAGACAGCTCCAGCTCTGATTTTCCACTAGCCCAGCTTTTCCCTAGCTGGGTAAGTGGTGACCAGGGGCTCAAAATGGGGTCCTGGGCTTCCTCATAGTTCTCTGGCATTCTTCCTTAGCCAGAATCTGGGCTAGCTTGCTTGCCCTGACCACCTAGGTTCTCTGTACATAAGTTGCAGTTGGGGTTGGCTACCTTGACACCCATGCTCTGAGACTACTACAGGTGAGCTCTGAACACACACAGACACACACACACACAGAGAGACCGACACACACACACACACACACACACATTACTGTCAGATCTGGTGGTACAGAATTAGGTGAAAGCTGGGGCTTTTTGGGGTCTGTGGGCATGAGAGCTGCTGCCTTACAATCTGTACAAGCCTGGTTTGAACTTGTCATCAATTAACGCAGTGTAGGAGGTTTCTGAATTCTGGTCTCTTTCCAACTCATCTATTTCTCTTCTTGCCTTCTCTGTCCCTAACTCTCACATGCTCTCACACACTCTGTCTTCTCTCATGGTACTCAAAGCTGCTGGCCTATCACTGATTAGGGGCCCTGACCCTCCTGGGCGTGTCCAAGCACACTGGCCAATGAGATTGCTGGCAGGGATTCTGGGTGTGGCCTAGGACTCTGGCCTATCAGAGCATGGCTGGCGCCTTGTGGGGGGCCTTCTGATGGAAGCCCGTCTGTGAGAGCTCAGAGATGGCCTTAAAAGGCTGGGCACGCTTCCAGTAAGTGTGATCTCCACTGGAAACTCCTAATTCAGCCAATGGAGGCATCCATCTTCCTTTTGTCTCTCCATAGCAAGGGCCAGGGGAGTTTGTGCTTCCTTCAAGCAGAGCGACTTTATATGGGACACTCATGGTTGCCTACTTCTGGGAATCTCTCTGAGTGTTATGTGTGGACACCAGTACACCATGATCAGGGATTGTGAGGCCACAGGAGCATATGCCATAAAAGGACCCAAAGGGTAGGTGTAAGGGGCCGGGTTCATCCACCATTGTTTGGTCGACACAGTTCCCATCTATGTTGAAACACAGCTCTTTCTGGGTTCATTCTGGGCTTGTAATCTGCTGCCCTGAGCACTGGACTAAGAGCCTGGAGGCTGAGTAGGCAGCCAAACGTGACTGGACAGGCTCATGCCCATGAATTGAGAGGGGTGCCCCAGCATTCCCCATTGGCAGTGTTAGGATGATAGTGAGGCATGGGACTGAATGGGGAACTCAGGAGTGTGACACATGAGAGTCCCTTTGCATATGCATTTTGGCTTAGGCGGAATGGGCTACCTGGCTTACCCTGAGCATCTAGGATCTCTGTAGATAAGTTGCAGGTGAGGCTGGCTACCTTGCCACCCATGCTCTGAGACTACTATCGGTGAGTTCTGGGCACACAGAGACACACACAGACAGACACACACACACACAGAAACATTACTGTCAGGTCTGGTAGTACAGCATATGGTGAAGGCTGGGGCTGTCTGGGGTCTGTGGGCAGAGAGCTGCTACATTACAATCTCTACAAGCCAGGTTTGAACTTGTCATCAATGAACACAGTGTAGGAGGTTTTTGAATTTTGGTCTCTTTCCAATTCATCTATTTCTCTTCTCGCCTTCTCTGTCTCTAACTCTCACATGCTCTCACACACTCTGTCTTCAATAATTAATATTTTACTTATATACTTATTTTACTGACAGGCACAGATATCCAAATAGAGTTACCAGAGCACTGCTGAGCTCTGGCTTGTTGTGTTGGCGATTTCACCTAGGCTACTGGAGCCACAGTTTGTAAGTCTTTCTGACACAAACCATATTCTATCTCCTCATTTCCATGCCAATATCACTCACAGTTTATAATAAAGTGATTTTTTACAAAACACTTGGTACATTCGGATTTACAGCTCAATATTGACACCATTATAGCTCTCTTTGGCCCTTGGTCACTTTTCTTCTTTTCAGATGTAAAAGACTGAAGAGGGAGATGTTTTGCCCTGAGGCTTGTACTGGGAACTACCAGATGTACTGTGTTGCCAGACTAGGAAACTTGTGGTGCCTGTCCATGTGGAGAGTCTCCTTGATGAAATTCCTTCTGAAGCCTTTTTCGCTCTGTCCAGTTGGAGCTGCATATAGCTAATGATTTTGAGATGTTACTCCTTTGGACAATTATTTTCCTGATGCACAGTTTCTCTCCAAGTTTTAGCAATCAATTGTCTGAATGTCATATTGAATCCATTGTAGAAAATGACTGCATAGTGTCTCTCTCTCTCTTTCTCTCTCTCTCTCTCTCTATATATATATATATATATATGTATATATATATATATATATGTAACATTTAACTGAAAATATTTTTTAGCTAGAGACCTGCATAGCTCTGGATTAGAGTAGAAATGTGGATACACCTGGCCCTTCTGAGCCACAGTCATGAGAGACATCTCACAGAGACATTCGTATACCTCTTGTCACTACAAATCTCTCTCAGCACAAACTACTGCTGCCAAATCATCTAATTCCCACTTGCTCATTTTGTCCACCGATTCCTATCCCAAAACTGTAAATCAAAGAAGAAATAGATATAGTGAAGTTCCCTGCACACAGGACAGTCTGAGGCTGGACCAGGGAGATGCAATACAACAGCCTACATCTTGGCTGGAGCATCACTAAGACTATTTCCAAATTGGAGAGACAAAGGCAGTTTTGGTGAGTGGGCTGCAGGCCAAGTGTTGCTTCTCAGAGTGGGCTAAGACCTAGATGTTCTAAGTATAACCTTTCCTCACAAACATAAAATAACAATGCCACTTGTTAGAAGTATGCATGGGCATGGAGGATTTGTCTTCAGTGCTCTGGCACTGATCAACACAGGGCCAGAATTTCAGTACTTTTCTGTCTGTCTTCCTGTCTCTCTGACTGTCTCTACTTGCCTTCTTCACTTGGCCCTTATGGAATTCAGTGCATGCATCGTGAACTCGGACTTCCTGGTGTTGAAATTTTCCTTTCTTTGCCCTTTGGATTATTTAGTCTCCTGCATATGATGTAGTACATTGAGGAACTGAGGAGACAGCGATCCTGCTGCATGGAAGAGACATATGTCCATCTCCAGCTGCAGCTGTCCAGGCCCTCTGTGCTTGACTCCCATTCTCCAGGGCCTTGAGGCTGACACTCAGCCTAAATGCAACCCTCCTCAATTTCCTGCACCACATCCTTGTCCTTATTCCATGAGAGCCCAGGTCAAGAGAAGTGAAACTCTATCCCCCTGGCACACACATTGTGCTTTCCCTCTATTGGGCAGAATGTAAAGGATCTGTGGTACTGATGGCCAGTGTCCAGATTTTCCACGCAAAACGGAAGCTTCCAGTGTTAAGAAAGAGGGTTTTTTGATGGCTGTGAAATGTCTTTTCCAAGTGCCTCATGGGGTTTCAAATCTTTTTGAAACCTGAAGTTCTTTCTTGTATCTAGGGAATATTCTCACCTATGGCCAGAATGCCCTCCCAACTAGGAGCACAGCTATCCTGGGGTCTGGAGGTCTGCCAGCCTGCTAGCTCCTGGAGGGATTCCTGAGTATGTCTCAGGTCCCAAGTGGTAACAGGTGTTTCCAATTGCCTTTATTAGCAGCAGCCGGGCCCTCAGGTGAGGTGAGTGGCTGTGATCTCCACTGGAAGCTCCTAATTCAGCCAATGGAGGCATCCATCTTCCTTTTGTCTCTCCATAGGAAGGGCCCAGGGAGTTTGTGCTTCCTGCAAGCAGAGTGACTTTGTATGGGACACTCATGCATGCCTACTTCTGGGAATCTCTCTGAGTGTGATGTGTGGACACCAGGACACCATGATCAGGGATTGTGAAGCCAAAAAAGCAGTTGCCTTAGCCAGACCCAAAGGGTAGGTGTAAGGGGCCGGGTTCATCCACTGTTGTTTGGTCGAACACATTTCCCATCTATGTTGAGACACAGCTCTTTCTGGGTTCTTTCTGGGCTTGTAATCTGCTGCCCTGATCCGTGGACTGAGAACCTTGAGTCTGAGTAGGCAGCCAAACGTGACTGGACAGGGTCCTGCCCCTGAATTCTGAGGAGTGCCCCAGCTTCCCCCATTGGCAGTGTTTGGATGATAGTGAGGCATGAGATTGAATCAGGAACTCAGGAGAGCAACACATTAGAGTCCCTTTGCATATGCATTCTTTCTTAGCCAGAATCTGTTATAGCTGGCTTTCACTAACCAGCTAGGTTCTCTGTACATAACTTGCTGGTGAGGCTGGCTACCTTGCCACCCATGCTCTGAGACTACTATAGGTGAGTTCTGAGCACACACAGACACACACAGACAGACAGACAGACACACATACACACACACACACACACACACACACACACATTACTGTCAGGTCTTGTAGTACAGCATATGGTGAAGGCTGGGGATTTCTGGGGTCTGTGGGCATGAGAGCTGCTGCCTAACAATCTCTACAAGCCAGATTTGACCTGTCATCAATGAACACAGTGTAGGCGGTTTTTGAATTCTGTTTTCTTTCCAAATCATCTATTTCTCTTCTCGCCTTCTCTGTCTCTAACTATCACATGCTCTCACACACTCTGTCTTCACTCATTAATATTTTACTTATATATTTATTTTATTGACTGGCCCAGATATCCAAATAGAGTTACCAGAGCACTGCTGAGCTCCGGCTTGTTGTGTTGGCGATTTCACCTAGGTTACTGGAGCCTCAGTTTGTAAGTCTTTCTGAGACAAGCCAAATTTTGTCTCCTCATTTCCATGCCAGTATCACTCAGAGTTTATAATTAAGTGTTTTTTTTTTTGCAAAAGACTTGGTACATTCAGATTTACAGCTCAATATTGATAGCATTGTAGCTCTCTTTGTCCCTTGGTCACTTTTCTTCTTTTCAGATGTAAAAACACTGAAGAGGGAGAAGTTTTTGCCCTGACGCTTGCACTGGGAACTACCAGATGCACTGTGTCTCTTGCCAGACTAGGAAACTTGTGGTACCTGTCCATGTGGAGAGTCTCCTTGATGAGTTCCTTCTTAAGCCTTTTTCGCTATGTCACGTTGGAGGTGCATATAGCTGATGATTTTGAGATTTTACTCCTTTGGACAATTCTTTTCCTAATGCATAGTTTCTCTTCAAGTTGTAGCAATCAATTGTCTGAATGTCATATCGAATCCATTGTAGAAAATGACTACATCAGTGTCTCACTCTCTCTCTCGGTCTCTTTCTCTCTCTCTATATATATATGTAACATGTAGAGTTCTGAAAATATTTTTAGGTAGAGACCTGCACAGCTCTGGATTAGGGTATTAATGTGGATACACCTGGCCCTTCTGAGCCACAGTGATGAGAGACATCTCACAGAGCCATTCGTATACCTCTTATCACTCTACAAATCTCTCTCAGCACAATCTACTGCTACCAAATCATCTACTTACCTCTTGCTCTTTTTGTCCACTGAGTCCTGTCACCAAACTGTAAATCAAAGAAGAAATAGACATAGTGCTGTTCCCTGCACACAGGAAAGTCTGAGGCTGGACCGGGAGATGCAATACGCCAGCCTGCATCTTGGCTGGAGCATCACTAAGACTACTTCCAAATTGGAGAGGCGAGGGCAGTTTTGGAGAGTGTACTGCAGGCCAAGTGTTGCTTCTCAGAGTGGGCTAAGACCTAGATGTTCTATGTGTAACCTTTCCTCAAAAACATAAAATAACAATGCCACTTGTAAGAAGTATGCATGGGCATGGAGGGTTTGTCTTCAGTGATCTGGCACTGATCAACACAGGGCAATTATTTCAGTCCTTTTCTGTCTCTGTCATCCTGTCTCTCTGACTGTCTGTACGTGCCTTCTTCATTGGGCCCTTATGGAAGTCATTGCATGCATCCTGAACTCGGACTTCCTGGTGTTGAAATTTATCTTTCTTTGCCCTTTGGTTTAGTTAGTCTCGTGCATATGGCGTAGTACATTGGGGAACTGAGGAGACAGCGATCCTGCTGCAATTAACAGGCATATGTCCATTTCCAGGTGCAGCTGTCCAGGTCCTCTGTGCTTGACTCCCATTCTCCAGGGCCCTGTGGCTGAAAATCAGCCTAAATGCAGCCCTCCTCAATTTCCTCCACCACATCTTGTCCTTATTCCATGAGAGCCCAGGTCAAGAGAAGTGAAACTATATCCCCCTGGCACACACATTATGTTTTCCCTCTATTGGGCCTTAAGTAAAGGATTTGTGGTACTGATGGCCACACCAGTGTCCAGATTTTCCACGCAAAACGGAAGCTTCCAGTATTCAGAAAGAGGGTTTTTTGATGGCTGTGAAATGTCTTTTCCAAGTGCCTCATGGGGTTTCAAATCTTTTTGAAACCTAAGTTCTTTCTTGTATCTAGGGAATATTCTCACCCCTGGCCAGAATGCCCTCCCAACTAGGAGCACAGCATCCTGGGGTTTGGAGGTCTGCCACCCTGCTAGCTCCTGGAGGGATTCCTGAGTATGTCCTCAGGTCCCAAGTGGTAACAGGTGTTTCCAATTGCCTTTATTAGCAGCAGCCATGCCCTCAGGTGAGGGGCGGGGATGTGATCTCCACTGGAATCTCCTAATTCAGCCAATGGAGGCATCCATCTTCCTTTTGTCTCTCCATAGCAAGGGCCCAGGAAGTTTGTGCTTCCTGCAAGCAGAGTGACTTTGTATGGGACACTCATGCATGCCTACTTCTGGGAATCTCTCTGAGTGTGATGTGTGGACACCAGGACACCATGATCAGGGATTGTGAGGCCAAAAAAGCAGTTGCCTTAGCCAGACCCAAAGGGTAGGTGTAAGGGGCTGGGTTCATCCACTATTGTTTGGTCGAACACATTTCCCATCTATGTTGAGACACAGCTCTTTCTGGGTTCTTTCTGGGCTTGTAATCTGCTGCCCTGATCAGTGGACTGAGAGCCTCGAGTCTGAGTAGGCAGCCAAACGTGACTGGACAGGGTCCTGCCCCTGAATTCTGAGGGGTGCCCCAGCTTCCCCCATTGGCAGTGTTTGGATGATAGTGAGGCATGGGATTGAATGGGGAACTCGGGAGAGCCACACATGAGATTCCCTTTGCATATGTATTCTTGCTTAGCCAGAATGGGCTACGTGGCTTGCCCTGAGCATCTAGGTTCTCTGTACATAAGTGGCAGGTGAGGCTGGCTACCTTTCCACCCATGCTCTGAGACTACTATAGGTGAGTTCTGACCACACAGAGACACACACAGACAGACACACAAACACAAACGCACACACACACATTACTGTCAGGTCTGGTAGTAAAGCATATGGTGAAGGCTGGGGCAGTCTAGGGTCTGTGGGCAAGAGAGCTGCTGCCTTACAATTTCTACAAGCCAGGTTTGAACCTGTCATCAATGAACACAGTGTAGGAGGTTTTTGAATTCTGGTCTCTTCCAACCCATCTCTTTCTCTTCTCGCCTTCTCTGTCTCTAAATCTCACATGCTCTCACACACTCTGTCTTCTCTCATTAATAATTTACTTATATAATTATTTTAATCACAGGCCCAGATATACAAAGAGAGTTACCAGAGCACTGCTGAGCTCTGGCTTGTTGTGTTGGCGATTTCACCTAGGCTACTTGAGCCTCAGTTTGTAAGTTTCTGAAAGAAGCCATATTCTGTCTCCTCATTTCCATGCCAGTATCACTCAGAGTTTATAATAAAGTGTTTTTTTTGCAAAAAAAATGGTACATTCTGATTTACAGCTCAATATTGACACCGTCGTAGCTCTCTTTGGCGCTTGGTCACTTTGCTTCTTTTCAGATTTAAAAACACTGAAGAGGGAGAGGTGTTTACCCTGAGGCTTCCACTGGGAACTACCAGCTGCCCTGTGTCTGTTGCCAGACTAGGAATCTTGTGGTGCCTGTCCATGTGGAGAGTCTCCTTGATAAGTTCCTTCTCAAGCCTTTTTCGCTCTGTCCAGTTGGAGCTGCATATAGCCAATGATTTTGTGATTTTACTACTTTAGACAATTCTTTTCCTGATGCACAGTTTCTCTCCAGGTTTTAGCAATCAATTGTCTGAATGTCATATCGAATCCATTGTAGAAAATGACTACATCAGTGTCTCTCCCTCTCTCTCTCTCTCTCTCTCTCTCTCTCTCTCTCTATATATATATATATATATATATATATATGTAACATGTAGAGATCTGAAAATTTTATTTTAGATAGAGACATGCACAGATGAGGATTAGGGTAGTAATGAGGATACACCTGGCCCTGCTGAGCCGCAGTCATGAGAGACATCTCACAGAGCCATGCATATACCTCTTATCACTCTACAAATCTTTCTCAGCACAAACTACCGCTGGGAAATCATCTACTTCCCTCTTGCTCTTTTTGTCCACCGAGTCCTATCCCAAAACTGTAAATCAAAGAAGAAATAGACATAGTGCTGTTCCCTGCACACAGGACAGTCTGAGGCTGGACCAGGGAGATGCAATACGCCAGCCTGCATCTTGGCTGGAGCATCACTAAGACTAGTTCCAAATTGGAGAGGCGAGGGCAGTTTTGGAGAGTGGGCTGAAGGCCAAGTGTTGCTTCCCTGAGTGGGCTAAGACCTAGATGTTTTGAGTGTAACCTTTGCTCACAAACAAAATAACAATGCCACTTGTAAGAAGTATGCATGGGCATGGAGGATTTGTCTTCATTTCTCTGGCACTGATCAACACAGTGCCAGAATTTCAGTCCTTTTCTGTCTCTGTCATCCTGTCTCTCTGACTGTCTCTACGAGCCTTCTTCACTAGACCCTTATGGAAGTCAGTGCATGCATCATGAACTCGGACTTCCTGGTGTTGAATTTTTCCTTTCTTTGCCCTTTGGATTATTCAGTCTCCTGCATATGGCGTAGTACATCGGGGAACTGAGGAGACAGCGATCCTGCTGCTGGTAACAGGCATATGTCCATTTCCAGCTGCAGCTGTCCAGGCACTCTGTGCTTGACTCCCATTCTCCAGGGCCCTGAGGCTGACACTCAGCCTAAATGCAGCCCTCCTCAATTTCCTGCACCACATCCTTGTCCTTATACCATGAGAGCCCAGGTCAAAGAAGTGTAACTCTATCACCCTGGCACACACATTGTGCTTTCCCTCTATTGGGCAGTATGTAAAGGATCTGTGGTACTGATGGCCACACCAGTGTCCAGATTTTCCATGCAAACCGGAAGCTTCCAGGATTCAGAAAGAGGGTGTCTTGATGGCTGTGAAATGTCTTTTCCAAGTGCCTCCTGGGTTTCAAATCCTTTTGAAACCTGAAGTTCATTCTTGTATCTAGGGAATACTCTCACCTCTGGCCAGAATGCCCTCCCAACTAGGAGCACAGCTATCCTGGGTCAGGAGATCTGCCAGCCTGCTAGCTTCTGGAGGGATTTCTGAGTATGTCCTCAGGCCCCAAGTGGTAACAGGTGTTTCCACTGGAAACACTGGACAGGGTCCTGCCCCTGAATTTTGACAGGTGCCCCAACTTTCCCCATTGGCAGTGTTTGCATGATAGTGAGGCATGAGATTGAATCTGGAACTCAGGAGAGCGAGACATGAGAGTCCCTTTGCATATGCATTCTTGCTTAGCCAGAATCTGGGCCTGCTGGCTTTCCCTAACCAGCTAGGTTCTCTGTACATAAGTTTCAGGTGAGGCTGGCTACCTTGCCACCCATGCTCTGAGACTACCATAGGTGAATTCAGAGCAAACACAGACACAAACTGACAGACAGACACACACACATACAAACATTACTGTCAGGTCTGGTAGTACAGCATATGGTGAAGACTGGGGCTCTCTGGGGTCTATGCGCATGAGAGCTGCTGCCTTACAATCTCTGCAAGCCAGGTTTAAACCTGTCATCAATGAACACAGTGTAGGAGGTTTTTTAATTCTGGTCTCTTTCAAACTAATCTATTTCTCTCTCGCCTTCTCTGTCTCTTATTCTCACATGCTCTCACATACTCAGTCTTCACTCATTAATATTTTACTTATATACTTATTTTACTGACATGCCCAGATATACAAAGACAGTTACCAAAGCACTGCTGAGCTCTGGCTTGTTGTGTTGGTGATTTCAGCTAGGCTACTGGAGCCTCAGTTTGTAAGTCTTTCTGACACAAGCCATATTCTATCTCCTCATTTCCTTGCCAGTTTCACTCAGAGTTTATAATAAAGTGAGTTTTTGCAAAACACTTGGTAAATTCTGATTTACAGCTCAATATTGACACCATTGTAGCTCTCTTTGGCCCTTGGTCACTTTGCTTCTTTTCAGATGTAGAAACACTGAAGAGGGAGAGGTTTTTGCCCTGAGGCTTGCACTGAGAACTACCACCTTCCCTGTGTCTGTTGCCAGACTAGGAATCTTGTGGTGCCTGTCCATTTGGAGAGACTCCTTGATGATTTCTTTCTCAAGTCTTTTTCACTCTGTTCCGTTGGAGCTACATATAGCTAATGATTTTGAGACTTTACTTTTTTGGACAATTCTTTTCCTGATGCACAGTTTCTCTCCAGGTTTTAGCAATCAATTGTCTGAATGTCATATCGAATCCTTTGTAGAAAATGACTACATCAGTCTCTCTCTCTCTCTCTCTCTCTCTCTCTCTCTCTATATATATATATATATATATATATATATATGTAACATGTATAGATATGAAAATATTTTTTAGCTAGAGACCTGCACAGCTCTGTATTAGGGTAAGAATGCGGATACACTTGGCCCTTCTGAGCCACAGTCATGAGAGACATCTCACAGAGCCATTCGTATACCTCTTATCACTCTACAAATCTCTCTCAGCACAAACTACTGCTGCCAAATAATCTACATCCCTCTTGCTCTTTTTGTCCACTGAGTCCTATCCCAAAACTTTAAATCAAAGAAGAAATAGACATAGTGCATTTCCCTGCACACAGGACAGTCTGTGCCTGGATGAGGGAGTGCAATACGCCAGGCTACATCTTGGCTGGAGCATCACTAAGACTACTTCCAAATGGAGAGGCAAGGGCAGTTTTGGAGAGTGAGCTGCAGGCCAAGTGTTGCTTCTCAGAGTGGGCTAAGACCTAGATGTTCTAAGTGTAACCTTTCCTCACAAACATAAAATAACAATGCCACTTGTAAGAAGTATGCATGCGCATGGAGGGTTTGTCTTCAGTGCTCTGGCACTGATCAACACAGAGCCAGATTTTCAGTCCTTTTCTGTCACTGTCATTCTGTCTCTCTGACTTTCTCTACGTGCCTTCTTCACTGGGCCCTTATGGAAGTCAGTGCATGCATCCTGATCTCGGACTTCCTGGTGTTGAAATTTCCCTTTCTTTGCCCTTTGGATTATTAAGTCTCCTGCATATGGCGTAGTACATTGGGGAACTGAGGAGACAGTGATCCAGCTTCAGGTAACAGGCATATTTCCATCTCCAGCTGCAGCTGTCCAGGCCCTTTGTTCTTGACTCCCATTCTCCAGGGCTCTGAGGCTGACACTCAGCCTAAATGTAGCCCTCCTAAATTTCCTGCACGGCAACCTTGTCCTTATTCCATGAGAGCCCAGGTCAAGAGAAGTGGAACTCTATCCCCCTGGCACAAACATTGTGCTTTCCCTCTATTGGGCCGAATGTAAAGGATCTGTGGTACTGATGGCCACACCAGTGTCCAGATTTTCCATGCAAAACGGAAGCTTCCAGGGTTGTGAAAGAGGGTGTTTTGATGGCTGTGAAAAGTCTTTTTCAAGTGCCTCATGGGGTATATGTGTCCCAAGGAGAACTGCCCTCGGACGAGCTCTTTTAAATTTTTTAGCTTATCCCTAGGTAAAGGCCACTGTTCCACACAGACAGGCTCATTAGAAAGCCAGCTTAAGCGGGGTGTTTGGCTAAGAACAGTGACATTTAGTATTGGAGGTGCTGAATAGACCTGGTATCACGGGAATGAGTTTTAAGCTCTGCAGAGGCGTCTGTGGGTATCCTAACATTAAGACATTCCAGAAGATCCCTGCCCTGTAAGTTGGTGCTAATATTAGCTACCAAAGGGCGGAAGTGTCCGGTAGAACCTTCTGAGTCTTCCCACATGAGCGAGTCTCGTGTGTAAAATGCTCTGGTCATCCCTCCTATTCCATGTAAACTGGGTCCAGGGATAAGTTCCCAATCGTGGGGAAACTCTTCATGCCTTAAAATCGTCTTTTCTGCGCCAATGTCAATCAAAAATGTAAAAGGAATATTGCGAATCTTTACTGTCATAGAAGGGTCGCCCCATTCTAAAACAGGAGTGGTCCAAAATATTTCGAAGAGGGAGATGTTTTTGCCCGGAGGCTTGCACTGGGACCTACCAGCTGCCCTGTGTCTGTTGCCAGACTAGGAATCTTGTGGTGAAAATGACTACAGCAGTGTCTCTCTCTCTCTCTCTCTCTCTCTCTCTCTCTATATATATATATATATATATATATATATATATAACATGTAGAGATCTGAAAGTATTTTTTAGCTAGAGACCTGCACAGCTCAGGATTAGGGTAGTAATGAGGATACACATGGCCCTTCTGAACCACGCTCAGATGGGGTGTTTTTGCCAGTCAACAGTCTGCACAGCGCACTAGCGATTGGACGGCCTGAGACCCAAATGTTACATTGTAGATGGACTGTTTGCAGTTCTTGCTCCCCAGGACAATGGACTTTCTCAACTCCCTCCCCTACAGCAAAAAAAAGACTCTTGACAACCTGTAAAGCGACTCCTCTGCAGGAGGGGGTCTGGGCGTCAGACCCCAGACCCTTCCACTTGTCCCCGCTTTTCGTGAGCGCCACAAGGCATTCACAAAAATGAATAAGCACCTAAATAAATAAATAAATAAATAAATATAAAAACTGGGTTAAAAAATACATGGTGTCTTTGCCTTTCTGCATATGGTATGCTGTGAGGATCTTAACAAGGAAAGCATTGTCCTGAGTAGCCCCATTGAAGTAGTGGAATATTTCCTTTTCCTTTTTCTTTTTTTACTTTCAATTTTCTTGATTATTCACTGGAATAAATAGACAGGAATTGAGAGGGAAGGGAGGGATAGAGAGTTTGTGACACAGAGAGAGTCACCTGTAGCATTTCTGCACCACTTGTAAAGACTTCCCCCGGCAGGTGGGGACCAGGGTCTTGAAGCCCAGTCCCCCTGCATTGTAACATGAGTGCTTAACTGGGTGTGGCACCACCTGGTACCCTTGATGGGACACTTTTTTTTTAGCAATGAAAAGAAATTCTCGTGGCAAGGTAATAAATAAATGAAGAAATAAACAAAAGTGCATTTACATTAACTCTGGAAACACACAGGGACATATACATCTCTGTTACCTGTATTACTTATTCGTTGATTGATTGATTGATTGATTGATTGATTGCCTCAAGGGGTTATTGCCTCAGCTCAGTGCCTGCGTCACGAATAATCCACAGCCCCTGCACTCCTTTTATTCCCCTTTCACTGCCCTTGTTGCTTGGTCACTGTGGTGGTTATTGTTGTGGTTGTCGTATTTGTTTTGACCTTGCATCAGACAGAGAGAAAAGGAGAGAGCAGGGGAAATACAGAGTGGGAGAGAAAGATAGAGCCCCTAAAGACCTGCTTCACACCCTGTAAAGCGACTCCCCTGCAGGTGGGGGTCTGGGCGCCAGACCCCAGACCCTTCCACCTGTCCCCTCTTTTCGTGAGCGCCACAAGGCCTTAACCCTCTGACATACCGCCAAACCTCCCTGGATTTACTTTTGAAGGCAATATGACCTGCCTCGTTTTGAATCTCATTATCTGAGGGTCAGTCCTGGAGACAGTGTCATGACACGACACACGGAGATCACTGGTATCAGAGAGCACCTGGAACAGCAGCTGGGGCTCTAGTGCCAGGGCAGGAGCAACAACGCATCCACCGTCCACGGAGTCCACCTGCCTGCATTTTGGTCCTTTTCCCTCCAAAAAAGATCTTTCCCTTTTTTCACTGAGAAACAAGCAGCAGACAGGTTACCCAGGCAGGGGGAAAAAAAATAAATAAAAAGCCTTTTTTTTTTTTTTTTTTAACCGTAGCGAATGACCATCTTCTGGGAAGTACAGGTTTTGAACCTGAAAACTCTGTCTGTCTGTGTCCTAGTACACAGAAAGAGCCTCTAGCCCAGCCAGATCTCATGCTCAGATGGGGTGTTTTTGCCAGTCAAAAGTCTGCACAGCGCACTAAGGATTGGGCGGCCTGAGACCCAAATGTTACATTGTAGATGGACTGTTTGCAGTTCTTGCTCCCCAGGACATTGGACTGTCTCAACTCCCTCCCCTACAGCATGAAAAAAAGACTCTTGACAACCTTGGAGCAACTGGAATGGGGGCGAGGGGAGCTGTTTGCATGTCTGCACTGCTCATGCCCAGGTGTCTCTGGGGGTCCGTGGCAGAGGCTGTAAGGGGGCTAGGGGGCAGAAGGAGACTGTTTGAGAGGCAGGCTGTAGGCAGGCGAGCCCAGGAGTGTGTGCAGGGCTGTGTGTGTGGGTGTGGTGGCAGGGGGTTAGGGCAAGTCCCCCTGCTGGATGGTGAGATGGCAGCTGGGCTGGCCCTGGGCCCTCATGGCTGAAGGGCAGAAGCAGGGTGGCAGTAAAGTAGCGCAGGGAGGAACACAGTAGATGTTAGTTGGGAGCTGGGGGACAGAGGGTAAGGGGAAAGGGGGCTTCCTTAAGGAGGGGTCAGGACTAGAGAGTGGGGGCAGCTGGAGGCATGGAAGGTCCCAGGAATCAGGGACTGACAGGAACAGATTCCTACACCCCCCCACTTGATAGAAGCTGCAGAAACCAGAGCAGCAGCCCTGGCTTGCCTAGGCCAAGGGCCCTCAGTGAGTCCCTCTGAGGATGAGGAAGAGGTGGAGGGGGTGGAGGAGGAGGAGGAGGAAGAGCAGGAGGAAGAGGAGGAAGAGGAGGAGGAAGAAGAGGAGGAGGAGGAGGAGGCGGAGGAGGAGGAGGAGGGGCAGGAGGGCAGCTGTCAATAGGCAACGGGATTAAAAGAGGCCTCGATTATGGAGGCATGTGTCCAGGCAGGCACCCACCAACCCTCAGGGGCAGATCAGTGCACCCAGGGACTTGGTGTGGGTATCTCTGGCGCGGGGACTGTTAGTCAGTCAGCAAGACTGTGTGTCAGTGCACATGGTGGAACAGGGGCCTGGCGGACCTTGGTCCCCCGCCCTGGACTGTCAGATGCCAGCCCCATGCCCAGACACACACCAATCTGCCCATAGCCCCTTGGCCCGGCCGACCAGCACCTGCTTTGTCCTGGGGCTCTGGCTCTGGTGGCTGGCCACCACCCCTCATGTCATGTTCAGCGTGGGGGTCATGGCTGCTGGTCAACTGGATGGGCGGGGTCCCCGTGGCCTAGCAACCACAGGAGCCCTCTGTGATGTCCTAACCCCTGGCAATCTGTGCTGGCCACACTGGCACTGGGCAGCCCAACTGCCCTGCCACTAGGTCAGGCAACAGCATCCAGATGCCTGGGCCCTGGCACAGAGGGACGGAAGAATGGGAAGACAGTGCTGACCAACGAGGGACCTCAGGGCTGGCAGCCAAGTGAAGACAGGTGGAGGTGCGCCCGGGATCCAGGGAGCCCAGGCCAGAGCTGCCTCATGCCTGCCTGCCTTCCTGGATGTCTGTATGCTGCCTTTGTCCAGGTAGGTTTCTCAGGTCCCCTCCAATCCTGTCCTCTCCTGTCCTCTCCAGTCCTCAGCATCCTCTCCCCTCTCCTCTCCTCCGCACTTTGCTTCTCTCCTTAGTCTGTCCTCTCTTCCATGTGCCCTGCGCACCAGCTCCAGCACTTGTGATGGTTCTCCAGTGACAGCTGTTCGCAACCCCTTCCACCCCCTGCCTGCCCCTAATGTGACCCAGCTCACAGGGTCTCCGGCTCACCCCACCCAAACCCACACGCCCCAACACATTCCCTGGTTCAGACCCTCTGCCCTATTCAGCCAAACTGGGCCTTTGCAACCTACCTATGCATCGTTGTTTCTCCTCACCATTAAGGAGAGATCTCCTTTTGTACTTAGCTTGGTTGACTGGTGGATGGATGGATGGATGGATGGATGAAAGGATGGATGAATGGATGGATAGATGTATGGGTGGATGGATGGATGGATGGATGGACAGGTCAATGGATCGGTTTTGTAGAGGCAGAGTACCATATAGGGGTACTGGAGACCGCTGGTGTCAGATCCTTAGTCAATGTCAAATGTGAAACATTAATTCATCAATAACAAAAATGAATAAGCACCTAAATAAATAGATAAATATAAAAACTGGGTTAAAAAATACATGGTGTCTTTGCCTTTCTGCATATGGAATGCTGTGCGGATCTTAACAAGGAAAGCATTGTCCTGAGTAGCCCATTTGAAGTCGTGGAATATTTCCTTTGCCTTTTACTTTTTTTACGTTCTATTTTCTTGATTATTCACTGGAATAAATAGGCATGAATTGAGAGGGAAGGGAGGTAGAGAGAGTTTGAGACACAGAGAGAGACAACTGCAGCACTTCCGCACCACTTGTAAAGATTTCCCCTGGCAGGTGGGAACCAGGGTGTTGAAGCCCAGTCCTCCTGCATTGTAACATGAGTGCTTAACTGGGTGTGTACCTTAACAAGGGTACCACCTGGTACCCTTGATGGGACACTTTTTTTTAGCAATGAAAAGAAATTCTCGTGGCAAGGTAATCAATAAATGAGGAAGTAAATAAAAGTGCATTTACATTAACTCAGTGGAAACACACAGGGACATATACGTCTCTGTTACCTTTATTACTTCTTCATGTATGGATTGATTGCCTCAAGGGGTGATTGCCACAGCTGAGTGCCTACGCCAGGAATAATCCACAGCTCCTGCACTCCATTTGTTCCCCTTTCGCTGCCCTTGTTGCTTGGTCACTGTGGTGGTTATTGTTTTTGTTGTTGTTGTTGTTACTGACCCTGCATCTGACAGACACAAAAGGAGAGAGCAGAGGAAATACAGGGTGGGAGAGAAAGATAGAGCTCCTAAAGACCTGCTTCACCCCCTGTAAAGCGACTCCCCTGCAGGTGGCGGTCTGGGGGCCAGACCCCAAATCCCTCCACCTGTCCCCTCTATTTGTGAGCCCCACAAGCCCTTAACCCTCTGACATACCGCCAAACCTCCCTGGATTTACTTTTGAAGGCAGTATCACCTGCCTCGTTTTGAATCCTCATTATCCTGAGGGTCAGTCCTGATGACAGTGTCATGACAAGACACACGGAGATCTCTGTTATCAGAGAGCACCTGGAACAGCAGCTGGGGCTCTAGTGCCAGGGCAGGAGCAACTCCCCATGCACCCTCCACGGAGTCCACCTGCCTGCATTTTGGTCCTTTTCCCTCCAAAAAAGATTTTTCCCTTTTTTCACTTTGAAACAGGCAGCAGACAGGTTACCCAGGCAGGGGAAAAAAATAAAAAGCCTTTTTTTTTTTTTTTTTTTAACCGAAGTGAATGACCATCTTTTGGCAAGTATAGGTTTTGAACCTGAAAACTCTGTCTGTCTGTCTCTTAGTCCACAGAAAGAGCCACTAGCCCAGCCAGATCTCACACTCAGATGGGGTGTTTTTGCCAGTCAAAGGTCTGCACAGCGCACTAGGATTTGGGCGGCCTGAGACCCAAATGTTACATTGTAGATGGACTGTTTGCAGTTCTTGCTCCCCAGGACATTGGACTGTCTCAACTCCCTCCCCTACAGCATGAAAAAAAGACTCTTGACAACCTTGGAGCAACTGGAGTGGGGGCGATGGGAGCTGTTTGCATGTCTGCACTGCTCATGCCCAGGTGTCTGTGGGGGTCCGTGGCAGAGGCTGTAAGGGGGCTAGGGGGCAGAAGGAGACTGTTTGAGAGGCAGGCTGCAGGCAGGCGAGCCCAGGAGTGTGTGCAGGGCTGTGTGTGTGGGTGTGGTGGCAGGGGGTTAGGGCAGGTCCCCCTGCTGGATGGTGAGATGGCAGCTGGGCTGGCCCTGAGCCCTCATGGCTGAAGGGCAGAAGCAGGGTGGCAGTAAAGTAGCGCAGGGAGGAACACAGTAGATGTTAGTTGGGAGCTGGGGGACAGAGGGTAAGGGGAAAGGGGGCATCCTTGAGGAGGGGTCAGGACTAGAGAGTGGGGGCAGCTGGAGGCATGGAAGGTCCCAGGAATCAGGGACTGACAGGAACAGATTCCTACACCCCCCCACTGGATAGAAGCTGCAGAAGCCAGAGCAGCAGCCCTGGCTTGCCTAGGCCAAGGGCCCTCAGTGAGTCCCTCTGAGGATGAGGAAGAGGTGGAGGGGGTGGAGGAGGAGGAGGAGGAAGAGCAGGAGGAAGAGGAGGAAGAGGAGGAGGAAGAAGAGGAGGAGGAGGAGGCGGAGGAGGAGGAGGAGGGGCAGGAGGGCAGCTGTCAATAGGCAACGGGATTAATGGAGGCCTCCATTACGGAGGCATGTGTCCAGGCAGGCACCCACCAACCCTCAGGGGCAGCTCAGGGCACCCAGGGCCCTGGGGTGGGTATCTCTGGGGCGGGGACTGTCAGTCAATCAGCAAGACTGTGTGTCAGTGCACATGGTGGGACAGGGGCCTGGCGGACCTTGGTCCCCCGCCCTGGACTGTCAGATGCCAGCCCCATGCACAGACACACACCAATCTGCCCATAGCCCCTTGGCCCGGCCGACCAGCACCTGCTTTGGCCTGGGGCTCTGGCTCTGGTGGCTGGCCACCACCCCTCATGTCAAGTTCAGCGAGGGGGTCATGGCTTCTGGTCAACTGGATGGGCGGGGTCCCCGTGGCCTAGCAACCACAGGAGCCCTCTGTGATGTCCTAGCCCCTGGCAATCTGTGCTGGCCACACTGGCTCTGGGCAGCCCAACTGCCCTGCCACTAGGTCAGGCAACAGCGCCCAGACGCCTGGGCCCTGGCACAGAGGGACAGAAGGATGGCAAGACAGTGCTGACCGACGAGGGACCTCAGGGCTGGCAGCCAAGAGAAGACAGGTGGAGGTGCGCCCGGGATCCAGGGAGCCCAGGCCAGAGCTGCCTGCATGCCTGCCTGCCTTCCTGGATGTCTGTATGCTGCTTTTGTCCAGGTAGGTTTCTCAATCCTGTCCTCTCCTGTCCTCACCAACCTCTCCCCTCTCCTCTCCTCCGCACTTTGCTTCTCTCCTTTGTCTGTCCTCTCTTCCTGGTGCCCTGCTCAGCAGTTCCAGCACTTGTGATTTTTCTCCAGTGACAGCTGTTCGCAAACCCTTCCACCCCCTGCCTGCCCCTAATGTGACCCAGCTCACAGGGTCTCCGGCTCACCCCACCCAAACCCACACGCCCCAACACATTCGCTGGTTCAGCCCCTCTGCCCTATTCAGCCAAACTGGGCTTTTGCAACCTACCTATGCATCGTTGTTTCTCCTCACCATTAAGGAGAGATCTCCTTTTGTACTTAGCTTGGTTGACTGGTGGATGGATCAATGGATGGATGGATGGATGAATGGATGGATAGATGTATGGGTGGATGGATGGTTGGATGGACAGGTCAATGGATCGGTTTTGTAGAGGCAGAGTACCATATAGGGGTACTGGAGACCGCTGGTGTCAGATCCTTAGTCAATGTCAAATGTAAAACATTAATCAATAACAAAAATGAATAAGCACCTAAATCAATAGATAAATATAAAAACTGGGTTAAAAAATACATGGCGTCTTTGCCTTTCTGCATATGGAATGCTGTGCGGATTTTAACAAGGAAAGCATTGTCCTGAGTAGCCCATTTGAAGTGTGGAATATTTCCTTTTCCTTTTTCTTTTTTTACTTTCTATTTTCTTGCTTATTCACTGGAATAAATAGACAGGAATTGAGAGGGAAGGGATGTAGAGAGAGTTTGAGACACAGAGAGAGACAACTGCAGCACTTCCGCACCACTTGTAAAGATTTCCCCTGGCAGGTGGGAACCAGGGTGTTGAAGCCCAGTCCTCCGGCATTGTAACATGAGTGCTTAACTGGGTGTGGCACCACCTGGTACCCTTGATGGGACACTTTTTTTTAGCAATGAAAAGAAATTCTCGTGGCTAGGTAATAAATAAATGAAGAAGTAAATAAAAGTGCATTTACATTAACTCAGTGGAAACACACAGGGACATATACGTCTCTGATACCTGTATTACTTCTTCATGTATGGATTGATTGCCTCAAGGGGTTATTGCCACAGCTGAGTGCCTACGCCAGGAATAATCCACAGCTCCTGCACTCCATTTGTTCCCCTTTCGCTGCCCTTGTTGCTTGGTCACTGTGGTGGTTATTGTTTTTGTTGTTGTTGTTGTTACTGACCTTGCATCTGACAGACACAAAAGGAGAGAGCAGAGGAAATACAGGGTGGGAGAGAAAGATAGAGCTCCTAAAGACCTGCTTCACCCCCTGTAAAGCGACTCCCCTGCAGGTGGCTGTCTGGGGGCCAGACCCCAAATCCCTCCACCTGTCCCCTCTATTCATGAGCGCCACAAGCCCTTAACCCTCTGACATACCGCCAAACCTCCCTGGATTTACTTTTGAAGGCAGTATCACCTGCCTCGTTTTGAATCCTCATTATCCTGAGGGTCAGTCCTGATGACAGTGTCATGACACGACACAAGGAGATCTCTGTTATCAGAGAGCACGTGGAACAGCAGCTGGGGCTCTAGTGCCAGGGCAGGAGCAACTCCCCATGCACCATCCACGGAGTCCACCTGCCTGCATTTTGGTCCTTTTCCCTACAAAAAAGATTTTTCCCTTTTTCACTTTGAAACAGGCAGCAGACAGGTTACCCAGGCAGGGGAAAAAAATAAAAAGCCTTTTTTTTTTTTTTTTTTTTTTTTACCGAAGTGAATGACCATATTTTGGGAAGTATAGGTTTTGAACCTGAAAACTCTGTCCGTCTGTCTCTTAGTCCACAGAAAGAGCCACTAGCCCAGCCAGATCTCACACTCAGATGGGGTGTTTTTGCCAGTCAAAGGTCTGCACAGCGCACTAGGGATTGGGCGGCCTGAGACCCAAATGTTACATTGTAGATGGACTGTTTGCAGTTCTTGCTCCCCAGGACATTGGACTGTCTCAACTCCCTCCCATACAGCATGAAAAAAGACTCTTGACAACCTTGGAGCAACTGGAGTGGGGGCGAGGGGAGCTGTTTGCATGTCTGCACTGCTCATGCACAGGTGTCTGTGGGGGTCCGTGGCAGAGGCTGTAAGGGGGCTAGGGGGCAGAAGGAGACTGTTTGAGAGGCAGGCTGCAGGCAGGGGAGCCCAGGAGTGTGTGCAGGGCTGTGTGTGTGTGGGTGTGGTGCAGGGGGTTAGGGCAGGTCCCCCTGCTGGATGGTGAGATGGCTGCTGGGCTGGCCTTGGGCCCTCATGGCTGAAGGGCAGAAGCAGGGTGGCAGTAAAGTAGCTCAGGGAGGAACACAGTAGGTGTTAGTTGGGAGCTGGGGGACAGAGGGTAAGGGGAAAGGGGGCATCCTTGAGGAGGGGTCAGGACTAGAGAGTGGTGGCAGCTGGAGGCATGGAAGTTCCCAGGAATCAGGGACTGACAGGAACAGATTCCTAAACCCCCCCACTGGATAGAAGCTGCAGAAGCCAGAGCAGCAGCCCTGGCTTGCCTAGGCCAAGGGCCCTGAGTAAGTCCCTCTGAGGATGAGGAAGAGGTGGAGGGGGTGGAGGAGGAGGAGGAGGAAGAGCAGGAGGAAGAGGAGGAAGAGGAGGAGGAAGAAAAGGAGGAGGAGGAGGCGGAGGAGGAGGAGGAGGGGCAGGAGGGCAGCTGTCAATAGGCAACGGGATTAATGGAGGCCTCCATTACGGAGGCATGTGTCCAGGCAGGCACCCACCAACCCTCAGGGGCAGCTCAGGGCACCCAGGGCCCTGGGGTGGGTATCTCTGGGGCGGGGACTGTCAGTCAATCAGCAAGACTGTGTGTCAGTGCACATGGTGGGACAGGGGCCTGGCGGACCTTGGTCCCCTGCCCTGGACTGTCAGATGCCAGCCCCATGCACAGACACACACCAATCTGCCCATAGCCCCTTGGCCCGGCCGACCAGCACCTGCTTTGGCCTGGGGCTCTGGCTCTGGTGGCTGGCCACCACCCCTCAGGTCAAGTTCAGCATGGGGGTCATGGCTGCTGGTCAACTGGATGGGCGGGGTCCCCGTGGCCTAGCAACCACAGGAGCCCTCTGTGATGTCCTAGCCCCTGGCAATCTGTGCTGGCCACACTGGCACTGGGCAGCCCAACTGCCCTGCCACTAGGTCAGGCAACAGCGCCCAGACGCCTGGGCCCTGGCACAGAGGGACGGAAGGATGGGAAGACAGTGCTGACTGACGAGGGACCTCAGGGCTGGCAGCCAAGAGAATACAGGTGGAGTTGCGCCCGGGATCCTGGGAGCCCAGGCCAGAGCTGCCTGCATGCCTGCCTGCCTTCCTGGATGTCTGTATGCTGCTTTTGTCCAGGTAGGTTTCTCAATCCTGTCCTCTCCTGTCCTCACCAACCTCTCCCCTCTCCTCTCCTCCGCACTTTGCTTCTCTCCTTTGTCTGTCCTCTCTTCCTGGTGCCCTGCTCAGCAGTTCCAGCACTTGTGATTTTTCTCCAGTGACAGCTGTTCGCAAACCCTTCCACCCCCTGCCTGCCCCTAATGTGACCCAGCTCACAGGGTCTCCGGCTCACCCCACCCAAACCCACACGCCCCAACACATTCCCTGGTTCAGCCACTCTGCCCTATTCAGCCAAACTGGGCCTTTGCAACCTACCTATGCATCGTTGTTTCTCCTCACCATTAAGGACAGATCTCCTTTTGTACTTAGCTTGGTTGACTGGTGGATGGATGGATGGATGGATGGATGAATGGATGGATGAATGGATGGATAGATGTATGGGTGGATGGATGGATGAATGGACAGGTCAATGGATCGGTTTTGTAGAGGCAGAGTACCATATAGGGGTACTGGAGACCGCTGGTGTCAGATCCTTAGTCAATGTCAAATGTAAAACATTTATTCATCAATAACAAAAATGAATACGCACCTAAATAAATAGATAAATATAAAAACTGGGTTAAAAAATACATGGCGTCTTTGCCTTTCTGCATATGGAATGCTGTGCGGATCTTAACAAGGAAAGCATTGTCCTGAGTAGCCCATTTGAAGTCGTGGAATATTTCCTTTACCTTTTTCTTTTTTTACTTTCTATTTTTTGATTATTCACTGGAATAAATAGACAGGAATTGAGAGGGAAGGGAGGTAGAGAGAGTAAACTAAGCCCGCCTGTTCCCCCCTCACAGCCAATCACGGCACAGAGCCCCTGCTCCACAGACTGGCAAAGACTGCAGTCAATCATTCCCTAGCCAATAATGCCCCTCCTGCTTAGATAGGCTGTGAGTTAGGAATCCAAAAACCAAAGTGGTTTTTCAAAGGGAAAATTTTTCTCTTCACCAAAAATGTATGTTTTAGGTCTGTGCTAACCTTGTTTTCATTAATGTGTGTTAACCCCTACGTAACTAAAGGTTGTTTTAAGTTTTAAATAAGATTCAGTTAAGTTAAATGTGTTTTTAAATATCCAGACTCATAGAGTTGGCACACCTTTACCAGAGTAAAATATAGGAGAGTTTTGTCCTTCTGATAGCTAATATCAGCATCAATTCATTAGTTAAAAAGATTTTCTGAGATATCTAGGCATGGTAAAATGCCTCTGTAGTCTCTCTCACTCTTGTGAAAATTGTAGATATTACCAGCACCCCAATATCAACTGCCACTGTTTGTTAATTTAATTCCATGCTTGAACTGACTTTCTAATAACCCAGTCAGTGTAGAGCAGTGGCCTTGCCAGGAAAAAAAGGGTTAAACGTGCTATTCCTGGCCTGATAAACAAATTTTATTCAACAGATGTGATTCAACAAAATTATTTAGTGTAAAATGGTCATCTAAAAAAATGTTAACAGTAAAAATTTATTTTAACATTTCAGCTATAAGGTTTATCTTAGCTTTTTAAGTTACCTATCCAAATCAAAGTGAAAGATCAATTAAGTTGTGTACCCACCCTTGTTCATAGCTGCCCTAAGGGTGTGATAGCTTTGTGATAAACAAAGGTCCTAGCAAACAAAGTATAACATTTTACTTAAAATTGTTTTTAAGACTGGCTTGGGTTAGTAAAAGATAACACAATAGTTATGTTAATCATTTACATGCCAGAGGCTCTTGCGCTGGTTTTCCTCTTTATATCTTTCTGCTTTTAAAAATTATCTGGTTTAAGACACTGCCAGAGGTTTATTCTTGATAAATTAAGGTAATACAATGTGTTTTTGGTCTGATAGAAGATTTGTTTTGGCAAATCCTGATTTAACAAAATTAATATTTTGAACACTTAAACTATGAGGTTTTATTTTAGCCTTTTAAGTTGCCATATTAGAGTTATAAAGAGTAAAATCTATTTATATCTATGCTTACTCATGATAGCCTTGTGATGAGTAAAGATCTTAATAAACTAAAGGTATAATAGTGTGCTTAAACTGTCTAATCAGTTTAAAATAATGGCAAAAACAGGTAAACATTTCATCATGTCAACACATTAGGTATTGACTTTCTATAACATATTGGTATATTCTAATAAAGAACCTTCAAAAATCATAGAACAAAAACAAGTCAATTCTAACCATTAGATCATCAATTAACTTGGTACAAGTTCTCTCCCTAAGTAAATAATTATAGGTACATCTGCACATGAAGAACTGACTGCTCATATGGTAAGATTTAAAACTTAACATTTTTAATTTTTTATTTATGGGTGTGTGATGACTCCTAAAGTCACTTGTATCCTAAAATTTTTCTCATTTTTTTTACAAGCCTCTTAAAATTTTAACGCTCGACCAGCCATAGTGAGAGCACTTTACTGGCTCCTGCATTATTTAATTAAGATCTTGCTATTCAGACTTTTAAGATTAATCTCCATTGATAAAAGCCAATGCTCTCTGACAGATTGATGTAATTCACCTGCCCATGTTTAGTAAACAAAAACTTTTAATCTCTCAGTTGATATTTTTTCTAAATTTATGTGGGCAACAGCTCAAACAAGAAAAACTAAAACCCTTAAGCTTAATTAATTTAAAAAAGGGGGAATGCACCCCCCAGTATTCAGTTGGCTAAAGTGTCAATGAAGTAACATACTAAACCTTTTTAATATTTACAAAAATTTCAATTGTCCAATTTATTATATCTCATTGACAAAGCCACCCACTTTTACAGTTAGAGACATATTTCCCTTTTCTCTTTTTTCAACACTGGATGTTCATGTTTGTTTTCCTTTTATTATGGTGGATGACATTGCTCTTGCAAAATCCACAGAGTCCCTGTTGGTAAGTTCTTACAACAAAGTATACCACGGCAGTATATAGTCCAGCTAACCTCACCAGCTTATCCAAGTCTTTTCTTTCTGCTGACCTACCACTGCTGACTTCATCTTTGCATGTTTATTGACTGCTCACTTTTCTCAAAATATTCCTCGATGTTCAAGGAACCTCACCTTGACTTCTAATGTGTATGTACCTCCTCTGTGTTTTGGTAAACACCATCCTATATTTTCATGTCAATTCTTCTCTACCTGGTCCTTGCCTCCTAGTTTTGCTTGTTCCACAGCTGACCCTCTATGAAGAAGAAAAATTTCATCAGTTGGCACTGACCAGAAGACCAGACGTGCTGTGTTTCTTCCCCTGGACATCACATCCACTGACTGCTTCCCTTAGACTTGCTGGTGGCACGCTAGGACACTCTATATATTCATCCCATGAATTTTTTGACAGATCACAACAGGTTATAGACTCCACCACAAATAGTCTTGAATCACTACAGAGCCCCTTATGAGACCCTTATTAGTATTTTGTTAATGATTACCTTAAGACCCTTTATTTTTAATAATATTACTGATTTTATAAAATGGCAGATTGACTCCTTGGCATCAAAACCTTTGCAAATACATTATCACAGACTTGATTTGGCTGACAGAGGCCTGGCTGAACCTGAGGATGACAGACCCCCTTTTCGGATGGCATAAAACTCAGAATTATGCATTGAGACATCCAAACATGGCAGGGCAAGGACGCCAGTAAGGGGTGCAAGGCAAAGCACTGCAGGGGGAGGACCCTATAGTCCGCCTCTGAGTCCCCCATGAAGCAAACCTGATTTGCATGGAGGTTGGTGTCAGCAACAAAAATTGTTTCCCTAGAAACTGTGGCTCTGCCTCCCCTCCCAAAAAGACACCAAGACCCTTATAAGATGCGGAAATGTTGGTTTTCCACCCACTCCGCAGGAGGAATCAGGTCAATACATCCCTCCTCTGGTCACTCCCAGCAAACCTGCTGTTAGGGTCTCTGCTCCTCACCCCCATTGCCTGCCTCAATTTAAAATTATAACAAAGGGAGGATATACCAGGAGCCATTTCTCTGCTTGATAGATGATAAGCTTTGAAACAATGGAACCCCTCAAGACAAGTGTTAATTGACTCCTGGACAGGCCATTTCCCCTTAGGTAAACCATTTATCACTAATCAAGTGAGTAAACACAAGTGAGTCAACACACAGTTTGGTTCCTGCCATTTGTTGCAAGGAACATTCCTCTTTGAAGTTTGCTACCCCTCCCGCTCTTCCAGCATTCCCTCTCCTTCCCCAAAGAATTATAATGCCTGTATTCACAATAAAATTTTACAGCTTGATCAGAAACTTGACTTGCTGTCATTCTTCGTGTCTCATGTTCCTTTATTTCAGGTCTCATTGGGTTCCTAACCCCTGTTCACCGCCCTGCTGGTCGGGGCACATCGTGATCTCGGACTTCCTGGTGTTGAAATTTTCCTTTCTTTGCCCTTTGGATTATTTAGTATCCTGCATATGTCGTAGTACATTGGGGAACTGACGAGACAGCGATCCTGCTGCATATAACAGGCATATGTCCATCTCCAGCTGTAGCTGTCCAGGCCCTCTGTGCTTGACTCCCATTCTCCAGGGCCCTGAGGCTGACACTCAGCCTAAATGCAGCCCTCCTCAATTTCCTGCACAGCATACTTGTCCTTATTCCATGAGATCCCAGGTCAAGAGAAGTGAAACTCTATCCCACTGGCACACACATTGTGCTTTCCCTCTATTGGGCCGAATGTAAAGGTTCTGTGGTACTGATGGCTACATCAGAGTCCAGATTTTCGACGCAAAACGGAAACTTCCAGGGTTCTGAAAGAGGGTGTTTGATGGCTGTGAAATGTCTTTTCCAAGTGCCTCATGGGGTTTCAAATTCTTTTGAAACCTGAAGTCCATTCTTGTATCTAGGGAATATTCTCACTTCTGGCCAAAGGCCCGCCCAAAAGGAGCACGGCTATCCTGGGGTCAGGACATCTGCCAGCCTGCTAGCTCCTGGAGTGATTCCTGAGAATTATGTCCTCAGGTCCCAAGTGGTAACAGGTGTTTCCAATTGCATTTATTTGAGCAGCCAGGCCCTCAGGTGAGGGGGGGGATGTGATCTCCACTGGAAACTCCTAATTCAGCCAATGGAGGCATCCATCTTCCTTTTGTCTCTCCATAGCAAGGGCCCGGGGAGTTTGGGGTTCTTGCAAGCAGAGCGACTTTGTATGGGACACTCATGGATGCCTACTTCTGGGAATCTCTCTGAGTGTGATGTGTGGACACCAGGACACCGTGATCAGGGATTGTGAGGCCACAGGAGCAATTGCCTTACCCAGAACCAAAGGGAAGGTGTAAGGGGCCGGTTCATCCACTATTGTTTGGTCAAACACAGTTCCCATCTATGTTGGAACTCTTTCTGGGTTCTTACTGGGCTTGTAATCTGCTGCCCTGAGAAGTGGACTCGGAGGCTGGAGGCTGAGTATGCAGCCAAACGTGACTGGACAGGGTCCTGCACCTGAATTCTGAGGGGGTTCCCCAGCTTCCCCTGTTGGTAGTGTTTGAATGATAGTGAGGCATGAGATTGAATCGGGAACTCAGGAGAGCGAGCCATGAGAGTCTCTTTGCATATGCATTCTTGTTGAGCCAGAATCTGCGCTAGCTGGCTTTCCCTAACCAGCTAGGTTCTCTGTAGACAAGTTGCATGTGAGGCTGGCTACCTTGCCACCCATGCCCTGAGACTACTATAGGTGAGTTATGAGCACACACAGACACACACTGACAGACACACACACACACACACATTACTGTCAGGTCTGGTAGTACAGCATATGGTGAAGGCTCAGGCTGTATGGGGTCTGTGGGAATGAGAGCTGCTGCCTTACAATCTCTACAAGCCAGGTTTTAACCTGTCATCAATGAACACAGTGTAGGAGGTTATTGAATTCTGGTCTCCTTCCAACTCATCTATTTCTCTTCTCGCCTTCTCTGTCTCTAACTCTCACATGCTCTCACACACTCTGTCTTCACTCATTAATATTTTACTTATATACTTATTTTACTGACAGGCATATATACACAAAGAGAGTTACCAGAGCACTACTGAGCTCTGGCTTGTTGTGTTGGTGATTTCACCTAGGCTACTGGAGCCTCAGTTTGTAAGTCTTTCTGACACAAGCCATATTCTGTCTCCTCATTTCCATGCCAGTATCACTCACAGTTTATAATAAAGTGATTTTTTTTGCAAAACACTTGGTACATTCTGAATTAAAACTCCATATTGACACCAATGTAGCTCTCTTTGGCCCTTGGTCACTTTTCTTCTTTTCAGACGTAAAAACACTGAAGAGGGATAGGTTTTTGCCCTGAGGCTTGCACTGGGAACTACCAGATGCACTGTGTCTGTTGCCAGACTAGGAAACTTGTGGTGCCTTTCTTGTGGAAAGTCTCCTGGATGAGTTCCTTCTCAAGCCTTTTTCGCTCTGTCCCGTTGGAGCTGCATATAGCTAATGATTTTGAGATTTTACTCCTTTGGAGAATTCTTTTCCTGATGCACAGTTTCTCTCCAGGTTTTAGCAATCAATTGTCTGAAAGTCATATCGAATCCATTGTAGAAAATGACTACATCAGTGTCTCTCTCTCCCTCTCTCAATCTCTCCATATATATATATGAAACATGTAGAGATCTGAAAATATTTTTTAGCTAGAGACCTGCACAGCTCTGGAATAGGGTAGTAATGAGGATAAACCTGGCCCTCTGAGCCACAATCTTGAGAGACATCTCACAGAGCCATTCATATACCTCTTATCACTCCACAAAACTTTCTCAGCGCAAACTACCACTGGCAAATCATCTACTTCCCTCGTGCTCTTTTTTCCACAGAGTCCATTCTCAAAACTGTAAATCAAAGATGAAATAGACATAGTGCAGTTCCCTGCACACAGGACAGTCTGAGGCTTGACCAGGGAGATGAAATACGCCAGTCTGCATCTTGGCTGGAGCATCACTAAGACTACTTCGAAATTGGAGAGGCGATGGCAGTTTTGGAGAGTGGGCTGCATGCCAAGTGTTGCTTCTCAGAGTGGGCTAAGACCTAGATGTTCTAAGTGTAACCTTTCCTCACAAACATAAAATAACAATGCCACTTGTTAGAAGTATGCATGGGCATGGAGGGTTTGTCTTCAGTGCTCTGGCACTGATCAACACAGGGCCAGAATTTGTCCTTTTCAGTCACTGTCATTCTGTCTCTCTGATTGTCTCTACGTGCCTTCTTCCATGGACCCTTCGTGGAGGTCAGTGCATGCATCGTGAACTTGGTCTTCCTGGTGATGAAATTTTCCTTTCTTTGCCCTTTGGTTTAGTTTGTCTCATGCATATGGCGTAGTACAGAGGAGAACTTAGGAGACAGCATTCCTGCTGCAGTTAACAGGCATATGCCCATCTCCACCTGCAGCTGTCCAGGCCCTCTGTGCTTGACTTCCATTCTCCAGGGCCCTGTGGCTGACACTAGGCCTAAATGCAGCCCTCCTCAATTTCTTGCACCACATCCTTGTTCTTATTCCATGAGAGCCCAGGTCAAGAGAAGTGAAACTCTACCACTCTTGCACACACATTGTGCTTTCCCTATTTTGGGGTGAATGGAAAGGATCTGTGGTACTGATGGCCACACCAGTGTCCAGATTTTCCATGCAAAAAGGAAGCTTCCAGGGTTCAGAAAGAGGGTGTTTTGATGGCTGTGAAATTTCTTTTCCAGGTGCCTCATGGGGTTTCAAATCCTTTTGAAACCTGAAGTTCGTTCTCGTATCTAGGGAATATTCTCACCTCTGTCCAGAAGGCCCTCCCAACTAGGAGCACAACTATCCTGGGGTCAGGAGGTCTGCCAGCCTGCTAGCTCCTGGAGGGATTCCTGAGTATGTCCTCAGGCCCCAAGTGGTAACAGGTGTTTCCAATTGCCTTTATTAGCAGCAGCCAGGCCCTCAGTGGAGGTGCGGGTCTGTGATCTCCACTGGAAGCTCCTAATTCAGCCAATGGAGGCATACATCTTTCTTTTGACTCTCCATAGAAAGGGCCCGGGGAGTTTGTGCTTCCTGCAAGCAGAGCGACTTTGTATGGAACACTCATGCATGCCTACTTCTGGGAATCTCTCTGAGTGTGATGTGTGGACACCAGTATACCATGATCAGGGATTGTGAGGCCACAGGAGCAATTGCCTTAGCCGGAACCAAAGGGTAGGTGTAAGGGGACGGGTTCATCCACTATTGTTTGGTCAAACACAGTTCCCATCTATGTTGAAACACAGCTCTTCCTGGGTTCATTCTGGGCTTGTAATCTGCTGCCCTGAGCAGTGGACTGAGAGTCTGGGGGCTGAGTAGGCAGCCAAATGTGACTGGACAGGCTCCTGTCCCTGAATTCTGAGGGGTGACCCAGCTTACCCCGTTGACAGTGTTTGGATGATAGTGAGTCATGAGATTGAATCGGGAACTCAGGAGAGGGAGACATGAGAGTCCCATTGCATGTGCATTCTTGCTTAGCCAGAATCAGGGCTAGCTGGCATGCCCTGACCAGCTAGGTTCTCTGTACATAAGTTGCAGGTGAGGCTGGCTACCTTCCCACCCATGCTCTGAGACTACTATAGGTGATCTCTGAGCACACACAGACACAGACAGATAGACAGACACACACACACACACACACACATTACTGTCAGGTCTGGTAGTACAGCATATGGTGAAGGCTGGGGCTGTCTGTGGTCTGTGGGCATGAGAGCTGCTGCCTTACAATCTCTACAAGCCATCTTTGAACCTGTCATCAATGAACACAGTGTAGGAGGTTTTTGAATTCTCATCTCTTTCCAGCAGAAGTGGCTGGTGGGCGGGCCTTTCAGAGGCTGCCCAAAGAGCATGCTGCAGGGCCGTGTGGGGGGTGCTCAAGGTTGCTGACCAATCACTGACTAGAGGCCTTGACACTCCTGGGCATGTCCAAGCACACAGGCCAATGATATTTGGCAGGGGTCCTGGGTGTGTCCTAGGCCTCTGGTATATCAGAGAATGGCTGGTGCCTCTCTGCGGGCCTTCTGAAGTAAGCCTGACAATGGGAGCTCAGAACTGGCCTTAAAAGGCTGGGCGTGCTTCAAGGAAGTGTGAAGCAGGGTTCATCCAGGGCCCTGCCTTGCAGAAGCTGTCCAGTGTGCATGTCTATAACTCCGTTTGTGCCTGTTCCTCTGTGGATGTGTGCGTGTGTGTAACTGTGAGAGTATGTGTTTGTGTGTGTGTGTGAGTGAGGGAGAGAGAGAGAGAGAGAACAACAGAATCACTGTGGCACAAACACTTGATTTTGTGCAAAACACTTGGCACATTCTGATTTACAGCTCAGTATTGACACCATTGTAGCTCTCCTTGGCCCTTGGTCACTTTTCTTCTTTTCAGATGTTAAGACACTGAAGAGGAAGAGGCATTTGCCCTGAGGCTTGCACTGGGAATTAGCAGCTGCCCTGTGTGTTTTGCCAAACTAGGAAACTTGTGGTGCGTGTCCATGTAGAGAGTCTCCTGGATGAGTTCCTTCTCCAGCCTTTTAAGCTAGTTCCCGTTGGATCTGCATATAAATAATGATTTGGAGATTTTACTCCTTTTGACAATTCTTTTCCTGATGCACAGTTTCTCTCCAGGTTTTAGCAATCAATTGTCTGAATGTCATATCGCATCCATTGTAGAAAATGACTAAATCAGTGTCTCGCTTTCTCTCTGTCTCTCTCTCTCTCTATCTCTCTCTCTCTCTATATATATATATATATATATGTAACATGTAGAGTTCTGAAAATATTTTTAGGTAGAGACCTGCACAGCTCTGGATTAGGGTATTAATGTGGATACACCTGGCCCTTCTGAGCCACAGTCATGAGAGACATCTCACAGAGCCATTCGTATACCTCTTATCACTCTACAAATCTCTCTCAGCACAAACTACTGCTACCAAATCAACTACTTCCCTCTTGCTCTTTTTGTCCACCGAGTCCTATCCCAAAACTGTAAATCAAAGAAGAAATACACATAGTGCAGTTCCCTGCACACAGGACAGTCTGAGGCTGGACCAGGGAGATGCAATACGCCAGCCTGCATCTTGGCTGGATCATCACTAAGACTACTTCCAAATTGGAGAGGCAAGGGCAGTTTTGGAGAGTGGGCTGCAGGCCAAGTGTTGCTTCTCAGAGTGGGCTAAGACCTAGATGTTCTAAGTGTAACCTTTCCTCACAAACATAAAATAACAATGCCACTTGTAAGAAGTACGCACGGGCATGGAGGGTTTGTCTTCAGTGCTCTGGCACTGATCAACACAGGAAAATTAGTTCAGTCCTTTTCTGTCTCTGTCATCCTGTCTCTCTGACTGTCTGTACGTGCCTTCTTCATTGGGCCCTTATGGAAGTCATTGCATGCATCCTGAACTCGGAATTCCTGGTGTTGAAATTTATCTTTCTTTTCCCTTTGATTTAGTTAGTCTCGTGCATATGGCTTAGTACATTGGGGAACTGAGGAGACAGCGATCCTGCTGCCATTAACAGGCATATGTCCATCTCCAGGTGCAGCTGTCCAGGCCCTCTGTGCTTGGCTCCCATTCTCCAGGGCCCTGAGGCTGTCACTCAGCCTAAATGCAGCCCTCTTCAATTTCCTGCACCGCATCTTGTCCTTATTCCTTGAGAGCCCAGGTCCAGAGAAGTGAAACTCTATCCCCCTGGCACACACATTGTGCTTTCCCTCTATTGGGCCTAATGTAAAGGATTTGTGGTACTGATGGCCACACCAGTGTCCAGATTTTCCACGCAAAACAGAAGCTTCCAGTGTTCAGAAAGAGGGTTTTTTGATGGCTGTGAAATGTCTTTTCCAAGTGTCTCATGGGGTTCAAATACTTTTGAAACCTGAAGTTCTTTCTTGTATCTAGGGAATATTGTCACCTATGGCCAGAATGCCCTCCCAACTAGGAGCACAGCTATCCTGGGGTCTGGAGGTCTGCCAGCCTGCTAGCTACTGGAGGGATTCCTGAGTATGTCCTCAGGTCCCAAGTGGTAACAGGTGTTTCCAATTGCCTTTATTAGCAGTAGGTGTAAGGGGCCGGGTTCATTAACTATTGTTTTGTCGAACACATTTCCCATTTATGTTGAGACAGAGCTCTTTCTGGGTTTTTTCTGGGCTTGTAATCTGCTGCCCTGATCCGTGGACAGAGATCCTGGAGTCTGAGTAGGCAGCCAAACATGACTGGACAGGGTCCTGCCCCTGAATTCTGAGGGGTGCCCCAGCTTCCCCTATTGGCAGTGTTTGGATGATAGTGAGGCATGGGATTGAATGGGGAACTCAGGAGAGCGACACATGAGAGTCCCTTTACATATGCATTCTTGCTTAGCCAGAATGGGCTACGTGGCTTGCCCTGAGCATCTAGGTTCTCTGTACATAAGTGGCAGGTGAGGCTTGCTACCTTTCCACCCATGCTCTGAGACTACTATAGGTATGTTCTGACCACACAGAGACACACACACACAGACACACAAACACAAACACACACACACACACACATTACCATCAGGTCTGGTAGTACAGAATATGGTGAAGGCTGGGGCAGTCTAGGGTCTGTGGGCATGAGAGCTGCTGCCTTACAATCTCTACAAGCCAGGTTTTAACCTGTCATTAATGAACACAGTGTAGGAGGTTTTTGAATTCTGGTCTCTTTCCAACTCATCTATTTCTCTTCTCGCCTTCTCTGTCTCTAACTCTCACATGCTCTCACACACTCTGTCTTCTCTCATTAATAACTTACTTATATAATTATTTTAATCACAGGCCCAGATATACAAAGAGAATTACCAGAGCACTGCTGAGCTCTGGCTTGTTGTGTTGGCGATTTCACCTAGGCTACTTGAGCCTCAGTTTGTAAGTTTCTGAAACAAGCCATATTCTGTGTCCTCATTTCCATGCCAGTATCACTCAGAGTTTATAATAAAGTGTTTTTTTTTGCAAAAAAAATGGTACATTCTGATTTACAGCTCAATATTGACACTATCATAGCTCTCTTTGTCCCTTGGTCACTTTGCTTCTTTTCAGATTTAAAAACACTGAAGAGGGAGAGGTGTTTGCCCTGAGGCTTCCACTGGGAACTACCAGCTGCCCTGTGTCTGTTGCCAGACTAGGAATCTTGTGGTGCCTGTCCATGTGGAGAGTCTCCTTGATGAGTTCCTTCTCAAGCCTTTTTCGCTCTGTCCAGTTGGAGCTGCATATAGCTAATGAGTTTGAGATTTTACTACTTTAGACAATTCTTTTCCTGATGCACAGTTTCTCTCCTGGTTTTAGCAATCAATTGTCTGAATGTCATATCGAATCCATTGTAGAAAATGACTACATCAGTGTCTCTCTCTCTCTCTCTCTCTCTCTCTCTCTATATATATATATATATATATATATATATATATATGTAACATGTAGAGATCTGGAAAAAAATTTTAGATAGAGACCTGCACAGCTCAGGATTAGGGTAGTAATGAGGATACACCTGGCGCTGCTGAGCCGCAATCATGAGAGACATCTCACAGAGCCATACATATACCTCTTATCACTCTACAAATCTTTTTCAGGACATACTACCGCTGGCAAATCATCTACTTCCCTCTTGCTCTTTTTGTCCACTGAGTCCTATCCCAAAACTGTAAATCAAAGAAGAAATAGACATAGTGCTGTTCCCTGCACACAGGACAGTCTGAGGCTGGACCAGGGAGATGCAATACGCCAGCCTGCATCTTGGCTGGAGCATCACTAAGACTAGTTCCAAAATGGAGAGTCGAGGACTGTTTTGGAGAGTGGGCTGCAGGCCACGTGTTGCTTCCCTGAGTGGGCTAAGACCTAGATGTTTTAAGTGTAACCTTTCCTCACAAACATAAAATAACAATGCCACTTGTAAGAAGTATGCATGGGCATGGAGGATTTGTCTTCATTTCTCTGGCACTGATCAACACAGTGCCAGAATTTCAGTCCTTTTCTGTCTCTGTCATCCTGTCTCTCTGACTGTCTCTACGTGCCTTCTTCACTAGACCCTTATGGAAGTCAGTGCATGCATCATGAACTCGGACTTACTAGTGTTGAATTTTTCATTTCTTTGCCCTTTGGATTATTCAGTCTCCTTCATATGGCGTAGTACATTGGGGAACTGAGGAGACAGCGATCCTGCTGCAGGTAACAGGCATATGTCCATTGCCAGGTGCAGCTGTCCAGGCCCTCTGTGCTTGACTCCCATTCTCCAGGGCCCTGAAGCTGACACTCAGCCTAAATGCAGCCCTCCTCCATTTCCTGCACCACATCCTTGTCCTTATTCCATGAGAGCCCAGGTCAAAGAAGTGTAACTCTACCACCCTCGCACAAACATTGTGTTTTCCCTCTATTGGGCCGAATGTATAGGATCTGTGGTACTGATGGCCACACCAGTGTCCAGATTTTCCATGAAAAACGGAAGCTTCCAGGGTTCAGAAAGAGGGTGTCTTGATGGCTGTGAAATGTCTTTTCCAAGTGCCTCCTGGGTTTCAAATCCTTTTGAAACCTGAAATTCATTCTTGTATCTAGGGAATATTCTCACCTCTGGCCAGAATGCCCTCCCAACTAGGAGCACAGATATCCTGACGTCAGGAGGTCTACCAGCCTGCTAGCTTCTGGAGGGATTTCTGAGTATGTCCTCAGGCCCCAAGTGGTAACAGGTGTTTCCACTGGAAACACTGGACAGGGTCCTGCCCCTGAATTTTGACGGGTGCCCCAGCTTTCCCCATTGGCAGTGTTTGCATGATAGTGAGGCATGAGATTGAATCTGGATCTCAGGAGAGCTAGACATGAGAGTCCCTTTGCATATGCATTCTTGCTTAGCCAGAATCTTGGCCTGCTGGCTTTCCCTAACCAGCTAGGTTCGCTGTACATAGCTGTACATAAGTTTCAGGTGAGGCTGGCTACCTTGCCACCCATGCTCTGAGACTACCATAGGTGAGTTCTAAGCACACACAGACACAAACTGACAGACAGACAGACACACACACATACAAACATTACTGTCAGGTCTGGTAGTACAGCATATGGTGAAGACTGGGGCTCTCTGGGGTCTGTGGGAATGAGAGCTGCTGCCTTACAATCTCTGCAAGCCAGGTTTAAACCTGTCATCAATGAAGACAGTGTAGGAAGTTTTTGAATTCTGGTCTCTTTCCAACTAATCTATTTCTCTCTCGCCTTCTCTGTCTCTAATTCTCACATGCTCTCACACACTCTGTCTTCACTCAATTATATTTTACTTATATACTTATTTTACTGACATGAACAGATATACAAAGAGAGTTACCAGAGCACTGCTGAGCTCTGGCTTGTTGTGTTGGTGATTTCACCTAGGCTACTGGAGCCTCAGTTTGTAAGTCTTTCTGACACAAGCCATATTCTATCTCCTCATTTCCTTGCCAGTTTCACTCAGAGTTTATAATAAAGTGAGTTTTTGCAAAACACTTGGTAAATTCTGATTTACAGCTCAGTATTGACACCATTGTAGCTCTCTTTGGCCCTTGGTCACTTTGCTTCTTTTCAGATGTAAAAACACTGAAGAGGGAGAGGTTTTTGCCCTGAGGCTTGCACTGGGAACTACCACCTTCTTTGTGTCTGTTGCCATACTAGGAATCTTGTGGTGCCTGTCCATTTGGAGAGACTCCTTGATGATTTCTGTCTCAAGTCTTTTTCGCTCTGTCCTGTTGAGTTACATATAGCTAATGATTTTGAGACTTTACTTTTTTGGACAATGCTTTTCCTGATGCACAGTTTCTCTCCAGGTTTCACCAATCAATTGTCTCAATGTCATATCGAATCCTTTGTAGAAAATGACTACATCAGTGTCTCTCTCTCTCTCTCTCTCTCTCTCTCTCTCTCTATATATATATATATATATATATATATATATATATATATATATATATGTGTGTGTGTGTGTGTGTGTAACATGTAGAGGTATGAAAATATTTTTTAGCTAGAGACCTGCACAGCTCTGTATTAGGGTAAGAATGCGGATACACTTGGCCCTTCTGAGCCACAGTCATGAGAGACATCTCACAGAGCCATTTGTATACCTCTTATCACTCTACAAATCTCTCTCAGCAGAAACTACCGGTGCCAAATAATCTACTTCCCTCTTGCTCTTTTTGTCCACTGAGTCCTATCACAAAACTTTAAATCAAAGAAGAAATAGACATAGTGCAGTTCCCTGCACACAGAACAGTCTGTGCCTGGATGAGAGAGTGCAATACGCCAGCCTAAATCTTGGCTGGAGCATCACTAAGACTACTTCCAAATTGGAGAGGCGAGGTCAGTTTTGGAGAGTGGGCTGCAGGCCAAGTGTTGCTTCTCAGAGTGGGCTAAGACCTAGATGTTCTAAGTGTAACCTTTCCTCACAAACATAAAATAACAATGCCACTTGTAAGAAGTATGCATGGTCATGGAGGGTTTGTCTTCAGTGCTCTGGCACTAGTCAACACAGATTTTCAGTCCTTTTCTGTCACTGTCATTCTGTCTCTCTGACTTTCTCTACGTGCCTTCTTCACTGGGCCCTTATGGAAGTCAGTGCATGCATCCTGATCTCGGACTTCCTGGTGTTGAAATTTCCCTTTCTTTGCCCTTTGGATTATTAGGTCTCCTGCATATGGCGTAGTACATTGGGGAACTGAGGAGACAGTGATCCAGCTGCAGGTAACAGACATATTTCCATCACCAGCTGCAGCTGTCAAGGCCCTTTGTGCTTGACTCCCATTCTCCAGGGCTCTGAGGCTGACACTCAGCCTTAATGCAGCCCTCCTCAATTTCCTGCACAGCAACCTTGTCCTTATTCCATGAGAGCCCAGATCAAGAGAAGTGGAACTCTATCCCCCTGGCACACACATTGTGCTTTCCCTGTATTGGGACAAATGTAAAGGATCTGTGGTACTGATGGCCACACCAGTGTCCAGATTTTCCATGCAAAACGGAAGCTTCCAGGGTTCTGAAAGAGGGTGTTTTGATGGCTGTGAAAAGTCTTTTCCAAGTGCCTCATGGGATATATGTGTCCCAAGGAGAACTGCTCTCGGACAAGCTTTTTTAAAATTTTTAGGTTATCCCTAGGTAAAGGCCACTGTTCCACCCAGACAGGCTCATTAGAAAGCCAGCTTAAGCGGGGTGTTTGGCTACGAACAGTGGCATTTAGTATTGGGGGTTCTGAATAGACCTGGTATCACGGGAATGAGTTTTAAGCTCTGCAGAGGTGTCTGTGGATATCCTAACATTAAGACATTCCAGAAGTTCCCTGCCCAGTAAGTTGGTGCTAATATTAGCTACCAAATGGGGGAAGTGTCCGGTAGAACCTTCTGAGTCTTCCCACATGAGCGAGTCTCGTGTGTAAAATGCTCTGGTCATCCCTCCTATTCCATGTAAACTGGGTCCAAGGATAAGTTCCCAATCTTGGGGAACCTCTTCTTGCCTTAAAATCGTCTTTTCTGCCCCCGTGTCAATCAAAAATTTAAAAGGAATATTGCCAATCTTGACTGTCATAGAAGGGTCGCCCGTTCTAAAACAGGAGTGGTCCACAATATCTCAAAGATTGAGATGTTTTTGCCCTGAGGCTTGCACTGGGAACTACCAGCTGCCCTGTGTCTGTTGCCAGACTAGGAATCTTGTGGTGCCTGTCCATGTGGAGAGTCTCCTTGATGAGTTCCTTCTCAAGCCTTTTTTGCTCTGTCCTGTTGGAGCTGCATATAGCTAATGATTTTGAGGTTTTACTACTTTGGACAATTCTTTTCCTGATGCACAGTTTCTCTCCAGGTTTTAGCAATCAATTGTCTGAATGTCATATCGAATCCATTGTAGAAAATGACTACATCAGTGTCTCTCTCTCTCTCTCTCTCTCTCTCTCTATATATATATATATATATATATATATATATATATATATATATATATGTAACATGTAGAGATCTGGAAAAAAATTTTAGATAGAGACCTGCACAGCTCAGGATTAGGGTAGTAATGAGGATACACCTGGCGCTGCTGAGCCGCAATCATGAGAGACATCTCACAGAGCCATACATATACCTCTTATCACTCTACAAATCTTTTTCAGGACATACTACCGCTGGCAAATCATCTACTTCCCTCTTGCTCTTTTTGTCCACTGAGTCCTATCCCAAAACTGTAAATCAAAGAAGAAATAGACATAGTGCTGTTCCCTGCACACAGGACAGTCTGAGGCTGGACCAGGGAGATGCAATACGCCAGCCTGCATCTTGGCTGGAGCATCACTAAGACTAGTTCCAAAATGGAGAGTCGAGGACTGTTTTGGAGAGTGGGCTGCAGGCCACGTGTTGCTTCCCTGAGTGGGCTAAGACCTAGATGTTTTAAGTGTAACCTTTCCTCACAAACATAAAATAACAATGCCACTTGTAAGAAGTATGCATGGGCATGGAGGATTTGTCTTCATTTCTCTGGCACTGATCAACACAGTGCCAGAATTTCAGTCCTTTTCTGTCTCTGTCATCCTGTCTCTCTGACTGTCTCTACGTGCCTTCTTCACTAGACCCTTATGGAAGTCAGTGCATGCATCATGAACTCGGACTTACTAGTGTTGAATTTTTCATTTCTTTGCCCTTTGGATTATTCAGTCTCCTTCATATGGCGTAGTACATTGGGGAACTGAGGAGACAGCGATCCTGCTGCAGGTAACAGGCATATGTCCATTGCCAGGTGCAGCTGTCCAGGCCCTCTGTGCTTGACTCCCATTCTCCAGGGCCCTGAAGCTGACACTCAGCCTAAATGCAGCCCTCCTCCATTTCCTGCACCACATCCTTGTCCTTATTCCATGAGAGCCCAGGTCAAAGAAGTGTAACTCTACCACCCTGGCACAAACATTGTGTTTTCCCTCTATTGGGCCGAATGTATAGGATCTGTGGTACTGATGGCCACACCAGTGTCCAGATTTTCCATGAAAAACGGAAGCTTCCAGGGTTCAGAAAGAGGGTGTCTTGATGGCTGTGAAATGTCTTTTCCAAGTGCCTCCTGGGTTTCAAATCCTTTTGAAACCTGAAATTCATTCTTGTATCTAGGGAATATTCTCACCTCTGGCCAGAATGCCCTCCCAACTAGGAGCACAGATATCCTGACGTCAGGAGGTCTACCAGCCTGCTAGCTTCTGGAGGGATTTCTGAGTATGTCCTCAGGCCCCAAGTGGTAACAGGTGTTTCCACTGGAAACACTGGACAGGGTCCTGCCCCTGAATTTTGACGGGTGCCCCAGCTTTCCCCATTGGCAGTGTTTGCATGATAGTGAGGCATGAGATTGAATCTGGATCTCAGGAGAGCTAGACATGAGAGTCCCTTTGCATATGCATTCTTGCTTAGCCAGAATCTTGGCCTGCTGGCTTTCCCTAACCAGCTAGGTTCGCTGTACATAGCTGTACATAAGTTTCAGGTGAGGCTGGCTACCTTGCCACCCATGCTCTGAGACTACCATAGGTGAGTTCTGAGCACACACAGACACAAACTGACAGACAGACAGACACACACACATACAAACATTACTGTCAGGTCTGGTAGTACAGCATATGGTGAAGACTGGGGCTCTCTGGGGTCTGTGGGAATGAGAGCTGCTGCCTTACAATCTCTGCAAGCCAGGTTTAAACCTGTCATCAATGAAGACAGTGTAGGAAGTTTTTGAATTCTGGTCTCTTTCCAACTAATCTATTTCTCTCTCGCCTTCTCTGTCTCTAATTCTCACATGCTCTCACACACTCTGTCTTCACTCAATTATATTTTACTTATATACTTATTTTACTGACATGAACAGATATACAAAGAGAGTTACCAGAGCACTGCTGAGCTCTGGCTTGTTGTGTTGGTGATTTCACCTAGGCTACTGGAGCCTCAGTTTGTAAGTCTTTCTGACACAAGCCATATTCTATCTCCTCATTTCCTTGCCAGTTTCACTCAGAGTTTATAATAAAGTGAGTTTTTGCAAAACACTTGGTAAATTCTGATTTACAGCTCAGTATTGACACCATTGTAGCTCTCTTTGGCCCTTGGTCACTTTGCTTCTTTTCAGATGTAAAAACACTGAAGAGGGAGAGGTTTTTGCCCTGAGGCTTGCACTGGGAACTACCACCTTCTTTGTGTCTGTTGCCATACTAGGAATCTTGTGGTGCCTGTCCATTTGGAGAGACTCCTTGATGATTTCTGTCTCAAGTCTTTTTCGCTCTGTCCTGTTGAGTTACATATAGCTAATGATTTTGAGACTTTACTTTTTTGGACAATGCTTTTCCTGATGCACAGTTTCTCTCCAGGTTTCACCAATCAATTGTCTCAATGTCATATCGAATCCTTTGTAGAAAATGACTACATCAGTGTCTCTCTCTCTCTCTCTCTCTCTCTCTCTCTCTATATATATATATATATATATATATATATATATATATATATATATATATATATGTGTGTGTGTGTGTGTGTGTGTAACATGTAGAGGTATGAAAATATTTTTTAGCTAGAGACCTGCACAGCTCTGTATTAGGGTAAGAATGCGGATACACTTGGCCCTTCTGAGCCACAGTCATGAGAGACATCTCACAGAGCCATTTGTATACCTCTTATCACTCTACAAATCTCTCTCAGCAGAAACTACCGGTGCCAAATAATCTACTTCCCTCTTGCTCTTTTTGTCCACTGAGTCCTATCACAAAACTTTAAATCAAAGAAGAAATAGACATAGTGCAGTTCCCTGCACACAGAACAGTCTGTGCCTGGATGAGAGAGTGCAATACGCCAGCCTAAATCTTGGCTGGAGCATCACTAAGACTACTTCCAAATTGGAGAGGCGAGGTCAGTTTTGGAGAGTGGGCTGCAGGCCAAGTGTTGCTTCTCAGAGTGGGCTAAGACCTAGATGTTCTAAGTGTAACCTTTCCTCACAAACATAAAATAACAATGCCACTTGTAAGAAGTATGCATGGTCATGGAGGGTTTGTCTTCAGTGCTCTGGCACTAGTCAACACAGATTTTCAGTCCTTTTATGTCACTGTCATTCTGTCTCTCTGACTTTCTCTACGTGCCTTCTTCACTGGGCCCTTATGGAAGTCAGTGCATGCATCCTGATCTCGGACTTCCTGGTGTTGAAATTTCCCTTTCTTTGCCCTTTGGATTATTAGGTCTCCTGCATATGGCGTAGTACATTGGGGAACTGAGGAGACAGTGATCCAGCTGCAGGTAACAGACATATTTCCATCACCAGCTGCAGCTGTCAAGGCCCTTTGTGCTTGACTCCCATTCTCCAGGGCTCTGAGGCTGACACTCAGCCTTAATGCAGCCCTCCTCAATTTCCTGCACAGCAACCTTGTCCTTATTCCATGAGAGCCCAGGTCAAGAGAAGTGGAACTCTATCCCCCTGGCACACACATTGTGCTTTCCCTGTATTGGGACAAATGTAAAGGATCTGTGGTACTGATGGCCACACCAGTGTCCAGATTTTCCATGCAAAACGGAAGCTTCCAGGGTTCTGAAAGAGGGTGTTTTGATGGCTGTGAAAAGTCTTTTCCAAGTGCCTCATGGGATATATGTGTCCCAAGGAGAACTGCTCTCGGACAAGCTTTTTTAAAATTTTTAGGTTATCCCTAGGTAAAGGCCACTGTTCCACCCAGACAGGCTCATTAGAAAGCCAGCTTAAGCGGGGTGTTTGGCTACGAACAGTGGCATTTAGTATTGGGGGTTCTGAATAGACCTGGTATCACGGGAATGAGTTTTAAGCTCTGCAGAGGTGTCTGTGGATATCCTAACATTAAGACATTCCAGAAGTTCCCTGCCCAGTAAGTTGGTGCTAATATTAGCTACCAAATGGGGGAAGTGTCCGGTAGAACCTTCTGAGTCTTCCCACATGAGCGAGTCTCGTGTGTAAAATGCTCTGGTCATCCCTCCTATTCCATGTAAACTGGGTCCAAGGATAAGTTCCCAATCTTGGGGAACCTCTTCTTGCCTTAAAATCGTCTTTTCTGCCCCCGTGTCAATCAAAAATTTAAAAGGAATATTGCCAATCTTTACTGTCATAGAAGGGTCGCCCGTTCTAAAACAGGAGTGGTCCACAATATCTCAAAGATTGAGATGTTTTTGCCCTGAGGCTTGCACTGGGAACTACCAGCTGCCCTGTGTCTGTTGCCAGACTAGGAATCTTGTGGTGCCTGTCCATGTGGAGAGTCTCCTTGATGAGTTCCTTCTCAAGCCTTTTTTGCTCTGTCCTGTTGGAGCTGCATATAGCTAATGATTTTGAGGTTTTACTACTTTGGACAATTCTTTTCCTGATGCACAGTTTCTCTCCAGGTTTTAGCAATCAGTTGTCTGAATGTCATATCGAATCCATTGTAGAAAATGACTACATCAGTGTCTCTCTCTCTCTCTCTCTCTCTCTCTATATATATATATATATATATATATATATATATATATATATATGTAACATGTAGAGATCTGAAAATTTTTTTTAGATAGAGACCTGCACAGCTCAGGATTCGGGTAGTAATGAGGATACACCTGACCCTTCTGAACCACAGTCATGAGAGACATCTCACAGAGCCATTCGTATACCTCTTATCACTCTACAAATCTTTCTCAGCACAAACTACCGCTGGCAAATCATCTACTTCCCTCTTGCTCTTTTTGTCCACCGAGTCCTATCCCAAAACTGTAAATCAAAGAAGAAATAGACATAGTGCTGTTCCCTGCACACAGGACAGTCTGAGGCTGGAGCAGGGAGATGCAATACGCCAGCCTGCATCTTGGCTGGAGCATCACTAAGACTAGTTCCAAATTGAAGAGGCGAGGGCAGTTTTGGAGAGTGGGCTGCAGGCCAAGTGTTGCTTCTCAGAGTGGGCTAAGACCTAGATGTTCTAAGTGTAACCTTTCCTCACAAACATAAAATAACAATGCCACTTGTTAGAAGTATGCACGGTCATGGAGGGTTTGTCTTCAGTGCTCTGGCACTGATCAACACAGTGCCAGAATTTCAGTCCTTTTCTGTCTCTGTCATCCTGTCTCTCTGACTGTCTCTAGGTGCCTTCTTCCCTGGACCCTTCGTGTAAGTCAGTGCATGCATCGTGAACTCGGACTTCCTGGTGTTGAAATTTTCCTTTCTTTGCCCTTTGGATTATTCAGTCTCCTGCATATGGTGTAGTACATTGGGGAACTGAGGAGACAGTGATTCTGCTGCAGGTAACAGACATATGTCCATCTCCAGCTGAAGCTGTCCAGGCCATTGTGCTTTACCCCCATTCTCCAGGGCCCTGAGGCAGACACTCAGCCTAAATGCGGCCCTCCTCAATTACCTGCACTTCATTCTTGTCCTTATTCCATGAGAGTCCAGGTCAAGAGAAGTGTAAATCTACCACGCAGGTACACACATTGTGCTTTCCCTCTATTGGTCTGAATGTAAAGGATCTGTGGTACTGATGGCCACACCAGTGTCCTTATTTTCCACGCAAAACAGAAGCTTCCAGGGTTCAGAAAGAGGGTTTTTTGATGGCTGTGAAATGTCTTTTCCAAGTGCCTCATGGGGTTTCAAATCCTTTTGAAACCTGAAGTTCTTTCTTGTATCTAGGGAATATTCTCACCTCTGGCCACAATGTCCTCCCAACTAGGAGCACAGCAATCCTGGTGTCAGGAGGTCTGCCAGCCTGCTAGCTCCTGGAGGGTTTCCTGAGTATTATGTCCTCAGGTCCCAAGTGGTAACAGGTGTTTCCAATTGCCTTTATTAGCAGAAGCCAGGCCCTCAGGTGAGGGGCTGGGCTGTGATCTCCACTTGAAACTCCTAATTCAGCCAATGGAGGCATCCATCTTCCTTTTGTCTCTCCATAGCAAGGGCCCGGGGATTTTGTGCTTCCTGCAAACAAAGCGACTTTGTATGGAACACTCATGCATGCCTACTTCTGGGAATCTCTCTGAGTGTGATGTGTGGACACCAGGACACCATGATCATGGATTGTGAGGCCACAGGAGCAATTGCTTTAGCCAGACCCAAAGGGTAGGTGTGAGGGGCCGGGTTCATCCTCTATTGTTTGGTCAAACACAGTTCCCATCTATGTTGAAACACAGCTCTTTCCGGGTTCTTTCAGGGCTTGTAATCTGCTGCCCTGAGCAGTGGACTGAGAGTCTGTAGGCTAAGTAGGCAGCCAAACGTGACTGCCTACTCAGCCTCATGCCACTGAATTCTGAGGGGTGCCCCAGCTTACCCCGTTGGCAGTGTTTGGATGATAGTGAGGCATGAGATTGAATCGGGAACTCAGGAGAGGGAGACATGAGAGTCCCTTTGCCTGTGCATTCTTGCTTAGCCAGAATCTGGGATAGGTGGCTTGCCCTGACCAGCAAGGTTCTCTGTACATAAGTTGCAGTTGAGGCTGGCTACCTTGCCACCCATGTATGAGACTACTATAGGTGAGCTCTGTGCACACACAGACACACACAGACAGACAGACACACACACACACACACATTACTGTCAGGTCTGGTAGTACATCATATGGTGAAGGCTGGGGCTGCCTGGGGTCTGTGGGCATGAGAGCTGCTGCCTTACAATCTCTACAAGCCAGGTTTGAACATGCCATCAATGAACACAGTGTAGGAGGTTTTTTAATTCTGGTCTTTCCAAATCATCTATTTCTCTTCTCGCCTTCTCTGTCTCTAACTCTCACATGCACTCACATACTCTGTCTTAACTGATTGATATTTTACTTATATACTTATTTTACTGACAGGCCCAGATATACAAAGAGAGTTACCAGAGCACTGTTGAGCTCTGGCTTGTTTCTTTGGTTCTATCACGTAGGCTACTGGAGCCTCAGCTTTGTAAGTCTCTATGACACAAGCCATATTCTGTCTCCTCATTTCCATGGCAGTATATCTCAGACATTATAATAAACATATATCCATATATATATATATATAT